>NC_035440.2:23694230-24046149 GCF_002127325.2 Helianthus annuus | reverse complement strand
GTGTTTTCCCAAAAGTCAAAGTCAAAGTCAAGAGTTGACTGTTATTGGAATTAAAGATCAATAAAGATTAATTTCATTTTAGTTTCATTTTGATTTTCATATTATTTGGAGTAAGTGTTGTATAATCAAACTAATCGGCCGATAATCGAACTGTGAATCAACGACCGACTGTGAATGATAGGAAGTAACAATGCAATAAAGCTAGTCAATCAATAATCAAGCTAATCAAATCAATCATCGAACTCAAGTGTGGATAATTTTAATGCTTTTATACGTTGTGTGTGCCTACGTGTTACTTGTGCATGCTTACTTTATGTTAAAGTGCTGTGGTGAATCAATCAAAATCAATCAAGAATCGAAGGATAATCAAACTCAATCGAAACCGACTTTGAAAATAGGTTGTAAGGATGCTTGTATGTTAGATATAGTAGTTGGGACTGAAAGTAATTTGAATAGAAACTCTATCCTACTCTACTCCTCAACTATCGAACTCGAAATATCAAAAATCGTCGCGAAACACTCAAAACCAGGCAAGCCGTTCGAACAGGGCAACCTGATCGAACAGGCTAGCCGATCGAACAGGCTGTTCGATCGGGCAGCCGCTCGATCAGGGATGCTGTTCGATCAGCCAACCCTTTCCACTTTTGGAAGCCTATAAATAGGGCTGTCCTTGTCAAGCTTTCCACTTTTGGAAAAGCTCTGACCGACCAGCCTTCTATTCTCGCCATTTCTCAGATTTCTCTCAAACCTGTAAGTATTTCACTCCAATCTTTGTACAATCTTGTTCATTAATCGATTCTCCATCTTTCTATCTTTCAAAACTTGGATTTCAACCGCGAAATCACCAAGATCTAGGTGTTCTTGGATGATGTCATCATGGTGTTCTTCAAGAACACTAAGTTTTGACATCATTCCACCATGAATAGCTTAGATCTAACCGATTTCCACATAAATAACCTAAAATCTACCAAAGATCTTAACATTTCACGGTGGGAAAGGATTGGAAGATGGGTTTTCATCTATCTTTCAACTCTTTTACACTCAAAAAGGGTGAAAACGAGACTTGAACCGATTTACAAATCAATCTAAACAAACACATGGTTCAAGACTTCGGGTTCTACCGAGAGATATACCGATTTCGGGTTAAACGTTAAACTTAGGTTCCAAACCGTCTCTGACCGAGCTTGGGTGATTCCTGCTCGAGTCAGTAGACTAAGTAGGGACTTCAGCTTTGTGGTTCAACTCGTAGTCAAAATATCTCTAAAACATCAACAATTAACGGGAATAACCAAGTGTTAAGTGATAGGTTAACCGAATCGAGAAGCTGGCCGAACGGCTAGGCTGTTCGATCGAACAGCCCAACCGAACGACTACGCCAGCCGATCGGCTAGGCTAACCGATCGACTAGCACCTGGACCCACCAACTCACAAAAGTGTAGTATTGACGAGGTACTGTTCGATCGACTACGCCACTCGATTGAACATTACCGCTCGAATCATGAGATACTATACTTCAACACTTAACCTTTTCGAAACATTGGAATGTCACCCGATCGAGCATGCCACCCGATCGAGTGACACTTTGCCAACCCTCAGCTGCTAACCGATCGGTTGGGCTAACCGATCGAACAGCCCGTTCGATCGGCCAACTTGAAAGGTAATGCTGCAAGAACTTCAAAAGTTCAAACCATCATACACAAACACATCTTTCTCACCCAAGGAAGAAACAATCCACTTGAAGGAACCAGCCGATCGAGCCAGCCGGCCGATCGAATGGACGTTCGAACGGACTTTAACCCAATCGAACAGCCCACTCGATCGAACAGCTGTCCGATCGAATGGCCTACTCGATCCAAGTACATTGTTTACTTTTTTCCGCGTTACTCATCGTTGTGTTATCGAACTATTCAGGCTAACCTATTCTCTGTGCTCCTTTCAATCCACAACCAACCACTGTGAGTATACTCGATCCCTTTTTGCTTTCAGCACTTTTGGGTGTTACATACGTAATCTATCAAATTCACAAACAACACAAACTATTTGAACGCTAACCTACTTGCATGTATTACTTGTCTAAATGATTGCTGTTTATTATGTTTACACGTGGAGTGCTATCTGCCTGCTTTAGCAACGTAGTACTATAGTTTGGACTCAGCACCCGTTCACACGGGGGTTGCTAAGGACAATTACTTGCATGGATTACAGTGGTAAACATGTATTGCGAACTGTCTCGGACAGTCAACTCGAAGTCGTTGGTATCGATGGTCCCATGTTGATAATTTACATGCATCGTTTGCCCTTGTGTACGTGCTTGGTTATGCGTAAACTTTTCGAACTTTATATGCTATATCAAACTTGTGTACTCACCTTTACATTATATGTATTGACTTTTATTTTAACGTATGTGACAGGTGTTTAAGCTACTAGCGTGCTAGGGAAGCGAGGCAATAATAAGCTTCTAGGAGCCTGTGACCTTAGGACAGTGTCCACATACCTGCTCCAGGGCCATAATTATCTGTAGATCTTGTACTGGCACCTGTAGTCAGTAAGATCTACAGTTAGCCGTCTAGAAGTCTTAAAACAATATTTTAATTTGGTCTGTAATAATTAAGAATTGAGTTGTCGGAACAGTTCCCATATTGTTTAGTTGATTTCTATGATAACTTGTTATTATTTGGGACACGGTATGGGACGTGTTATATAACTGAATTGTATGATAGTTGTTGTGGAAACTTCTGAACAATCTGTTTCGCTCAGTGCCGCGCCCCGATGATTCCGCCATCGGTTGGGGTGTGACAGATTGGTACCAGAGCCATAACTATAGGGAATTAGGTTAGACACGATCTAGTCCGGATCGCTGTCTTAGAGACCTAGACTATAGCTAGGAACCAAGAGACCAAGTTTATGTGCTTATTTTATGTTGTTTCCTTCTATTCTATCATTACATCCGAACTCCGAGCCAAATTTTGTAGTTTGGACGGGATTAGGAGTGAAACCCGCGAATTCCTGCCTAAATTACAAATTTTGCCAATTACTTTGTGCAAATTTCTATCAACAAACGGGGGAGAATTATACCAAATCAGGGCTGAAACCCGTAATTTGATGAAAATTTCCTCTAAAATTTTCTTAAAACAAGGAAGAAATTGCTGAGCTAGGGGTGAAACCCTAACCTTGGCAGTTATTCCAACTTTATTTTATCTCGCCAAGGCAATTGACGGACTCCAACGACCTGAACTCACGAGTATGGCCTAGAATGCGCGTGCATAATGCCCAAGAATCGAGGCAGAAACATGTCCCCTAGAGTCGAAAGTGACGACAAGTCAACTGTGAATAGTTAAGTTGCCATGGTTAGTCAAAGTCTAGTAGCCGCAGACAATCCATTTTCCGATGTTGAGTGTTGCTTCGTTGATTTTATATGATTTACCTGTTTACGTGTTTTAAAGATTCGTTGATTGCTCCATTTGTTATCAATCTGCGTGACTTTTGTTGCTATCCCATCTCGATTCAAATCCCTGTTGATGTGATCTAAACGGAACCAGTGTGCTATGCTACGCTATACGACTAAGTTAGACGATACCATGTGATGCTATCCGATATGCAAAACGAACGACACTCGACTTGTGGTTATAGGTTTCTGTTTTCTGACAGCCTCTGTGATAAAATTGCGTACGTGTTTAGGAAATTAAGTGCTCTATTTGCTTAATTGCTTATGTGCTCTAATTGCTTCTGTGCTTATGTGCCTCTATGATTGTGAGCTTATGTGTTTATATGTGTTACGTGACGTGAGATGCGACGTGATTCTAAGCTTTAGTAAACTAAGACGTGCGAGATTCGAATTCGTTGTGTTGAGCTCTATGGCGATGTCTATTGCAGACCATGTCGTCATCATCAAGAACTCGCCAAAACCTTTCCCGTCAGGAAAAGAGAGACCGACGTCTCGCCAAGCTCATCTCAAGGTCCGTAGCGAAAGCTGTCAGCGAGGTGTACGAAAACACCAGCAAGTCGTCGGAAGAATCCCGAACCCTCACTGAATCCAGCAAAGCTCCGTTCAGTTTCAAGCAATTTAAGGCATGTGGACCGAAGGAGTTCACCGGTGAAGAGGGCCCTACAGGCTTATTTCACTGGTTTGACTCTGTGGAAGTTACCCTTCGTCAAAGCGGATGCCCGGATCATCTTCGAACTCTCAATGCTACCGGTGTCTTCCAGTCGCGGGCATTGGACTGGTGGACAGCCGAAAGGAATAAGCGCGGGAACGACGCTGCCTACGAGCTGACGTGGGAGGAACTGAAGGCTATCATGCTGGACGAGTTCTGTCCTCCCCACGAACGCCAAAAGTTGGAGGATGAGTTCTGGACCATCAAGCAGAAGGAGGGCGACAACGCTGGTCTCACCGCCCGTTTCAAACAACTGAGCATTATCTGTCCAGACCAGGTCAAGACTCCCGAGATGACCATCAAGAAATACATCCGTGCTCTTCCGGATTGTGTTGCAGATTTTGTGTTCGCCGCCAAACCCGCATCAATCGAGGAAACCTACCTACTCGCTGCCGAGATTAACGACAAGCGAGTTAAGGCTGGTGTCTGGGATAAGCCATCCAAGTCGTTGCATCAGGTTACTGCCGCATCAACCGACAACCCTACTGCTCAAGCCTCCAAGTCCTCGAGAAGAAGAAAGAAGAACAAGAGTTGCGCCGCCGCAACCAATGCTGCTCCTCTTCAGTCAGTACCGCCACAACAGCAACAACCACAGCGCACTGCGCCAGTGATCAATGCGCCGCCGGCTAAGCGTGCGTACACCGGCCCCCACCCACTCTGTGCTACATGTTCTTATCATCACCCGGTGGGTGTGGCCTGCCGTTACTGTGCCCACTGCAACGTTTACGGGCATTTCACTGCGAATTGCCGCTATGGTCCTCGTCAAACGCAAGCTCAAGCCGCTGTTAACCAAGCCCTGCTACCTGCTCCTCAAGCTCCTCAAGCTGCACAGGCCCCGGCAAACAATGTTCGGACCTGCTTTGCATGTGGTGACCCTAACCACTTAGCAAACCGGTGCCCGAACAGAGTGGTGAAACAAGAAGCTCAACAACCCCAGCAACAACAACAGCAGCCTCAACAACAAGCCGCTCACGCCAGAACTTTCAACATCAACGCACGCCAGGCTCAAGCTGACAACAACGTGGTCAATGGTACGTTCCTCGTGAATGGTATATATGCATCATGTTTGTTTGATACTGGAGCCGATAACTGCTTTGTGTCATTTGAATTTGAGAAGCTTCTTAGACGTAAGCGCTCTTATCTTTCGTCACCCTTCGAAGTAGAAGTCGCTACCGGAAGAACCATTGCTGTCAATTCTGTGCTCCGTGATTGTACTCTCGAGCTCAACAATCATATATTCCCGATTAATCTCATTCCAATGCAGCTCGGAAGTTTCGATGTCATAGTAGGCATGGACTTTCTTCGTGAAAACCATGCTGAAGTTGTGTGTTCCGATAAGATGATTCGTTTTGTGCTAGCTAGTGGTGATATTCTATGTGTTTATGGTGAAACTACTGCAAACGATCTCAAGCTCATGTCATGTCTTCAAGCTCGCAAATATCTCCGCAAGGAATATCGAGCCTTCTTGGCCAACATTGTTGTAGCAGAGACGGACAAGAAAAGGAAAGTTGAAGTCAAGGATGTTCCCGTTGTCCGAGAATTTCCTCAGGTATTCCCTGATGATCTTCCTGGATTACCTCCAAGTCGTGATATCGACTTTCGAATCGACCTTATTCCAGGAGCCAACCCAGTGGCCAAAGCTCCGTATCGACTCGCTCCATCTGAGATGCGAGAACTCTCAAACCAACTCCAAGAGTTACTTGAAAAAGGCTTCATTCGCCCGAGCACTTCTCCATGGGGCGCACCAGTCCTTTTCGTCAAAAAGAAGGACGGGTCGTTCCGAATGTGCATCGATTACCGGGAATTGAACAAGCTGACCATCAAGAACCGATACCCCTTACCAAGAATCGATGATCTGTTTGACCAATTACAAGGTGCTCAGTGTTTCTCCAAGATTGATCTACGTTCAGGCTACCATCAGTTGCGGATTCAAGAGGAAGACATACCCAAAACCGCTTTTCGAACCCGATACGGCCACTACGAATTTGTTGTCATGCCTTTTGGTTTGACCAACGCACCCGCGGTCTTCATGGATCTGATGAATCGCGTGTGTAAACCGTTCTTAGACCGTTTCGTCATTGTATTTATCGACGATGTCCTGATCTATTCCAGATCGAGAGCCGAACATGCGCAGCATTTGCGATTGGTTCTCGAGTTGCTTCAGGGAAACCAACTCTACGCCAAGTTCTCCAAGTGTGAGTTCTGGTTGGAGGAGGTTCAATTTCTGGGTCATATTGTGAATAGTCGGGGTATACACGTTGATCCTGCAAAGATTGAGGCAGTCAAGGGATGGGTTACGCCAAAGAATCCGTCAGAAGTTCGCTCTTTTCTCGGATTAGCCGGTTACTACCGGCGATTCATCGAAGGGTTCTCAAAGATTGCTGTACCGCTTACCTCCCTTACTCATAAAGACAAGCCTTTTGTGTGGGGAACCGCGCAGGAGACTGCTTTCCAAACCCTCAAACACATGCTGTGCCATGCACCAGTTCTTACACTGCCGGACGGAAGCGATGACTTCGTTGTCTATTGTGATGCTTCAAACCTTGGACTTGGCTGTGTTCTCATGCAACGAGACAAGGTTATAGCTTACGCATCTCGACAGCTCAAAATCCACGAGAAGAACTATACAACCCATGACCTTGAGCTAGGCGCAGTTGTCTTTGCCTTAAAGATTTGGCGACACTACCTGTATGGTACAAAGTGTACGATCTTCACCGATCACAAGAGCCTACAACATATCTTTAACCAGAGAGAACTCAATATGCGTCAACGCCGATGGGTAGAACTTCTCAACGATTACGACTGTGAGATCCGTTATCACCCAGGCAAGGCGAATGTAGTTGCAGACGCCCTCAGCAGAAAGAATTACGTGATAGGTGTTCGAAACATCCAGGCTCAGTATAACCTCGAAGCTCTCATCCGCGAAGCACAACACGCTTGCTTTAACGAGCGTACGTTGAAGAAAGAACGAATCTATCACGATGGAACTCAGCTCGTGAGCAAAGCCAACGGGATATTCTATTATCTGGACCGAATCTGGGTTCCGAGGAGGACAGATTTGCGAAAGGATCATCATGACCGAAGCCCACAAATCCCGATATTCCATTCATCCCGGTGCGGACAAAATGTACCAGGACCTTCGCTACAAGTACTGGTGGCCTGGGATGAAAAGGGATATTGCTCTATATGTTGGTAACTGTTTAACTTGTGCATGAGTCAAGGCTGAACACCAAAGACCTTCAGGCTTACTCGAACAACCGCCGATACCCGTATGGAAGTGGGAAAGCATAGCTATGGATTTCATAACTAAGCTTCCGACCACGCCATCAGGTCACGACAGTATTTGGGTTATAGTCGACCGTCTAACCAAATCAGCCCACTTTCTGCCAATACGAGAAGACTATAAGGTGGCCAAGCTAGCCCAAATCTACACCGACGAGATCATTAAGAATCATGGTACGCCTCGAGACATCATTTCTGATCGCGATGCTCGGTTTACATCGAGATTGTGGGAAACTTTTCAAGCAGCTCTTGGTACGACGCTGAATTTGAGTACCGCATTCCACCCGCAAACCGACGGGCAGACTGAAAGAACGATTCGTACTATTGAAGACATGCTCCGTGCGTGTGTTATCGATTTTGGTGGTAGTTGGAGCAAACACCTACCGTTGGTCGAATTTTCGTACAATAATAGCTATCACTCCAGCATCGAAATGGCACCTTTCGAAGCCTTGTATGGTAGGAGATGTCGCTCGCCTATTGTATGGCACGAGGTCGGTCATTCACAATTGACTGGGCCCGAGATTCTGCAAGAAACGACTGACAAGATCCACCAGATAAGGGAAAACTTGGTGAAGGCCCGGGACAGACAAAAGATGTACGCCGATAAACGACGCAAGCCCCGCGAATTTGCAGTTGGCGACTACGTACTCCTAAAGGTATCACCTTGGAAGGGAGTAGTCCGATTCGGCAAAAGAGGGAAACTTGCGCCTCGATTTGTTGGACCTTTTAAGATTCTGGAAAGGATCGGTAAAGTTGCCTACAAACTCGAATTACCGGAGGAACTCAGCAATGTCCACCCGACTTTCCATATTTCAAACCTTCGAAAATGCGTAGCCGACCACGACGCAATAATACCACTCGACGATCTTCAGGTCAATGAGACGCTACACTTCGTGGAAAAGCCTGTCGAAATCATGGACCGACAGACCAAGCAACTCAGACGCTCTCGCATTCCTATTGTAAAAGTACGATGGGAAGGCAAACGAGGCGCGGAGTTCACTTGGGAACTCGAAAGTGACATGAAGGCCAAGTACCCGCAGTTGTTCAAATAGATCTGAAGCATCAAATTGGTAAAAGCACACGGCGATGTACGGTTCTCGGCCTAATTTCGGGACGAAATTCCCTAAAGGAGGGGAGACTGTAACACCCCGTGTTTTCCCAAAAGTCAAAGTCAAAGTCAAGAGTTGACTGTTATTGGAATTAAAGATCAATAAAGATTAATTTCATTTTAGTTTCATTTTGATTTTCATATTATTTGGAGTAAGTGTTGTATAATCAAACTAATCGGCCGATAATCGAACTGTGAATCAACGACCGACTGTGAATGATAGGAAGTAACAATGCAATAAAGCTAGTCAATCAATAATCAAGCTAATCAAATCAATCATCGAACTCAAGTGTGGATAATTTTAATGCTTTTATACGTGTGTGTGTGCCTTACGTGTTACTTGTGCATGCTTACTTTATGTTAAAGTGTGTGGTGAATCAATCAAAATCAATCAAGAATCGAAGGATAATCAAACTCAATCGAAACCGACTTTGAAAATAGGTTGTAAGGATGCTTGTATGTTAGATATAGTAGTTGGGACTGAAAGTAATTTGAATAGAAACTCTATCCTACTCTACTCCTCAACTATCGAACTCGAAATATCAAAAAATCGTCGCGAAACACTCAAAACCAGGCAAGCCGATCGAACAGGGCAACCTGATCGAACAGGCTAGCCGATCGAACAGGCTGTTCGATCGGGCAGCCGCTCGATCAGGGATGCTGTTCGATCAGCCAACCCTTTCCACTTTTGGAAGCCTATAAATAGGGCTGTCCTTGTCAAGCTTTCCACTTTTGGAAAAGCTCTGACCGACCAGCCTTCTATTCTCGCCATTTCTCAGATTTCTCTCAAACCTGTAAGTATTTCACTCCAATCTTTGTACAATCTTGTTCATTAATCGATTCTCCATCTTTCTATCTTTCAAAACTTGGATTTCAACCGCGAAATCACCAAGATCTAGGTGTTCTTGGATGATGTCATCATGGTGTTCTTCAAGAACACTAAGTTTTGACATCATTCCACCATGAATAGCTTAGATCTAACCGATTTCCACATAAATAACCTAAAATCTACCAAAGATCTTAACATTTCACGGTGGAAAAGGATTGGAAGATGGGTTTTCATCTATCTTTCAACTCTTTTACACTCAAAAAGGGTGAAAACGAGACTTGAACCGATTTACAAATCAATCTAAACAAACACATGGTTCAAGACTCGGGTTCTACCGAGAGATATACCGATTTCGGGTTAAACGTTAAACTTAGGTTCCAAACCGTCTCTGACCGAGCTTGGGTGATTCCTGCTCGAGTCAGTAGACTAAGTAGGGACTTCAGCTTTGTGGTTCAACTCGTAGTCAAAATATCTCTAAAACATCAACAATTAACGGGAATAACCAAGTGTTAAGTGATAGGTTAACCGAATCGAGAAGCTGGCCGAACGGCTAGGCTGTTCGATCGAACAGCCCAACCGAACGACTACGCCAGCCGATCGGCTAGGCTAACCGATCGACTAGCACCTGGACCCACCAACTCACAAAAGTGTAGTATTGACGAGGTACTGTTCGATCGACTACGCCACTCGATTGAACATTACTGCTCGAATCATGAGATACTATACTTCAACACTTAACCTTTTCGAAACATTGGAATGTCACCCGATCGAGCATGCCACCCGATCGAGTGACACTTTGCCAACCCTCAGCTGCTAACCGATCGGTTGGGCTAACCGATCGAACAGCCCGTTCGATCGGCCAACTTGAAAGGTAATGCTGCAAGAACTTCAAAAGTTCAAACCATCATACACAAACACATCTTTCTCACCCAAGGAAGAAACAATCCACTTGAAGGAACCAGCCGATCGAGCCAGCCGGCCGATCGAATGGGACGTTCGAACGGACTTTAACCCAATCGAACAGCCCACTCGATCGAACAGCTGTCCGATCGAATGGCCTACTCGATCCAAGTACATTGTTTACTTTTTTTCCGCGTTACTCATCGTTGTGTTATCGAACTATTCAGGCTAACCTATTCTCTGTGCTCCTTTCAATCCACAACCAACCACTGTGAGTATACTCGATCCCTTTTTGCTTTCAGCACTTTTGGGTGTTACATACGTAATCTATCAAATTCACAAACAACACAAACTATTTGAACGCTAACCTACTTGCATGTATTACTTGTCTAAATGATTGCTGTTTATTATGTTTACACGTGGAGTGCTATCTGCCTGCTTTAGCAACGTAGTACTATAGTTTGGACTCAGCACCCGTTCACACGGGGGTTGCTAAGGACAATTACTTGCATGGATTACAGTGGTAAACATGTATTGCGAACTGTCTCGGACAGTCAACTCGAAGTCGTTGGTATCGATGGTCCCATGTTGATAATTTACATGCATCGTTTGCCCTTGTGTACGTGCTTGGTTATGCGTAAACTTTTCGAACTTTATATGCTATATCAAACTTGTGTACTCACCTTTACATTATATGTATTGACTTTTATTTTAACGTATGTGACAGGTGTTTAAGCTACTAGCGTGCTAGGGAAGCGAGGCAATAATAAGCTTCTAGGAGCCTGTGACCTTAGGACAGTGTCCACATACCTGCTCCAGGGCCATAATTATCTGTAGATCTTGTACTGGCACCTGTAGTCAGTAAGATCTACAGTTAGCCGTCTAGAAGTCTTAAAACAATATTTTAATTTGGTCTGTAATAATTAAGAATTGAGTTGTCGGAACAGTTCCCATATTGTTTAGTTGATTTCTATGATAACTTGTTATTATTTGGGACACGGTATGGGACGTGTTATATAACTGAATTGTATGATAGTTGTTGTGGAAACTTCTGAACAATCTGTTTCGCTCAGTGCCGCGCCCCGATGATTCCGCCATCGGTTGGGGTGTGACACTTTAGGCGTCGCGCTACGCGAGTGATCACCCTATTTTCATAGAGTAGCCCTTCGTGCATGTAGGCTTGCTGTGTCGACGGTTTTTAATTTTTCGAATTTTATAATTAGTTATGAAGATAATCGTTATTAGGGTTTTGCCCCCCCTGAGTTTTAGGGGCCCTGATCCTGATTCTGATTGTTCTGGAAATTCTAGGGTTAGTGCAGAATTACTTGGGTTTCTTAATTAGGGTTTCCTTAATAGCTAATTACCATCCTAATTATTAATTTTAATGAGAGTTGTTACAAAGCGTGTCATTAAGGTGTGTCATAAATGGATGATACACAAATGCATGTCATCTTCAATTAATGACAGGGGCTTCCTTGACACTCTTTTGTGTGTCATATCTACCCTTTAATGACGCGCAACGCGTGTCATTGGATGTTTTTTTTTTCTAGTAGTGGAACGAACTTCCACCAAAAGGTTCAGAAATTGTTCACTGAACTTTCGATTCATTTGCAACTCCACCCATAGGTAACTACCCCGTACATACAATTCATTGTTATTGTAACTTACTTTTTTTTTATCTTTGACTTTCATTTACGTAAAAGGTTGAATTCAATTAAACTATCATTTAAAAAACATTACTATAATTAATTAAAAAACCTTTCATGTCATAAAACTTCTCTTTCATTGACTTTCATTCTTCAACTTCCGTGCTATACTTTACATTAAATTACCGCGTATGCACATCCCTGAAAACTGTCTAAAAAGGGGTCTAGAAATTGCTCGTTATAATTTTTTAAGCTAATTTTGTTGTTAGCTTGCTTCAAGTTTAATCATTTCTGCAGTTGCTTTAAGAGCAAGTTATCTATTTATAGTCAATTGAAAAAAAAAACATTAAGGTCAAGTTATCTATTTATGCTTGAAGGGGTATAGTCCCAAATCCTGCGCCGACCAGACAGGTCGCACACGAGACCATACCCTTAACACAACAATTTAGTAGCTTTACCAACCTTGCGCCGACCAAACAGGTTTAACCTAGGTCGCGCGCACGGTCAAGGAAAACAAAAGACCAGATTTCACACTTGCCTTCTTGGATGAAAACTCTTACTCCCTAGACCTTGCGCTGGCTACTTGGGACTTTCCTGATGGTCGCGCGGAGGACAGTAGCGCAGCTAATCTAAGGACAAGTACAAATGGTACAAATGGCAGAACAACAGATCAATAAGCGTCCAACAGGTGTATCCGATCGTGCTCCACGATTGACAAATCATACAGGAGACAAGAATGTACACAAAGACGCTTACATGGCACCAATCAGCGTGCGCCGACAACTGCACCACGATCTCCACTTAGCCGCTGATGACAGAGCAGGCAACAAGGACAACAGTCAGGCCACGTGGATCCAATAAACACGCGCTAGCTCTCCTCTCGTCCAGAAGCACCAACGGTCGTGGCAGAAGAGACAAAACAGATATTCCTTGTTGTCGACCTCAAAGCCCAAGGCCCATCAGTCCATCTCCTTCCACACCACTCCGACTATAAATAGAGATCTTCTTCCATAGGTTTAAGGATCCACCTCCTCACTCTCTTACTCCTAATTACATATTTAATCCTCAATACACATACTTATTATCACGTCAGAGAGTGGTTAAAAGGATAACCCCCCCCCCCCCCTATTCCCCTCCTCTTAACGAGCTTAAAGGGGTGTGTAGTGTTTTGCAGGAAGATCACCACCACAGCTCAGGAGAGGCAAAAAAGATTAACCTTATTTGTCAAGATACATACCACAAACTAATCACCAGATTAGTTTGGTGTTTCTTTAATAGTCAATTGATAGTTGCTTTAAGAGCAAGTTATCTATTTATAGTCAATTGATGGTTGCTTTAAGAGCAAGTTATCTATTTATCGTCAGTTGATCATTTAAAAAAACATTACTATAATTAATTAAAAAAACCTTTCAGTTATAAAACTTCTCTTTCATTGAATTTCATACTTCAACTTTCGTGTTATACTTTACATTAAATTACCGCGTATGCACTTCCTCGAAAACTGTCTAAAAGGGGGTCTAGAAACTCGCTTGTAGCACTCTGCTCTAAGTCTCTACAAATTGAATGATCCAGACACCTAAAATCCTAAGTCAACACCGGTTAACATAAAAGTGCAAAGTCAAGATTGTACCTCAATGTCCATGCACAAACTAGGTTTACCCGCAAACTAAGTCAATGTGCAGAGTATGCCCACGTGCAAATTCAATTGACGCACAAAGTATAGTTCTACTTAGGGTTGAATGCAAACTACTACTAACAAGCATAATCTAAATCTAGCGTAAAGTGTCGCGCTCAAAGGAAATTGCGCACGAAAAGTCCTTCACACACGCAAAGTGACGCATTACGTACATGTCTTCTTCGAAGAAACCCTAGATCTAAACGCTGATGCCGGTTATGAATTTCAGATATGAAAACAAACCAAGATGCTAACTTTATGCATCCAAAAGACTTCAAATCAATGTATCTAGTGATCCCATGCATAAAGGTTCTAGTTTTAACGAGCTTTCTTGATAACTCCTACCTTAAAATTGAGTTTAGATAAAATCAAGCCTAAATTGTTTCAAGCTTCAACTTTCTTACTTCAAACGAATTCTACGATGCTCGTGGATGTTGAAGACACAATCCCAATCTTTCTTAAGGCGAAAATCGTGGGTGATTCAAGGGTGTGACCACCAAAATGGGAGCTTTCTCTCTCTAACTCTTAAAATGGTAAGGTAGAGAATGCGAGGAGTTGTGGTAAGATACCTCATTCAGGGTTTTGCTAATGTTACCTAAATTACCCCTTACGATCTTAACAAACCTTGTGCAAATGTGGCCTTCTTTTAAACCCCCCCCCCCAATTACCCCTTATGCCGTTATTGTTATAACAAAAGATTAGGATCTTTTTGAACTTTGTGTCGTAGTCAATCGTTAATAACTCATCAATACAATTTATACCCAACCATATATTGGATTACTCCACTCCAACACAAGCCATTGATGCATAGTCGTCTCTTATGCACTACATGGTCCTGAGACACGACAGGGTTTCTAACACAACATAAACGCTACTTTAAGCAACAATTGACCAAGTAAAGTGAACAACCCTATCTTATCACAACAAAAAGACGTAAGAAAATATGTTGTAAAAATGATCCTTTTCTTATATCTAATCAGACAGATAAAAAAAACCGATCAACTAATTACTTGTCTAACTAAACTACGTGACAATTGACAAAACCCAATCAAAAAGCAATATGCTATAACATAACAACTTATGATAAAAGTGATAGATTTTGCCACTCAACAACTTATAAAATGAAAACCCTAAACATAAAGCAAAAGGAAAAACCCACCAAGGAAGTAAAGACGATGACTACCACACACACATATATCCCATTATTATTATTATACGCACACATATATATACACACTCATATCTTTTGTCTCCCTCCGTTTCGATTCCCGTGTCCACCAAGCATCCATTGATCTAAGCTTTCTTAACCCACGGGCAACCAACTCAACTCCCCCACACTTCCTTCATCTTCAATCCCCATTTCAATGGCTTCTTTTTAACCTAATTTCACCCCCTTTTCATCACCCACAACTTCAATCTCTGTTGCAGATCGAAAATCAACCAACATGGGTCAAGAAATCATCGCCGTAGCTACTCCGGCAACCGCCGCAGCCCCACCACCTCCGCCGCCGACGTCCCTAGCACCTGGGTTCCGCTTTCACCCCACCGATGAAGAACTTGTGATGTACTATTTGCGACGGAAAGCTTGTGGGAAACCGTTTAGGTTTCAGGCTGTTACGGAAATCGATGTTTATAAATCAGAACCCTGGGAACTCGCCGGTATAGTTTATGAATCTAGGTTTTGTGTTAGGGTTTTGCTTGTTTTTTTTTTTTTTTTTGAATTTGTTTTGATGTTTTGGTACTAATTTGTTTGTTGATTTTGTTTGTGTTGTTTAAATTAAAACTTGTTTTGAGTTGATTTTTGTGGAATTTGTTAATTTGTTGTTGTTAGGTTGCTTAAAGTTTAATCATTTGATTGATTTCTGCTGTTGCTTTAAGAACAAGTTATTAGTTTTTTTAGTGAATTGATGTGAAATTAGTGAAAAAAAATCTAAACTTGCAAAGAAAGTTAGGATTTTCTAAATTTATTTTGTTTTATTTTTTGTTGATTTTGCTTATGTCATCTGGGTTGGAACTTGTTTTAGTGAAATTCACCATTTTTATGCTAATTTTGTTATTAGGTTGTTTAAAGGTTAATCATTTTTGCAGTTGCTTTAAGAACAAGTTTATTAGTTTATAGTTATTTGATGTGAAATTAATGAAAAAAAATGCAAACTTGGAAAGAAAATTCGGATTTTTTTTTTAATATTTTGTTTTGATGCTTTGGCACTAATTTGTTTGTCTGTTTTGTTGGTTTTGTTTTAAATATCTGGATTGGAACTTGTTTTAGTGAAATTCATCATTTTTTATGCTAGTTTTGTTGTTAGGTTGCTTAAAGTTTAATCATTTCTGCAGTTGCTTTAAGAACAAGTTAGCAAATATAAAGTCATTTGATGTGAGATTAATGAAAAAAATGCAAACCTGCAAAGAAAGTGGAGATTTTTTAAAATTTTATTTTGATGTTTTACTGTGGATTTGTTTGTATCATCTGGATTGAAACTTGTTTTATTGAAATTCATAATTTTTTAAGCTAATTTTGTTGTTAGGTTGCTTCAAGTTTAATCATTTCTGCAGTTGCTTTAAGAGCAAGTTATCTATTTATAGTCAATTGATAGTTGCTTTAAGAGCAAGTTATCTATTTATAGTCAATGATGTGAAATTAATGAAAAAAATGATAACTTGCAAAGAAAGTTAGGTTCTTGTTCATATGTAACTTGTAAATTACATGTATTTTGAAAACATTAATTTTCCCCAAATTTTAATTTTTAGATATTGGGTATCTAGATTCTATGATGAAAAGCTGAAATCTGTTTGCTTTTGTGATTTTATGGATATTGTAGACTTTTCATCATTGAAGACAAGAGATCAAGAATGGTACTTTTTTAGCCCGGTAGATAGGAAATACGGAAACGGTTCACGGTTGAACCGAGCCACTGGTCAGGGCTATTGGAAGGCAACCGGAAAGGACCGATGCGTGCGCCATAAGTCAGAAACCATTGGGATGAAGAAAACACTCGTGTTCCATAGCGGGCGAGCGCCTGATGGGAAACGAACGAATTGGGTCATGCATGAATACCGGCTTTTGGATCATGAATTGCTACGTGTTGGAGTAACACAGGTTTTGTTCTTTGACTTTTTGACCGTGTTTAACATATGCTTGTTTTGGGATATTGAACTGATTGGTTTGATTGTGGGTGGTGGGGAAAAGGATTCGTTTGTGCTATGCAGGATTTTCCAAAAGAGCGGGTTAGGGCCACCTAACGGGGACCGTTATGCACCTTTTCTTGAGGAAGAGTGGAATGATGATGCAGCACTTATGGTTCCTGGTGGTGAAGCTGAAGATGATTTGACCAATGGTGATGAGACTCGACCCGAAGGCAATGATAGTGTGCAGGTATTTATCATTTTGCAGGTCTTAAATAAAAAAATTGAGGCTTTTTTTGTATATGTGTGGACCAAGCCTGCTAAAATGGGCGGGTCGGGTCACGGGTCAGAACAGGTTTTGAGCACAATGGGTTTGGATCAAAGTGTAGTATTGTGGGTCTGGTTTAGGTTGGGCCCACAATCTAAGTTGAACTATGATTGATCACAATATATTATCTTTATAGGAAGCCATTCCGTTTGTTTGCAAACGTGAACGATCTGAAGACCGTGCTTTAAATAGCGAACCCGAGCTTGAAACCTTCTCTTTGTTCCATAACAAAAGAGCAAAGCCAAGTGACCCGAACTCGAGCAACAATGCAAATGGTTCAGAAGACTCGACCACCACAAGTCAAGATCCAAGAAGAGCGCTGTTGGAGTTCCCGTTACTAGAATCGATCGAAGCCAAAGAATGTCACCCACCAACCACACTGCCATCTTTTGACGCTGCAACCCTTGAGAAATCAGTGCCCCCGGGCTATTTAAAGTTTATAAGTAATTTGGAGAACGAAATTCTTAACGTTTCAATGGAGAAAGAGACCTTGAAGATCGAAGTGATGCGGGCCCAGGCCATGATCGAGATTCTACAGTCACGGATTGAGGATTTGACCAAGGAGAATGGTGGGTTCAGGACTGGTGGTTAGGTAGGTGCGCGGTTTCGTGTAATGTGTAGCGTTTACCCAGTTGTGTAGTTGGTTATCGCGTCTAGCCTAATAAAGTTGTGTCGAGACTGGTTCTGTAGTGTTCGGCTTTTCTTTTTAATTAATGTTTTGGACCTTAAGATGGTTTCGAGTAGGAATGTTGTTGCTGGGATTGTGCTATTAGTATCATTTGTCGATGCCTGCAACGTGTTAATAGTTCTCAAGTAGACTCGTACTTTAGACAATTGGCTCATGACATAAATTCTACACTTCAGAGACTTATGCTATTGTGTGCTATTTATGTGGTCGTACATTCCTTATGTGCCAAACATCTGTCGTGGCCGATGTGAGATTTGCCTAAAATGTTATAATCACCTCTCGACTCTAGGACTCATCTGATCAGATGATGTAGTGAACTCAAGTTGACACTACATAGTAATAATCGAATTAGGGCAATCGAATGAGCGTATTACTCTTTCACTAAATCAATTACACATGAGAACCATAATAGAAGGAGATGAGAAATTAGATACAGAAAAAGATGGGAAGAGAACAATCACTACTGTAACATATTTCATTCATAACCCTACGCCCTCATCGATTTTCCTTATATCATGTGATGAACCCCTCGCCGTCCCTTTTAGCTTGTTGGGCCTCTTGGGTTGGGCTATCTGACTGGGTCCCTTTGTATAGATTCATTAAGTTCACACCATCTCCATATGCGAGATTCACTTTATATTTTCTAAACACTCGGGAACTCATCCTTCATGTCTTCATGATGAGTATCTGGTAACATTTGTAATATTCGGATACTCGTACCAACCAATATTCTTCACTTTAACCATAAAAAGGTTACAAATTTGTTTTTGGTTGTCCGACCAAAGACTTCCTAGGAGGCCCTTCCTAGGATTGCTCCCACCCAACTGGCGAGTACACTTAACTGTGAAGTTTTGTTATCATCCAGAACCAATGTATGCAAAATGCGTTGGTGATACCAGACGTTGATCTTGCCTTTTGAGCCCGACATATCTCCTATCTCATGACCAATGTGGGATTTGCATAACGTGTTACACATGAGAACCTCGGTCACATATGGGATGAAACGTTCACCTTTTTTGGGATAAAGACGTAACACAAGGCTCGCCTAAACAAATTTGTGACATTTGGTATTAGAGTTGGGTTGGACCCTTTAGACTATTGGGCAGGTTCATGTCGATTCTCCCACGTTCTAAAAAATGTCAATTGTGTGGTGGTGGGAGACATTCATGCTCAATGGACGTCGAAGAGAGTAATGGACATTGTAAAAGGGATGTACTAGTTGCAAGGTCGGCTCAACCTTTTAGGAGGCCTAAAGCAATGTCTAAAAATATGGCCCTTCCGTTAAAAAGAACTGTTTTTTGCTTATGTTCTTAACAAATAAAAATATGGTTGTTTTGATGCAAACAAGGGCTTAGAAACATGAATAAAGAGTGCTACAATAGTAGACCTAAAGGAAAAGACCTTGAGATCATTATCACTACATGAGTATAAACTATAAAGTATGAGTATAAACTATAAAGTACTACTACATGAGTTTAAACTATAAAATATGAGTATAAACTATAAAGTACTGATGGTTAATATTGATATCATAAGCATGCTTATAGTTATATATTAGAGGACTTTTGTATACATCAGAATAAATCTTAAAAAATGGTGGCACCAGAAGAAAGGGGGCCTAAAGCTAGGGCTTTACAAGGCTGACCCTCCAGCCGAATCTGACTAGTCGTTGCATGTTGAATCCCATGTCCTTAGAGAGTGTTGAATCATGCTAAAAAGGGACCACTGCACGCTCGAGCCCATGTATAGACCAATAAATAAGGAACGATGGTCATTGCACACCATGATCAAACATCTGACGTTCGAGTGTCCCTTGACTATAAAACCAAAGCAAAATTAAATAATTCAAAGGTTATGTCTTGTGTTAAGCCAACAATCACAAGGATATGCATGAAATAGTGAGGGTCGTCTTTGAAAATTCTCAAAAATTTTGGGCCCTGGAGCGAATAGAAAATACGGGGCGCTAAAATATAAACTTTAAAAAAATATATATATAAAAAAGCTTAAAATATATGAAAATAAATTACAACTAACACCCCATTCTAAGAATTAAATGACAATGCCTTACATTTTAATGTAACTTTTACAAAATTAGGCCAATAATGCCATTTGCATTTAATGAACAACTAACAAATAAAAAAAATCCAAAAAATCAAATATATTAGAACGTAGGGGGATGCAAAGATTAGAACCCGCAACCTTTGGACTTTGATTGTCAAAGCAACATATCAACCACCAAACCAAACACTTTAATATGATTTATTCCTATTCAGCGCGTATATATCATAACACACACACATATACACATTTTTTTAAAAGTTTTCGGGCCCTTATACGTACGTACACACACATATATAATTTTTAAAAGTTTTCGGGTCTTTATACGTTTTGGCCCTGAGCTGCTGCCCATGCTCAGAGCCGACCCTGGAAAAAGTGCAACTTGGTGTAAAAAAGAATACTAGAGAGACACAAAATGGGGAGGCTACACGTGGCAATGACGAGTCACCAATGAGGTTGGTTTTTGTGCTTCATGGATCACCGATGACGGTTAGAGGTTGTGTTGCAGGAGTGAAGCTACATTCAAGCATAGGGAGTGGCCGCCATGTAAAAAATTTGTGTTTTTTTAGGCAAACATCATGATCGACACCCTTAAAAGGTTGGTTAAGCCCTCAATTGTCGCTCTAAAAAATAAATCCTGAATTTACCATTATTTTTAAAGGGTTTGAGTTACACAAATGCTATTGTTTTACATATATAAAACTATGTAAATAAATGGATGAAGCGTATGCATATAATTTTGTTTGAATGCTAAACAATTTATACAACAAATTTCATAAATATATAGATCACCCGTATAGTTTCTAGAGTTAAATGTCATTTTAGTTCCTGTGGTTTGGGCGATTTTGCCAATTTAGTCCAAATGTTTCATTTTTCGTCTATGGGTCCAAAAAAGGTTTCACCGTTGCCACTTTAGTCCACTGGGTTAATTTCATCCATTTTTTCTGTTAACGATAAGGGCAAGTCGGTTATTTTATATGTAATTCTGTTAACTAGAAGGGCAATTCGGCCATATAAATGACCAAATTACCCTTCTCGTTAACAGAAAAAATGGATAAAATTAACCCAATGGACTAAACTGCCAATGGTGAAACTTTTTTGGGCCTACAGACAAAAAATGAAACCTTTGAACTAAACTGACAAAATGACTCAAATCACAGGGTCTAAAATGACATTTAACTCTAGTTTCTAATTTAAAAACCAATTCGGTGATTTCATCAAAAACCAAAGAGATTATCTATGCAATTCACCATTTTTTTATTATATAATAAAAAAAATTATAGACCTAAAGGAACTTTACTTATAGACCTAAAGGAACTTTACTAAAAGAATTGAGACGCATAACAGAACTAAAAGAGAGAAAGAAAATATGAAACGAAAATAAGTTAGCTAAAGCGTAAATACGACTACGCGTAGTGGGGCGGTATTTAAAAAAAAAATTGAAAAAAAAAACGCTCAAAAACGCCCCCCCCACAATTACATGGGGCGTTTTTTTTAAAAAAAAATTCAAAAAATTGAATCTGGCGTTTTTATAATAACGCCGAAAGAGAATTGCATGTGGCCAATGGGAGTGGTCCAAGGTTTGACTGGCCAATGCTAAATAGTTTGTTTTTTTTTGTTTAATGATTGGAAGGGGCGTTATTAGGCATTATTCTCACTACGCCACTTTTGCAATAACGCCCCATGCTGACTGGACTGCCACGTGTCGAATAATGCCCCATGGTGGGGCATTATTTTGTTTAACCACTACACATGGTCTAATAGATTAACTTGTATCATTAAGACTATGGGGTTGGTTTCGATATAAAAAGAGAAACGTAGAAAACCAGGTCAAACAAACTTAATTGAGGTTAGAAACGTAGAAAACCAGGTTAAACAAACTTTGATTGAGCTTATTTCAGTTGCATTGAACCTTACTCATTGAACCCTAACCAGAAACCATAATCTCTAAACCCTAAACCTTAAAGTTAAATCATAAACCCTAAAGCTAAACCTTATGTTAAACCCTAAAATTTAAACTACAAACCCAAAAGGCTAAAAATAAGTTAAACTATAAATCTTAATGCTAAACACTAAACCCTAAAGTTAAACTATAAAAGATAAAACCGAAAAGTTAAACTCTAAACCCTAAAAGCTACACCATATATGTATTTGAATAGGGTTCACCGAGTCAGTTCCAACGCCACTAGAATGAGGTCAATCGAAGTTCGTTTGACCTGATTTCCTATGTTAAAATCGTTTTGTATTTGATCCTGCCTCCCATCCCTATTTATCCTTATATGATACCTATACACATATTTATGATTATATGAACTCTTTTTATGTGAACTATAATATAAGTGAAAGATACAATATGATGTTGGAATGCTTTTATGTGTTTCACAAATCATACATATCTCTTTTAATATTGAGATAATACAAGCTAATGCTTGAAACTTAAAAACTCTAATATGTAGGATAATATCAATAAAAAAAATATAGAATTACTCATAACTTATCTTTAGAAATATGATAAGATACATACTTAGTATCCAAGTACAAAAACTCTCTAACCAATGTAGGTATAAGAACAATAAAACATAGTTAAGAACAATAAAACATAGTTATATAACTATACTCTAGCTTTTTTGTTTTTTTTTGAATATGAAAAAAAAACTTTAAAATACAAAATACTACATGGTTATCAAAGTATTAAAACTCTTTAACTATAAAGACAAGAACAATATAACATAGTTACATAAATTCCTTTATATTTACTTCATACAAAAAAGGTGATACAACATGCTATTTCTTTTAATCACTAGTCATTGCAAATCTTTAGAAAGCATCTTATATAAAGCCTAAAATAGATGATAACAATACTAAGATTTTGATACTTAAAAAAAAAATCAGCCTAACCACGCATTTGATTATCATGGTTAAAATGATCATTATTATGCCTTAAAGTGGACATCTTGGTAGTTAAGGTGTATGTCTCACAATCATTAGATTGACAGTATAAATACTACGTTCTATGCAGATTATGCTGTACCTATCTTATAAAATCTAAAAATTATCGTTAAACAAAAAAATATCGTTATAACCGACCCATTTAAACGAAGCCCCCCTAAAATATACTCAACCAGACCAGTTACGCAACTCACGCTTCATCTCATACCCAGTCATAAAACCTTAAAAAAACTAAAACTTGATACGTGTCTACTAGTTTGACCTTTACCCTTATGAGTCAACAGATAAACGTGTGAACCCACCAAACACAATTTTCCCGCAACAACTCCTATAACAACTTTCGTAATCACTTTTCGTAAACCAATTCGTTTCCCCAAATGGGACTTTCTCAATGGCCAAACCCTCACTGAAACCCTAATTCAACAATTCTTCTCTTTTTCTTCAATCGATTTTTCAATTCATCTTTCATCAATCACAACCAATAGCCGTAGTATTAACAATTCGTTTATGGCATTAGCGATCATCGATTCCACACCACCAGCAGCTTCTTCACTCGCTCCTGGTTTTCGGTTCCATCCGACCGATGAAGAACTCGTTCGGTACTATCTCAGGCGTAAAGTTTGCGGTAAACCGTTCCGGTTTGATGCTATATCGGATGTTGACGTGTACAAAGTGGAGCCGTGGGATCTTCCAGGTTGATCTTGTTTTCGCTTCTTGAATATTGTTCGATAAATTAGTTACTTTAGCAGTTGTAGTGTAATTGTTGATTAGTATACGTATAGATCATGTTATATAACTATATGGTATTAGGTTGAATAAATAAAATTATAATTAGTTAGTAATGAAAATTTAGGAATATATTAAACAATATTTTGAGATAAGATATGACTGAAATTAATTTTGAGGGGAGTAAAACAAAAGAAGTGGGAAAAAGAATTATGGGCTCACAAAATTGTGACATGTGGCGCAACCAGTTAGTTATTTATCAAGAACAGGTTTGAATGAAATATGCTAGGAGAGCCGTGGGATCCTCCGGGCCGGTCCTCTTTTTTTACTCTTGAATTGTTCGTTTTGGTTAAGAATTAATAGGTTTGAATGAAATATGCTAGGAGAGCCGTGGGATCCTCTGGGCCGGTCCTCTTTTTTTACTCTTGAATTGTTCGTTTTGGTTAAGATTATAGAATATATCAGTCACTCTAGCAGTTGTGGTATAATTGTTTCTATAGTGTAAGGATGAAGGATCATGCTTTATGAAGTTTACCTTCTGGTTGTTTATTAGCATACGTATAGATCATGTTATATAAGATTACCAGAATAACCACCCGCCACAATGCGGCGGGGGATTCATTAGTTATATATCATGTTGGATGAAAGGCAAATGTTTCTCACATGACCACGAGCCTGTGTGTAAAACCGAGAAAAAAAATAACTAGGTCGATCTCTGACTCGCACGTTGTGACAGACCTATCAAATGGGGAAAAATAGACGCGTTGCGACGGAGATGTCAAACAGGAAAAATAGATGAAAAAACGTTGAACCCCACACGCACGTTGCGGCGTGTTAAGTCGGAAATTTAGAACGACACGTTAAACGGAGAACTTAAGAAAGATGAAAAGTATATAAGAGACTAAAGTTGAAAGTAAAAAAAAATGTTGAGATTAAATTGTAAAAGATGAAAAGCTTTGGGTTGAAAGTAAAAAAAAAATTAAAAGGGGTTAAATTGCAAAAGATGAAAACTTTTGAATTAGAAGTGAAAAATCAAATTAATCAAAGGGGTTAAAATACCAAAGATTGAAACTTTAGACTTAAATTGCCAAAGTTTGAAACTTTAGAGTTAAAAAAGAAATCAATTAAACAAAAGAGATAAATAGATTTATTATTATTAAGAGATAAATAAAAAATAAGGGTGAGAAATTACCAGAGAATGACATGAGATTAAATTGTAAAAGATGAAAAGCTTTGGGTTGAAAGGAAAAAAAAAATTATAAGGGGTTAAATTGCAAAAAATGAAAACTTTTGAATTAGAAGTGAAAAATCAAATTAATCAAAGGGGTTAAAATACCAAAGATTGAAACTTTAGACTTAAATTGCCAAAGTTTGAAACTTTAGAGTTAAAAAAGAAATCAACAAACAAAAGAGATAAATAGATTTATTATTATTTAATAAAAGAGATAAATAAAAAAATAAGGGTGAGAAATTACCAGAGAATGACACGTGTCCAAAAAAGATTTTTGTTTATTAGTATAGAAAGATAAGTATACTAGGTTAGACACTCGTGTATTACATAGGTTGAATGAAGGAAATAATAAATAGTTAGTTATGAAAATTTAGGAATTATAAAATTGTATTCTGAGATAAGATAAGACTAAAATCAACTTTTTTTTAAGTTAAGAATTATAACTAGAATTTAGCCATGCGCGCGTTGCAGCGCGCCAAGCCAAATCATTCTATAAACTTAAAAGAGGTGCAACGCGCTAAACCGAATCGTCTTATAAGCTTATAAGAGAGGTATTTTGCACATTGGGCTCCGACATGAACACACTGGTGAGCGGGTCGGTTTGGGTAACAGGTCAGAATGGGCCAATTAAAAACATGTATAATATGGTTTTGGTCAAAACAGGTTCTAATCAAAATAAGCTTAGATCAAAACGGGTTCTAGTCAAAACGGGTCAATTTGAAATTAAAAAATGGAACAACAAAAATCATCAAGTTATTAACCAGAAATTGTTCAAAGTTAACAATAAACAAATCAAAGATACTGATGATGAGTTCAAAAATCAAAATTCACAGTCATGTTTCACACACTTGATGATGAGTTCATTCAAAACCGATGAGTTCTGTTCCTGCAAGCTTGTCCATTTTTTTAATTATAACAATAGCTAGTTCATTAATGTCCCATAGTGTACACATTGATGACTTACCTCATGAGTTGCCAAGAATCTTTTCACAGGTTCATTAATTTCTCCAAGAAAGATACAATCAAGTGATCAACAGATTTTAATAGTAATATGATGATGATAACAACTTCACGTGGCAAGATAAGATCATAACTCATAAAAACAATGTTAAAGATGGGAAAGTGTGTGCCAGCATGCCAGCCAAGGGTATCTAATATGTAAGCACGAACAACAGGCATTGAAGCAACATAAACGCCATTTTTTAAAAAATGAAACAAACATTTCATCTAATCCCAACACAAAATCAAAATATATTATCAATTTCATATAAACTACACCAAAATCTTTATATCCAGACTTGTGTAACTTAAAATTAAACAATGGGTCAAAATGGTTACTCATACACAACCCATTTTGACATGTTAGCTAGCTGACCGAACCCGTTTAGCTAGGCTAAATCTTAATTATTGTAACCATATATTAGACGTTAAAAAATGCACTAACATATGTTGGATTGGAGCGAACCTTTATCTTGGCCAACATAATCTCGATGCGATCAAAATCATTAAGTGAAGCCCTCTTCTTCTAAACAATAAGCTTATTTCCCTAAGAATTGCTCTCTCACTTGTTCTCAGTATCTGCATATAATATTTCGGTTATTAACATTCACAAACATACCATGCCCACACTTTAGAGTTAAGACAAAGTAAAATTTAGTAATGTACTATATCATATGATGTATGAATAATATCATAGCATGAGAACACCTAACTCGCATCGGTTCTGATGCGATTTCAGTATCTGTTTAATTGTTTTTGTGGGTTCAAGATTGATGGATGGGTTTAGGCCATTTGGGTTCGATATACATCATAGATATTCTGATGGAGTGAATGAGTTTTTGAAAATTTATGATCATGATTACCCAGTAACTCTAGTGAAGTAAACAACAAAATGCAAGAACAGTAGAACTGAAGTTCGATCAATTCAAGGAAGAAGGAAATATGATTGTGGTCAGTACACGGGAGGTCTCTTTTCTTCAACCCAATCTCACTCTGACTTCTTTCCTTTCCTTTCAATGTGAAATACTAAAATGTAATCTAATCTAGTAAATTGTAAAATACAAACACAAATTGAAATACATTATACATACCACATCTTCTTTGATCTTTGACATTAGTAACTGTTATTTTCTCTCTCCACTTCGATGCCTGATAAGATCATCGGAAGTAGCAGATGCCACACAACCCCAAATCAGCGCCGTCATCTGGTTAGCAGCGAAACCCTAGGCGCCGGAAAACCAATTCCGGTCTCTGAGCCTCGACAATCTCCATGTACTTTGATGACAGTGGTGGAGAAGAAGCATGGCTCGCTCGCTCGCTCGCTCTCTTCCTCCGACATCGGCGTCTATTGAGCAAAAAGGGTATACAAATTCCATTTTGATTGAGCACCCACATGAAGAGGTGTGGTTTGCCAAACCTAGCTTACGAACCAACAGACCGCCGGCAACAACGGCTTTCCACTCCCTCTCTCTAGCCTCTCACTTCTCCCTGCAACACTGCCAAGAACATAAACAACGTCACCGGCAGATGTAGGTTAGGAAGACCGGGAAACCGGAACTGTTCTTAAGAACCTACGGCAAATGTTATTATAGATAATATGAAGGGTGAAATAAGAGAAGCGTGAAAAAGAACTTTGGGTTTACAAAATTGTGACATGTGGCACAAGTTGTTGGTTATTTTTTATTAGGTATAGATTTGAATGAATTATGTTGGGGTTTGACATCTTTGCTTGTTTTCATTTGGTATATGTATAGATCATGTTATGTAAGTATACTAGGCTAGAAATATGTGTATTACGTGGGTTGAATATAGGAAATTTTAAATAGTTAGTAAAAAGAATTTAGGAATTATAACACGATATTTTGAGATAGTATATGATTGAAATTGGCTTTTTTTTTTATCTTAAATTAAGAATTAGAATAGGAAGGATTGAAACAAGAGAAGTGGGAAAAAGAATTTTGGGACATATGGCGCAACGAGTTAGTTATTTATTAGGTATAGATTTTAATGAATTATGCTGGTGTTTGACATCTTTGCTTGTTTTATTTGGTTAATTATGGGTTTTAGGGTTGTCTAAGTTGAAGAGTAGAGACTTGGAATGGTACTTTTTCAGTATGCTTGACAAGAAGTACGGGAATGGATCCCGAACGAATCGTGCTACTATGAAGGGGTATTGGAAGACTACTGGAAAGGACCGGGTGGTTCACCATAGATCTCAACAGGTTGGGATGAAGAAGACACTGGTGTACCACAGTGGACGGGCCCCGAAAGGTGAGAGGACAAACTGGGTTATGCACGAGTATAGGCTCATTGATCAGGAGCTCGAAAAGGCTGGAATTCTGCAGGTGAGGAGCCTTTGATTGTGATTATTTTTCTCATTCTTTGTTGTATATTTTCATATCTTATACAGCTTGCATTTTGGTTCGCAGGATGCTTTCGTACTTTGTAGGATATTTCAAAAAAGTGGCTCCGGACCTAAGAACGGTGAAAAGTATGGAGCACCGTTTATTGAAGAGGAATGGGAAGATGACGAGGCAATATTTGTGCCCAAACAGGATGATTATGCTGAGGAGTTACCTGTTGATAAGGATACCTATCTAGATGCTAATGATATCGAGCAGGTTTGCACCCTTTATACTATATTCCTAATATTATGGCTAATGTTTTAATCTCGTTAGCTTCTATTACATAATCACGTTATGCAGGACATTGTGATTTGTGTTTTCTTTCAAAAAATTCGACATGGTACCAGTTATCCATTCTCACTTAGCATTTCATGTTGTGGTATCTTTTGAAATTGGTCGGAGATGTTTAATCTCTTATGATTTTATTTACGTTCAGTGTTCTATAGATCATTGTAAACCACTTCACAAAGTAGGGGTGCAGACGAGCCGAGCCTGAGCTCGACCAGGCTCGAGCCCGGCTCGTTTATTAATTAATATATTAAATAAAAATAATATATATAATAGACTTGTTTAGGCCCGCGAGCTCGATAAGCTCGGGCTCGTTTACTAAACAAGATTATTTTTAGGTTTGGGCTTGGCTTATAAACAAGTTTAAATTAGCTCGGCTCGTTTACTAGACAACTATAAATAAGGGGTAAATATTATTAAATATTAATAAAAACTAATATTACACTAAAGCTCGATAAGGCTCGACGAGCCTGACGAGCTTCGCATGTCAAGCTCGAGCTCGGGCTCGATAAATAAATGAGCTTTGTTCTAGGCTCAAGCTCAGCTCAGGCTTGATAAGGCTTCGAGCTTTTTCTTGAGCTGATCTCGAGCAGCTCGGCTCGTTTGCACCCCTATCAGAAAGTTAGATGTTAATTAATCTTAAACTGCTAAAGCTTTGTTATATATTAATAGTTGTAACTTTTCAATGTTTAACCTCTTGAAACCATCAAGCTAGACAACCGAGATTTGATCAGTATGCAATTAAGGACTTGTAGTCACATTTAAAAAATCTGCCTTTTGATGTACTGTTTTTTAGAATATAAATAAATATATTTTTCAGTTGAATTAATTTATAGCGTATAAATATTATCATCCTGTTTTTCTTGTTCATTTAAGCGTGATCTTTTTGTCAGATCCTTAAGACAGACATGCCAAGAGAAGACGGCCCTCTCCCGTTAATCTACGACGGTGATATATCTGCAGAAGTGACTGATGGCCCACAAAAGTCGGTGGTGGTTGCAGGTGAATATGAACCTCCAGTTGACAAAACTGACGGGTCCAAGTTGTTTGATCCGTCCGTGCAGACTGAGTTGCATGTCGGATCTGTAAACCAAGGATATGTTGGAGAATCAAGCAATACGATGGATTTCGGCATGGACTTTTTGCTTGATGAACCATACTTTGATGCTAATGACGGTGATCTTCCGTTTGATGATAGCCTGTTCTTTCAAGCCGACGACCTTAAAGATGCAGTGGGCGTGGATTCTGGCCTTGATATACTTAATGAGTATACCTCATTGTTTAATCCGGATGTTGACAACTACCAGTACACTTTTGATTCGTTTGAGAACAAGAACACTCTCCCCGAGTTGATGCCAACTTTTGAGGTGATAATGTTTATAATAAGATATTTCTATTTGTTATCAATACTTTGGTTATGATATGCTTCTTTTTTATGTTAGAATATGAAGGAAGGAACCCATCAAGTGAGTGATGCTAGCCTGCCGTTTGAAGGACAAAATGACAAGATTGCCCCCTCTTCTAAGCTTCCAAATCAAGAAACAGGTAAAGAGGCATTTGCTTGTTCAATCTACTTTTGGATTTATTGGTCATTATAGGTTATTATAATTTTTGTTTCTAATTTTTAAGGAGTCGAATGAATAAAACAAATACGTCTAATGCATAAAACCTTTTTAAACCATTTTAATATTAAAAAAATTGTCTTATTGTTGAAATAATATGATTTCTGTGATCATATTTGACACCGTAACAAAAAAAAAAAAAATGAAATTTTGGGTAAAGAGTGTTTTCAATCTGACCTTTACTAGAAGTCTCTAGTTCGTATTTTTGACCGGACATGTTGCCAAACTCACTTAACTAGGGCTGTAAACGAACCGTTCGTTGGGAAGTTTGTTTATGTTCGTTCGTTTAGTAAATGAACAAACATGAACAAGAAATTTCTTTCGATAAGTTAAACAAACGAACATGAACAGAGGCTGCGTTCGTTCGTTTATGTTCGTGAACGTTTGGTAATGTGTTCATTTATGTTTGCTTGTTCATGTTCATTTTTGTTCGTTTATTTAAAGGGGTTTTAAAGTTATGTTTTTATTATATTGGTTTTAGTTTTTGAAAATTTGAAACCATAGTTATACTAAACACCTCCGGCAACTCATTTGACCATTTCAATTTCTGCTCGACTGTTTGTGTTAAGGCTTGACAAACTTCTTAATTTTTCTATTAATTATGTTTATAATAATTATATCAATTATGTTCGAATAATTATGTTAAGTACTTATTTATTTCTGGTGAATTCTTTGTAATCTTTCTGATGAAAAATGCAGATTTTATTTTAGAATGAATATATAACGTTCGTTTGTGTTCATTTATGTTCAACAACATTTGTTTGTGTTCGTTTGCATTCGTTTACGCTCGATAAGTGTTCATGAACATGCTCATTTTCTTAATTAGCAGACACGAACAAGAAATCTCGTTCGGTAAGCGTTCGTGAACCATGTTTACAGCCCTACACTTGACCTCATTTGTCCGCCACTGGTTGTTCTTTTTCAGTTGCTGTATGTTTCCGAGTATCTTAAACTTCAACGTTTACTTTGTTACTATACAGATATTTCATACCCCTTTCTCAAAAAGGCGAGTTACATGCTGGGTAACATTTCCGCTCCACCTGCATTGGCAGCCGAGTTTCCTACAAAATACATGGCGTCTGCTTCTCAAGCTTCAAGCTCAGTCAATGTCACTCTCAGCAACGTCTTCTTCAATGGGGGTGTGGTTGACTTACCACTGGGCAAGCACGCTCAACTCAACATCGTTCTCTCTTTCGGGTCAACAGGTCAAAGTGACGTCAATTCACATCAAGCTGGGAAGGTGGTTGATTCAGCTGTGCCGCGTAGTTGGTTTTACTCTGCGTTTCTCTGGATTTTGGTGCTTTCTTTCAGCTTCAAGATTGCGAGCCTCGTATGTTCTAGATCATTCATGAGCTGAGACTGTTCTATCTATAATAAACTATACTTATTTGCTATGTTTTTAGTAAGTTTACAAAAGTATAACTTTGGTGGAAGTACTTTGTGACTGATGACTTGGCATTTGAACAGCTATCATATATTATCGGTTTGTATTGCGCACGTTTTGTTTTTGATTGATTAGGACCACTTTTAAAAAGAAAGGTTGCATAGATATTTCATGACAACGGTTTTGCAAATACGAACGCTATGAAAACAGAATGGTAATCACGTCGCATACATGTGTTTCTCAAGTTTGACCAAGATCGAAATCCAGTCAACAAAATTACAAATAGCTTAATCTAGTAAAGTGGCTGAAATTGCCCGTATCGGCAGCTATAAGAACATGATATTATGCATAAACATGATTCAAATTCTGTTTCCTGAATATGGTATGCCAGATAAATATTTGATCAATGACTTCTACACTTCTCCAGGAAGCATTGTATCCTCTGGTAGATCACAGACCGCAATTCCCTGATAAAATAAAATATAATGTTTGCAGGTTGACCAAATATGTTTTTGACTCGATACACAAACCACCCGTTTTGGTACTCACCTCTCCTGTTAAGTGCGCTACACATTTCTTCTCGGCAAGCAGTTCGTCCTCGGACTGAAAAACAATAACGTAACCGCCATTTTAGTATCAAACGTTACAGAAAAGTAAGAACGTTCAATAGTGAAGATTTCGAGTACCTTTTTAATTTTTTTACGAAGGTAGTCATCGAATATCACATCTTTGACAAACTCATAATCACCATCCCCCTAGCAAAATGAAAATATGTATTTCAAAAATACGTATTGAATGAAGAATTATAAGAAAACTGAGGTTTTTACTCACATTAGATCTGCAAGGCATGCTGAAAACAATACCCTCTGCTATTCCATAAGGGTTTCCGTTTGTATAAACCTGCGTTTTTTTTCGTTGCAAAAATTTAGCTTTGGAACTAACGATGCGCAACTTATGTTGACCGTGCGTAAGGTAAAATTATCAACAAGAAACTTACTCCGGTTGAAAACCAATCACCCTCGGGTGTTGGTGTTACAAGTGATCTTATTGCATCCACAACAGAAACGGCAGTTGATGCGGCCGAAGATCTTCCCCATTTCTTAATTAGAGCTCCACCTCTCTACACAACATTTCCCCGCAAATTAGCACCAAAAATAGAAGTAAAAACAGCATAGCCACATGAGGATATAGTTGATACGGACTTACCGTCTGAACCATTTGAGTAAAATCCTCTTCTAACCATTTCCTGTCCCTGATAACCTCGGGGACAGGAATTCCGTGTATTTTGGCATTTAAAAAATCTGGAACCTAAGACAGACAAACAAATCACATTCAGCAAATGAAACATAAACACACAACCAAAAACATTCGAGTAACCTGAGTCGTTGAGTGGTTTCCCCAAATGGTGACGTTAGAGACTTTATCATAGAACACTCCAGCTTTTAAAGCCAACTGCAAAAAGAACAACAAATTCATTAACTTGGTCAAAGTTAAGTGTCTGACTAGCTCATCCGGTTTCAAACGAGACTGGTTTTGTTGTAGTTGGCCAAACTGGCAACCGGCCATTCCGATTTTTAAAGCATTGCCTATAACGGTGTTCATACCTGACATTTTGCTCTATTCTCATCTAGTCTAGTTAATGCGTGAAAATTCTTCGCGGGTATGTTTGGAGCATTTTTCAAACAGATCAAGGCACTGCAAACAACATAACAATAATAATAAGAATATTAAAAGCCAAAACAGCAATATACTTTGACTTTTACAAAAGTCAAAAGTTATAGAAGCTAGTTTTCCATACTTGGTATTGCAGGGATTTCCAACCACCATAACCTTGACATTAGGTGAAGCAACAGCATTAAGAGCTTTTCCCTGTGTCATTCACATTAAATTATAAGACTATCAAGAGATTCTATTTAAAACTTCGATAAAAAACCAACATCATTTTTTATTTTGCATGAAAAAGTCACTCAACCTAATCTCGGTATACTAACGTCCAAACTTGTAAAAAATACACGAAAAAGTCACGAATTTTGGTATATTGAAGTATCAAAACTGGTCTAAAATGCACGTTGGGTTTTCTACGGTAGTTACCTATAGATTTATAAAAGTACCTGTTCAGCAAAAATCTGGCCGTTAATATCCAACAAATCCGCTCTTTCCATTCCTGGTCCTCGAGGTTTTGCACCAATCAAAAGTGCCCAATCGGCATCTTCAAACACCTCATATGGATCTATGCCAATGCTTACTTCTCTTAACAATGGATACAGAGAGTCCTCAAGTTCCATAGCCACACCTGCAGCATCACCAATCAATATTAAATAAGAGTGTTATACTTGTATGTCAGATTGTCAGTTATTACCTTCAAGGGCTCCAAACGATCTTTCGGATCCCAAAAGTTTCAGGGCAATAGGTTGATCCGGGCCAAACACCTCACCGGATGCAAGCTGCAATCAAACCTTTAATCGTGAATCTTCTTTCAAGCATCCAACTGATAGAAAAAATCGTTACCTTGAAGAGTAAATGGTTAGATATCATTCCAGCTGCACCTGAAACCGCGACATTAATCATCTTCTTCCATGATTTTGTTTCTTCTTCCTGATTACAAGCACAAGCAGGTTAGTTAATATTTCAAATTTAACCAAAGTTAGTTTAATAATTCAACTACTAAATGTAATACTAGCGGACCCATTAATTTTTTCCCCATCCGTGCCAGTGCCCGGATGTCTCTTAACCCGACGTCCTAATTTTCAGTTCTGGTTAAGTCAGGTCACATAAATAATGATAACTTGGCGTTGCAGGTAAAACTAAAAGATACAACGAGGTTTTTAATAACCATTCAAAAAAAAAAAAAAGTAATCATAGCCACGAAAGGTAATGCATCATTTAATAACCATTATTTTAAATATACCTTTTTTCTTCTTCTTTTTTTTAGTTAAATGCCATTTTAGGCCATGTGGTTTGAGCCATTTTTTCAGTTTAGTGTAAAGGTTTTATTTTTCTCCTGTGGGTCCAAAAAGGTTTCACCGTTGCCATTTTAGTCCACTGAGTTAACTTTATCCATTTTTTCTGTTAACCAGAAGGGCAATTCAGTCAATTTATATGTAATTCTGTTAACTAGAAAGACAATTCGGCCATATAAAATGACCGAATCACCCTTCTCGTTAACATAAATAATGGATGAAGTTAACCCATTGGACTAAAATAGCAACAATGAAACCTTTTTGCACCCACAGGCGAAATAAACTAGCAAAATGACCCAAACCATAGAGACTAACATGACATTTAACTCTTTTTTTTTAAACGGCGAAACTTCTATAAAAAAATACCTGAAGTGTTTAACTGAATTCGGCACTCAATTTTTTTGTTTTTCAAATGCAACATGTATAGATTTGATATTATTTTTTAACTCAACGTTAAACACTTTACTTAACAAAATAAGAAAACTGCGAGTCGGTTGACCCTGCACCCTATATCTTATCCGCCCATAACCAAAACTACAACAAAAATTCTCCAGGCATGAAATTAAGTCGAAAACTTACCGCCTTGAGATCATAAGTGAGGCAGAAGACACCGAAACATTCGGGCTTCTGTTTCGGATCATTAGCATCAACACCAACCGGTGCCTGAATTTGGCTATGAAATAAACACACAAACGAGTTAACAAACAATCAAACTGCAACTAACAGTAACAGAAAACTTACTCAGAGGTAACAGAACACCGGATTACCGGAGCCGGAGACCGAGCAAGTTGCCGGAAATTCAGACAGCGGTTATAAGACAGACGAGTTGACGATGATAGCTTTGAATTGGAGAATTCAGTTGATGTGTAATACGGGCTTTTTAGGTCTGCTACCGCCATTGAAGCAGAGTGAAGAATAAGTTGGAAGGTGAAAGGATGAGTGGAAGTTTTGGAGGGAGAAACAGAGGATATAAGGTCTATATGCATGACACTTGTCATATTCACTCAATCCACTTAAAACTTAAATAAATATATATTATTATTAATAGCGGTAAGAACCATGTGCAAACACGGGTCGTTTCTTAGAAAACCATCAATAACAATTATTATTGTTGATTTGATTGGAGAATTATAATTATGTTAATGAAGGTTTAAGGTTTGTTTTGAAGATGTTGACATGCAAAAGGAATGTTGTTAAAACGAAGGACATACAAAGTTTTTGTTAGATTATCTAAGATATAGGAGACATCAAAACACCTATAAACTTGTTTAATTCATTTTTAAAAATACACAAAGAAGCATTATCACATTATCGTCATCTTTTTTTTTTCTTTTTTTTTTTTTTCTTTTTTTTTTCTTTTTTTTTTTTTCTTTTTTTTTTTAAGTTTTAACCGCTTCTCTTTAGTTTATATACACAAGTTATAATAAGTCCAACCTTTAATTCATTTATTCTTCTTGACGAATAAGGCAAGAACTACACTTCAAAAACGGATGCCAAAACAGACTCCACAATGGTAAAGCTGGATGATGTAGGTTTTCTGGATGCTAAAAACAACTTATTGCCAATGCCCTTATGATAATATGTTAATATTTCTATAAACTAATATAGTTTTATTCATATTCTTATGGAAAAAATGTGTGGTGGTGAAAATTTCTTTAGTATTGATATTCTGATTGGATAAAAATGTTCTAATCAAGGATATTTTCATCTTCTTAAACATTTAAAAGCCATTTTATTACTAGATATTTTTGTACTACTTCTCTTATGCGTGTAACAAGTAAAGTTATACATGTCATATTTAGAAATTTTGTAAACTAGTTTAAAACTGGATTGGTGTTGTAGGTCACGTGATGCGGCGGCGACATCTTAGCTGATTATAGCTCGGGGTACTATAACACTAACCCGTTTTTTGTGAATATTTTAAACATTCGGGAAATTAGGTCCCGTATTATATATAATTCACATCTGATTCGGTCCGGATCCAATTTTATTCTTTAGAGGTTTATTCCTCTACAATCTAATTCACATCCGATTCGTTCCAGACCCGACTTTATTCTTTAAAGTTTTATTCCTCTACACTTTTAAACTACAGCCCAGATGAACCGACATGACAGATTATTACACTTGATTTTTAGTTTAAAAATAATAGAGTTTTAATCTCTAAAACGTTTTCGTACATGATCATGCTTCAACTTTCCCGAAAACGTCTCCAAGGAGATAGCGATTTTAATAGTGTACAATTATTCGCTTGCTTGGTCGTCTGTCCGGCTTCCCGCTCTTGTGAAAGCCTAACATATACACAAAAAACAACAAGTGTTTAACTAAAACGATCAAACACGTTCAAATTTAACAAAGAAAACAATTTCGCTGAAACAGAGTGCTCCCGCGCGTCGCGGAGGGGCAACCCAGCTACCTCGCGTGGCGCGGGGAAGCACCATGTTAAATTTTGTTGACTGAGTGCTTTCGCGTGGCACGGGTAGGACACTTTTCCAGAAAGTTTAGAATGCTGAAAGGTGGGTTGTAAATGAACCTAACGAACACGAACGAAGCCATGTTTGTGTTCGTTTGTTAAGGAGATGCAGATGTTCATGAAGTGTTCGTGAACACATGTCGAACAAAACTTTATGTTCGTGTTCGTTTGTTAAGGAATTTCAGTTGTTCGCGAACAGTTCATGAACACTAGTCACGAACGCAGACAAATGCAAACGAACGTTAAACTTGAAAAAAAAAATCACCATTAACCTTAAACACCCAACACAAGTAATCAAATAATACCGTTAAATGATAAATCAAGAATTCAAGACACAAAAAGTCTACTACAAGCACCAGATGATAAATCAAGTTTCGCTAACTTAGAACATAATTATCTAAAGTTACATAGCCATATCCCAAAAATGTGTTTAGTGTCTAATTTCTTAATATGTAGAGATAAGGTTTTACAATTTACTATTTTTTAAATATAATTATTAACGTAAACAGACATTTTACCAAACGTTCACAGACTCAATTGAACGAACGAGACCTTTGTTCGTGTTTGTCCATTTAGTTAACCGAACAAAATATCTTGTTCATGTTCATTCATTAAATAAACGAACAAACATAAATGAACTTCCCGACGAACTAGGGACAGAACCAATGCTATGTGAGTCGTAGCACGGGCTACGGCCGAAGTCCATATGCGTACTGTATTTTTTATATGTATTTTTTTATACAAAAGGTACCTCTAAAATAATAAAAGAATACCCCTAACCAACCCAAACTTATAAAATAAGGGAGCCCGATTGAAACACTGACCCAATTGATTAGATAAGCCCAACTGATTAGATTAGGCCAACAAAAACACAAAAATACGTATGGCGGCATTATTTCTAATCGCCGCTTAGGTTCTGGAAGAAAACTAAACTGCGCTGGTCAACCTTTACGCACTGGTCTCCTGTTTTGTTGCTGCCAATAACACTAGTTCGATAAAAGAATCTATAATCCTGTTGTTTGCTGCTGCAATAACACTGGTTCAGACCGTTCCGCCCCTGCTTAGGTATTTGTTTTTTTAAAGTAAAAGACGACGGTGTGATTAAACGATTTCAAGCTATGAAAAAAAAGACAAATTTATTAGGTATTTATTTTACTTTATTTATTTATTGTCTTTTTTTAATATTTTTGTTTATTATCGTTTTTTTTAATATTGTTTGATTGCATGGCAAAAAATTTTTTTTGGGATACCCCTGATTTAATAGGCTAGTTCCGCCACTACGACGAACAGTTTACGAACTGTTTGCTAAACGTTCGGTTCATTTACAACCCTAGCTAGCAGATTTTACCCCTGCCCGAAATTTTGCCAAAATTTCAAAATTCTTTCACCTAACTTGACCCAACTTTTAGGACTTCCCCCATAATTATATGTTCAAACCCTTGATCTGAACCTGGATCCTTTAGTTTTTTAAATCATTCTTTCGGTCACTAATAGATTCTGTGAAGAGGGGCTTGATTGATTCTCTTTCGGACTAATAGGTTTCATGTTACGTGAATTCGAACTTGCTCGATCTGTTCAATTGCGACCTTATAATAAATTAACAACCACAGGGACTTATTTATTCAATTTTATAAAATAGGGACTCATCGTGCGATTTGATATTAACTACATAGACTCATATTGTAGTTTACTCTTTGCCATATATATAGATAATTTACAACCCTAGCTAGCAGATTTTACCCCTGCCCGAAATTTTGCCAAAATTTCAAAATTCTTTCACCTAACTTGACCCAACTTTTAGGACTTCCCCCATAATTATATGTTCAAACCCTTGATCTGAACCTGGATCCTTTAGTTTTTTAAATCATTCTTTCGGTCACTAATAGATTCTGTGAAGAGGGGCTTGATTGATTCTCTTTCGGACTAATAGGTTTCATGTTACGTGAATTCGAACTTGCTCGATCTGTTCAATTGCGACCTTATAATAAATTAACAACCACAGAGACTTATTTATTCAATTTTATAAAATAGGGACTCATCGTGCGATTTGATATTAACTACATAGACTCATATTGTAGTTTACTCTTTGCCATATATATAGTAATTTACAACCCTAGCTAGCAGATTTTACCCCTGTCCGAAATTTTGCCAAAATTTCAAAATTCTTTCACCTAACTTGACCCAACTTTTAGGACTTCCCCCATAATTATATGTTCAAACCCTTGATCTGAACCTGGATCCTTTAGTTTTTTAAATCATTCTTTCGGTCAATAATAGATTCTGTGAAGAGGGGCTTGATTGATTCTCTTTCGGACTAATAGGTTTCAGGTTACGTCAATTCGAACTTGCTCGATCTGTTCAATTGCGACCTTGTAATAAATTAACAACCACAGGGACTTATTTATTCAATTTTATAAAATAGGGACTCATTGTGCCATTTGATATTAACTACATAGACTCATATTGTAGTTTACTCTTTGCCAGATATATAGATAATACTCCACTATTCGTCTATTTCTATCATTTATCTTCCTCCACGAATCCTTACTCGATTCTTCTCTTTTCACCGCAAATGATATTGAACCTCATCCACATATTCTTCATATTCGTGTTTTAGATTTGTAATGTTGTATATCTATGTTAGATGTTCTAGAATGATTCTTACTGTTAACAAAAAAAAAAAAAAAAAGATTTAGACATGCTTGTTTGGTTTTGGGGTTTATAATCATGGTTTGGTATTCACGAAATTATCCAAATTAAGATATTAGATCTTGAGTTAGAGTTCTCAAGATGTTTATTGTTCATGAAATGTTAATGTGTGTTATTGGAGATGCATCACATTTAGGGTGTGTTCTCAGTTATGATGATATATGTGGTGATATATGAAGATTTAAAAATGATAGTTAGAAATTCTTATAATTGTTGAATGAAAATGATGAACACATTTAAAAAGTACACATTTTAATTTAAATAACAAATATGTGCTAAAAATCTTAGTTTAGGAGAAAAAAAAAAGTAGTTACCTTTATTTGAACAAAAAAGGATGCCGTCTAATTACGTATCTACTAAAATAAATTGAACTTATATACATTTTACACATAATATTTTTTTTGAAAAACAAATTTCTTAGAATTGAACACAAGACTTCACACTTCAATGTATTATTAAAAGGTTTTGCTTTGCTACTGGACCACCAGCCCAGTGTTTTACCCATAATATGATAATAGAGGTATTTTACTCATAATATGATGATGTATTTTCATTTCAGAAGTATAAAAAGAAACGTGTTAATTGTGCCGGCCCAATATCATATCTAGACAAATGTATGAGTTTAGACAAATTGTCTTAATTGTTTTTACATGCGTGAGTTTGTAGCGACTCATGCATATCTTCATAGTAATCTACCGATTAATCCATGAATATACACGGGATAGAACTAGGGATGAGCTTGGTATCGACCGGTACCGAACCGATACCGGTAGATACCGGTACCGAATATACCGGTACGGTACCGGTATTTGAGGGTAAAAAACGGTAAATACCAGTACCGAACCGGTACCGAAAATCTCAAAAGTCGGTACCGAATCGATACCGAAAGTGTATCCGGTTCGGTAAATTCGGTACCGATACAGGTTCGGTATCGGTATTGGGTACCATTTGCTCATCCATAGATAGAACGGATGGTTCTCGCGGATCGCGAACGTCTCGCTACGCTTCCTTAGATGGTTCCATGAGAAGTTGTAGCAGAGCGGGTTCAAGCATTGGGGCAGTTTTGCTAGTCAAAACTAGGGCTGTAAACGAACTGAACGTTCAGTGAATAGTTCGTGAACCGTTTGCCGGGAAGTTCGTTTATGTTCGTTCGTTTAATAATTGAACGAACATGAACATGATATTTCGTTCGATTAGTTAAATGAACGAACACGAACAAAAGTCTCGTTCGTTCAATTGTGTTCGTGAACCTTCAGTAAGGTGTTCATGAACGGTTGTTCATTTACAATCATTCATGTCCGTTTGTTTATGTTGTTCATGAATGAATTTTGTACATTTATTTATTTTATTTAAACATTTATATTCTTTAATTTAATATCCTACAATATTCTCACATTGTTTTTGCACCGTTTCCCCTTCTTCCTCATTATTCACATCAATGAATACACTGACATCTGTTCCACTATTAGTTATTTAAGCACTAGCGCTCCTCCCTCGTCCATACATTTTTAGCATCCACCGTCTACGTTAATTTTATGTGTGTTCGTGAACACGTTCATATCCTTAATGAATGAATACAAACATAAAATCTCGTTCGTTAAGTGTTCATGAACCGTTCGTGAAAACATTATTTCCTTAATGAACGAACATGAACAAGGTCTTGTTCGTGTTCGTTCGGTTCGTTTACAGCCCTAGTCAAAACTCGAAATCACTAACAAAATGGTGGTAGGGATGACAAACAAACCCAAACCCGACAAATCCATATCTAAAACAATCGAGACAAGTAATCAATAGAACAAGTATTCAGGTATGAAATTGAGTATGAGATTAGTTTAAAAAAAATCATGTGTTTCTTGACCCAATTACTCGGAACATATATTATCCACATATAATAATTATACTAATCTAAATTTTTTAAATATTTATAGCTTAATAGATTGATTTTCTAATTATCTTAATATAAATTTACTGATAAATAATTAAAAGCAGAAAAACATCAATGGAAAACGTGTTGAATTTAACTAATTTAGACAAAAGTTTGTTTTTACTTAGTTATTTTTTCTATAATAACATTTTACGTTACAATTTAGTGGCGAGTTAACATGGTGAAACGTGCATATATGATTCAACGTTTTTACCTCTATTTTTTGTTCGGTTTAAAGCTCTCGTCGCAACGCACGGGGTCCTAAAACTAGTATATTTATGAATCTTAACGATTAGGTTTTAATAAACTAACAAGCATTCTTGATACCTCATAGGTAATAGGCAGGGTATGAGACACAATTTTACAATGTGGTATGAGATTGGAATTAACAATCCATGTTCCAAATCCGTCTCGTTATCATCCCTACTCACAGGAAAAAAAAAGTTGGACGGTGAGAATCATTATCAAAAAACTCACAACCTCACTAGTGAAAGCTAAATTCGAATATGAGAGAGACTCAAATAGGAGTGTAAAAAAAATCTAAATCCGAAACTGAAATTCGAAATGCTGAATCTCAAACATCTGAAATTTCGGATTTTCAGATAATAATTTTAAAAAATTTTTGATATCCGAATTTTATAGTAAAGTTATTAAATAATAAATGTTAATTAAAATTTTGGATATCTCACACATTAGTCTTCCGACGGTTTTCACCGTTTTTGTGTGTCTTGCTTAAAACCAATCAATTCATTTGTTGTTCCATTACCTTGTAACCAACTCAATGACGTCGTTAGTTCCCGGGTTAACCTGTCAGCATGGACGGAGCTTAGTTTGGGCCAGGGGGTTCCCTGACCTCCTTATTTTATCGCTTCATAGTGTAAATTTTACCGAAAAACTCCGAAAACTTTATATGTCCGGTCAAACACACTAGTCACATTCGGTTTTCAAAACACTACCTAAACCTTGCGCCGAAATGTATGCTTAATCTATCTATACTTTCTATAAAAGGAGAAATCCCAATGATATAAGAAAAGCTGATGTGGCAGACAGAGAGGCTGTCCAACAATGCTTTTCTTATGTCATTACTGCATCATAAAGCCTAATATATATAAAATCATTTTAAAATCTATCTAAGAGTTTGTCTCATCCCAAAACCTCTCCTAATATATATCCTTTAAAGCCAGCAGAGGTTGAAAGTCTTTCCTTTGGCAAACGTATAACTTAGCAGATGTTTTGAAATGTTTTGAAATTGCCGGTAATTTCAAATTCAAAATGCCTGGGGATATGTAATTTGCAATTAATGCATGTCACTAACTCAATTCTGTCAATCATCTTCTTATATAAAGGTTTTTTTTTCTCATTTCACTCTTCATATTTACACTCTCGTGTTCTCTGCTTTTGTATTTTCAAACCACACTTCCAATGTATCTCTCCCTCAAATCCCATCTTCTCAATACTCGACATTTGTTCATAAAGGATAAGAGAAAACGGAAGCTCTCTCTGACCCACTTTCAGAACAAATTTTTGGGATATGTAGTTTGCCTTGATGATGGTAATGCCATATATATAATTATGTTCGTTTTAGTTTTTGATTTTTCGTAATTGTTTTTTATCTGAGTTATGACTAAATTATGATTGTGAATGATTTGAGCAGATGATGAAGAGGATTGTTCTACAGTTGTTTCCAGCATCATTGTTCCAACATCGTTGAAAGTATGTTTTTTTGTAATTTTGAAATTTTGAATTTTGAATTTTGAACTGATCTACTCTAATTCTCGCTTTATATTTCAGTCTAATCACAGTTGTTTGAAATTCATACAATCATCTGCGGGTTATTGATGGAACTAAATTAAACACAAAGAAAGATTATTAAATGTACAGTTAAATTAATTTGGGTTATGACTAAATGATGATTATGTATGACTTGAGCAGATGATGATGATGTAAAATCTACAGTGGTTCCTACTAAACGCAAGAAAGGGTCTGCTTCTGTTGTAAGATAAGATTTTATTTAATAAGACATATAAGTAGATTCACTTTGTTCTTTCCTGCCTTTTTGTATTAAAAGATGCATAAAGTTTGGAATTTTGATGTATAGAACGTATACATATAAGATGCATACACTTCTGCAGGCTCTGATGATTTAAAGCAGCTCTTTATTAAGCAAGTTGAGGATTAAGTATTTGAGGATAGGGCTACTCTTCAAGAGCTGAAGAGGTGTTTTGATGGACTGCATCTTGGTCTTTTCACGAGAGACCAGGTTTTGTTGGTGCATATGTCTGTCGACTTCGTCTTGTATCGAGTCTTGTGTCTAGATAGGATAGAATGGAGCTCGGTAGGATAGAAATCAAGATGTTAGAAGTGTTGAAACCATTTCGCACGAAATGGAATAGACCATTTCGTACGAAATGACCTTTGCCCATTTCGTACGAAATGGAACCTAGCCATTTCGTGCGAAATGCACTCTCTATAAATACCCGAGCTGTCAATTCATTTGTAACGATTCTGATTCCGGTGCCGAGGTGTTGCCGATGTGTCATTTGATCTGTATTTGTGTCTAATCAATAAATAGGACAATTAAAGAGTGAATCAAGTTGTTATCAAGTCTATATCATTGAATTCCGCCTTTGATATGGATTAGAATTCTTCTGATAGACTCGTTTAGATCGATTCTCGATCCTACAAGTGGTATCAGAGCTCAGGAGGAAGAGTTCTTGCCAAATCAGCCTGATTTCACCAAAATTTCTAACTTCTACACCTTCTTTTCAACATTTAACAAGTTTTCACGGTTAAAATGGGCTAATTTTCTCTCATAACACGCATAATACTGTTTTAATAAAGCCTTGAAAGAATTGGATCTAGAATCAACCTAAAACCTGATCGATTTTATCAAAAACTGGCCGATTGGATGACGTCAGCATGATTTCGCACGAAATGGGTTTCCATTTCGCCTGAAGTTGCCATTTCGTTTGAAAGTGACATCATTTCATACGAAAAGCATTTCCATTTCGCACGAAATGGTCCAGTAGACATTCATTTCGTACGAATTGACCTGTAGCTCTATTTCGCACGAAACAGAAGTTCATTCCGCTCCAAAAGTTCATTTCGTTTGGACCATTTCGCACCAAAGATTCATTTCGCACCAGATCTCCATTTCGCTTGAAAAGAGCATTTCGTATCAAAGTCATTTCGCATCAAAGTGGTTCATTTCGTTTGAGAATCTCATTTCGTGTGAACTTACATTTTTCTTGAAAACTGTTACCGAAACATGGAAGAGGAATTTTACAACGCGTTTGCTACTACTCCAGCTACTCCAATTACTGCTGTTGAAACCATTGAAATCGAAAATGAAACGGGAACGTCTCAAAAGCCTCCAAAGCTTATGTATATCGAGGATTTTAAAGGATGGAAAAATCGCTTTGAAAACTGGGTGCAAGCATATACATTTGATGCATGGTGTTCATTAGATGTAGATTATGTTAAGCCGAAAAATGAACGTGGGATTGAAAAAGCTTTAAGTGACTATTCAGTGGCTGAGAAATTGAAATACACCAGTGAAAAAATGATGATTAGTCTTCTCCAACAAGCCGTAAAAGAAGATATTTTTGTGTTGCTTTAACATGTAGAAACAGCTAGATCAATTTGGTTGGCATTGATAATAAGTTTAAGGGAAGTACTGATATGATAAAGAACAAACAAGCTTTACTAAAGAAATCATTTGATATGTTTACAGCTTTTGAAAATGAAACAACAAAAATGACTATCGATAGATATTGTCATCTTGTTCTGGAAATGAGAAGATTGGAAATCAAGAAAGACGACGATGAATTGGTTGATAAGCTTGCAGATGCACTACCACAGAATAAATGGGGAACTTATTTGTTGATTTTGAAACATATGAGAAAATCTGAAAGTATGAATTTGGCGAAGTTCATTTAGAAGATTGAAGAACATGAATTGGATATTCAGAAAACTGCCATCATGAATAATCCAAATGCTCAACAAGATGTTAGTCTATACTACAGAGGAAGCAAATTTGAGGCTACTCTGAGTCCAAAGATTAAGACTGCTTTCAGTGCTGATAGTTCGTCTGGAACAAATGGTAGCACGGTAACTCAGAGTGGTGGATATTCGTCATCCTATTCAAGTTTTGATCCGAATTTTACAACACCAAGTCCTCAACGACAGAATTCAACAAATCTGCAATGTAATGTTACATTGAGTATTCAAAATGGTCAAAATCTCTCTCTAGAATTGGCTAAGCAACACATGGCATCACTTGTTACCATGTTAGAGTCTTATGAAAGCTTAGTTGATGGAAGAATTGGAAATCCAATGCTTACTAAAGAGGATTATGACCAGATTGATGCTGAGGAACTTGAGTTGATGGACATCAAGTGGTGTTTAGCCAGTGCTGTAAGAAGAGCAGAAAAATTCACACAAATCACCGGAAGAGATGATCTTCGTGATATTGCTTCATCTACGATAGGGTTTGACAAATCAAAGGTTACTTGTTTTCGTTGCAAAGAAAAAGCGCATTTTAAAAGAGAATGTAAAAATAAAGAAGTAACCGGAAGACAAGATTCGTTTGGAAAGAATGACTATTATCAAAAATCAATTTTTCATCAGATTGCTCAACAACCATCATCATCCCGTGCTATTGAGGATGGAAAGAAGAAAGCTTATCTTGTTAATCAAGATGATGAAAAAGTTGCAGAGGGTTTTAGTTGGGACAAATACATTCCGGCTGATTCAGGACTTGTTGCTCGAATCTTGGAAGAAGAAGTAGTCAATTCTAAGCCAAAAAGAACGAAAATTTTCAGATCATCAGAAGGTGATGAAGATACAGATGATGAGGAAGAATACATTAATAATGCTAGAAAAAGTTTAGATTCATTCAGTTTTAATTTGTTTTTTGCAGATAAAATTGAGATGTTGAAAGAGAAAAGGGCTGCTCGTCTGAAGAATGAATTGGAAGAATTGGAAGCAAGAAAGTTTGCTGAAGAAAAAGCAAAAATAGAAGCTGAGAAAGCAAAAATTCAAGAAAATTCGACGGAAAAAGTCAAAGTTGAAGGGTGGGAAGCAGAAATAGAATTTGATGAAGAACCAATGATGACTGAAAAGGTGATAGAGAAGGTAGTGGAGAAAATTGTTGAAGTTGAAAAGATAATCGAAGTTGAAAAGATTGTCGAAGTTGAAAAGATTATTGAAATCACAAAACCTTGCTGGAATGTTTGGAATCTTGCAAACATTATGAAGAGAAAGACAAGAAGACTCGTGAACTTGAAGAGTTAAAAGAAAAATTGTTATTTGATGTGAAATATGTGAAAGAGTCGTATGATGTGCTAAACAGATCAGTTGATAGTCTGAACAAGACAAACTTAGAAGTTGATGCTGCTATGACGATGATGAGTTCAACATTAATGACTAAGCAGAAGGTCATCAATGAGTATATTGAAGATTGTGCTAAGCTGAAGAAGGATTTGGAACTCGAAAAGATTGAAAATGAGAGAATCAAACGATTGCTGCTGAGTTATACAACTTGTGATTATTTGATTGACAGAGTTTATCCTACTGTTGCAGGTCTTGAAGTTTTTCAAGATAAAAAGACGGAAGATACGGATACTGGTAAGAAACAAAGTGTCAAGTATAACAAGTGTCCGCCTCCAATCTATGAAAGTTATTCTCCCAGAAAACCGAATGAGGAACGATTAAAAAAGGCAGTCAATATAAAGTTAAAGTCTGAAACCATTGATGAGTTACCAGATAACATTGATGTCACATTCACAGCGTCTGACACTGATCATGAGTCTGAGTTATTAAAGAAAGTGGTCGATCAGGTGTTGGATATGGATGAAGAGTCAAAGTTGGAGTCTAAATCTGAAAGTTCGAGTACATCAGACAAGAGTCTGAATTCACCGGTCAAAAGAGTTTACAATAAAGAATTTCTGTTGTCGAAAAATAATTTGAATGATGAAACTTTTAAAGTAGCATATACTTTGAATGATTCAGACAAATTATTTTCTGATGATGAATTTCATATAAGAAGTGTCAAAACTAAAATGATCAAAAAGGTTTTCAAATTAATAGAAATTAATATTTCTGAAATAAAAGATGTAAATCTTAATGAAAAACCTAAAAAGTACACTTCAAGAGTTCAACAGAGATTGAACATGAAAAAAGGTTACAGTTCTGGTTCTGGTTTTCAAAAGAAACCAAACCATAACAGTAATTTCAAAAAGAAGGGTTTAGGTTTCATTCCCCCAGAAAATCATAAAAATGAGAAAACTTATAAACCAAAAACTAAATTTGTTTAAGGTACAAGTTCAGAAGAAGAAGAGAAGAAATCATTCTGGAGACAGTCAAACAAAGAGTTTCTTGATGAGAAGAAAAAGAATATGATGAATGAATCTGTACGAAGAATTGAAAGAAGAACCTGTTACAGATGCCAAAAGGTTGGACACATCGCTTGGAATTGTCCAAAGTCCACCAACACAAAACAGGGAGTTTTCTCTAACTCTAAAATGGAAAAGAAATATGTTGATGAAAAGAAACAACCGACAGAAAGTCTTAAAAAGTTTAAAGATTCGACTTTCGAAATTGGTGAAAGTTCGAAACGCTTTTACAAAAGAAAAGTCAATTTGAACAAACAAAAATGGGTTGTTAAATCAGAGAGTAGTTCTGAAAATGAATTTGACTCATCAAAGTCAGAGGAGTCATTTGTTGTGAAAAATGTTGAGAATTCCGTTCCAGAAATGAATGATGAAAACTTTCCGCCTTTGTCAAAAGAAAACTTGAAGTTGAAAGTTGGTAAGGTTGAAATTTCAGATCAATTCTTCGCTGGTAAAGAAGAATTTGATGCTAAAAAGGCTTTTAATGGAAAAGTAAAACGTATTTTTGGAAAGATGGTCGATGGGAAGGTAAAGGGTGTGAAAGATTTTTACAAATCAAAAAGATGGTGGGATAGAGATGAATCACAATCACCCAAGGCTGGTCAGGCTTAGGTGACAACTTTTTCTACTTAAAAATCCTGACTTGCCGGAACTCCCAGATTGGTAATTGGGGAGTAGGAACCGGCATCTTTCTTGAGAAATTCATATTTGTGATATTTCGTCTTACAAGTGGTATTGTTATTCATGAAAATTGTCATATTTCAATCTTCGAGTGGTATAGTTGATAAACAAACGTACAAGTGGTTGAAAAAGGGGTTTTCACTTACGAGTGGTTAATCAAGGTCATTAAGTTGAACTTGATTTAACTTTCATACAAATGGTTGAAAAACAATATGGTGAGTTTATCCCCAACCCTACAAGTCGTAAAATCAACAAAATTTATTTTCCGGAAAAACCATTTTGATTAACACAAACTTAAGTGTTTTGAAATCATAATGGAAAAATAGTTTGTTGTAAGGGAGAGTTCTGATTGTTTATGCTAAGTGGATGGCGAATTGAAGCAATTCGAATCAGTTTGTCAATTTTCTTGTACAGTTTATTTTCAAATTTTCTTTTAATGGTTTTGAATTTTAGGGGGAGTAAGAAATTTCAGAAAAATCCAAAAACATTAGAAAATTTGAAAAAGTCAAAAACATTGAAAAATTCAAAAATGAGTTTTGGTTGTAAAAAGAGGAAATGATAGTACATCAGTGGACTATCACAACACGCTAAAGAAATGAAAAGTCAAATGTGATAAACGATCTCACTGATGATGTGCAAGTAGGTTTTTATACATTCAGTAGATTGTTTTCGAGATATAAACATAAATATCAAACTTGCTTATCTCGTGGGGAACATCTCTCATATATATGGGAAACATCCAAAATCTTGTTTGAAAGATTTTCTATTTCTGACATACTAGGTCTTTGTGCGTGATGATATCTGGGGTATTATACCAGGACTTCTGATTTTGCGGGAGCAAAAGCCTAGTCCTCGTATAATACGTTGCATTGCTTAAATCTTTAAGCTTACCCTCAGCATAAAAAATGATGAAACATTGCAAAATGCTAATCATGTGCTGTTGAAGAAGAGATCCCCAAACGGGACAAACCTAAAGTCGAGCCATCATCTCTTTGTCTGAACGGAAGTTCTAACCTAAGCTCTCATGGTTTCGCATTTACCCGTTTACAGAGAGATATCATTAGTGTACACTCACCTGTAAGACTGAATATAGAAGTCTAGATACGGGAGTATATTCTAAGGTGGGACACGCGAATAAGTTTAAGTTCATTAAAACATTTAATCTTGTATCTCGAAATAGTTGAACTTTGTATAAAAATTTAAGTGGATCTATATACTGACAATCTACGTGAATCGTTTAGAACTTAAAATGTTTAAAGCTTAACGGTGTTAGTGATTTGTCTCATAAACTGTTATGATCCTCTTACACAAACTCACAAAAATATTATCTGTAAATATTTCTTTATTGCATTCCAGTATAAAACAAAATCCAAAAAGAGTTTAAGTGGTGAGAAAAGAATTTCGACAACTAATGATGAAAAGCTGATTTTCAAAATTCGAAGTGCTAAACATGATGAACAGGTTTGGGAAGTTTTGTTTGAAAAAGAAAAATGATATTTTCAAGTGATGGTTTGAGTTTGTTTCTACAAGTGGTGAGAAAAGAATAAATTTGTCAAATTTTAAATTTGTGAAGTTTATTTTGAGTTAGAGTCTGTGCAGGTTACAACTATGTGAGAGACAGGTTTCGATTCTGAACCTGTGAAAATTAGACTACGATTCCAGCACATCTTAAAGGGGAGTCTGTTAGAAAAAGGGAGTCTGTTGATGCATAGAGCAGCTTCTGATCCAGGAACCATGTCCACGCTGGCTGCTAATGTTGAAGAACTTAAAGAATCAAGAGATCTGATCAAGAGAATTAGAAAGCTTAAGCGCCAGATCAACTTCCAAGGGAGAGGTTAGCTAATGTAGAGAAGATAGAAATTGAGGATGCTTACACTGTCAGATACTTTGGAAGAGCACGAAGGCTGATAAAGACTGAAGACTGTGAAGACTCAACACTGAAGACTTCATCAACATCCAAGGGGGAGTCTGTTGGTGCATATGTCTGTCGACTTCATCTTGTATCGAGTCTCGTGTCTAGATAGGATAGAATGGAGCTCGGTAGGATAGAAATCAAGATGTTAGAAGTGTTGAAACCATTTCGCACGAAATGGAATAGACCATTTCGTATGAAATGACCTTTGCCCATTTCGTACGAAATGGAACCTAGCCATTTCATGCGAAATGCACTCTCTATAAATACCCGAGCTGTCAATTCATTTGTAACGGTTCTGATTCCGGTGCCGAGGTGCTGCCGACGTGTCATTTGATCTGTATTTGTGTCAAATCAATAAACAAGACAATTAAAGAGTGAATCAAGCTGTTATCAAGTCTATATCATTGAATTCCGCCTTTGATATGGATTAGAATTCTTCTGATAGACTCATTTAGATCGATTCTCGATCCTACATGTTTCCAGAAACCTGATGGTGATGCCTTCAACTTCCATGGAGTTCATGGTGATTGTCAAAGATATACATTGTGAGGTTCAGTACTCGATGGAGTTGAAGCAAAAAGCACTTAATTTTGGTTGTTAGATTCTTAAATTTCTTGGTGTTGTTGTTAGATTTTGAAGTTTCGTTGTTCAGTACTCGATGTAATTGTTGATCTTTTAATCTCATAATTAAATTTTAATCCTATTAATGTTTGTGGAGCATTTTATTTTTACTATTTTTAAGGTGCATAAGTATTATTATGTAATTTTTAATATCATCTGAGTATTGCAGATCGATATTGATATAGATGTGAAATTGTCTCTGAGTTTGATTTAGATTATGTTGATGTTGATGTTGAAGTGTGCTTGAACAATTTTTTGAAGAATTACAAAGAATCAATTTCTGTTACTGTATAGATCTGTTAAAGTTAAAGTTTGCTAAAAGAGAACATCTGCTCGAAATCATCGTCTGCTGATCTAACGGCTGTTTGACTTGCTACTGTTGCCAACATCTGTTGTTGCCTAACAGAGCTTTTTGAAGAATTCCCTCCTCTCAATTGCAAATACTCAACATCTGTTACTTTAAATCTCTGTCAAAGGTAAAGTCTGCCCAAAGAGAACATCTATTTATTAGTGATCATCTGCTAATCTAACGGCTGTTTGACTTGCTACTGTTGCCAACATCTGTTGTTGCCTAACAGAAGTTCTCAACATTCGTGTCTGCTAAAGTTGTAGAAGCATGTGTTTACTATGTAGAGTATTGTTGGTCTTTAAATGAAGCGTACTGTTGGCAACATCTGTTGTTTCCTAACAGAGGTTCGCAACATCTTTGTCTGCTGGATGTTTGAAATTTTATTATTTTTTTATTATTTTTTTATTATTTGGTCAGTCAACAGTTTTTTGAAGAATTTCCTCTCAATTACAAATACACATCATCTGCTCCTCTAAATGTCTGTCAGAGGCTGCCCAAAGAGAACATTTGTTTCAAGTGATCCTCTGCTGATGAAGACATAGTCTGAAGAAAGTTTGAAGAAGCAAAGGTCTGCTATGGGTCAACAGATCTTAAAGAACAACAGATGATAGACATTAGATCCTGCTCAATAGAGGTTTTAAAAGACAATTATTGAAGTTTTGAAATGCGGATAATGGTAAATAATCCCGATGTGGCATAAGAAAAGCTGATGTGGCAGCCAGAGAGGTTGTCCAACAATGCTTTTTTTATGTCATTACTGCATCATAAAGCCTAATATATATAAAATCATTTTAAAATCTATCTAAAAGTCCACCTCATCTCAAAATCTCTGCCCATATCTATCCTTTAAAGCCAGCAGAGGTAGAAAGTCCTTCCTTTGGCAAACGTATAACTTAGCAGATGTTTTGAAATTTCCGGTAATTTCAAATTCAAAATGCCTGAGGATATGTAATTTGCAATTAATGCATGCCACTCACTCACTTCTGTCTTATAGTAAATGCGTCTTATGGTAAATGAAGAGGTTAATTGTAATTATGATAACCTGTTTTATTTTTGTTTTTTCTAAGGTTTAAAATTTGTCCTTTGGATTTCTTGATATTTAATTTTATACTTTTCCCATGGAAACGCACTTTTGAAATGTTTTGCATTAAAAGCCTAACCATCGTCGCATCATATTCTTTAACAGTAAGTTAGTCTGACGATGTATTTAGTCATAACCGCCTTCATTGGGTATATAAAATACATTGGGAAACTGCTTTCATCATTACCGCTTTAATGGATTGTTGTTAGTTTGCAATGAAGGGATTTGCTGTGAGCTGATCCTTTGGAATCCAACTACCATGTGCTATAATTTTTTATCTAACGACTACTTAAATTATATTCATGATCGAAATTCTGATACATGTGGAATTTAATCCAATGATCTGAAAGTGCTTCACATCAGATGTTACCGTAATGTGGCTACTGCTCGTGTTTACTCACGACGTCGTGAGTCATGGAGAACAATAAATTTTGGTAGCGTAAATAATTATGGTTCAAGCAGTTATTCATGTTCTCGCGGAATTTATGCTGGTAAAACCATATATTTCATGGTTTCAAATTATTGGTATCCACTAGGTGAGAGGAACATCGTTGCTTTCGATGTTCTTTCTGAGACTTTCAGAATGCTTCGCTTTCCTGAGAGTATCGTAGTCAATCCTTGCCAAGGGCATTTTTTGACCATCGCAAAGAGGCTGCATTTGATTGTTATTGGAAAGTCTGCTGAGCTAACTGCTGATTTGCTCAGATATGAAGAAGAACGTTGGATTAAGGTGTTTGCTTTCAATAATCCTCGTGTAGTTAATTATGTAGATAGTAGCCGAAAGACTAATATAATTGAAAACAACAAGTGACTGATAACAAGCATTTGGGGGGATATGGTTGAAGTTGATCTGAGCAATTAAGTTTTGAAATACCTCCAACACGTTGACAACTACAATGGTCTGAAAGGAGCTTTATTTATCGAGACTACTGTTTCGCCCATTGATTAGAAATTATTATGTTGCATTTTACTGAATGTTGTTTGGTGTTTTGAACTTTGTTTATTATATAGTTACCTCTGTTTGACACTTTCATATTTTATATAATTAGCTGTGTTAAAATTATTAACCATGTTTATTATTTAAATTAATTAAATAAATATTTAGGTTTGAGAGTTTAAAAGCTTGTAATATTGGCAAAGGTCTGTTTAAATGATGAAAGCTCTGTTGTTGTGAACAAATGTTTGAAAATAAAACAATGGTCGATAAATCTGTTGACTTTGGTCAACAGATGGATGAAAACAGATGTTTGAAACCATTGTTGGGTTAAAGCAGAGTGTTGTGGAGAAAACAGTGGTTGAAACCACTATTGGGTTAAAACGGTGGTTTAAAACCACTCTTGGGTTAAAATAGTGTTTTGTGGAGGTTGAAGGGGATTGAAACGACTGTTGAGTTAAAACATTGTTTTTTGGAGAAGAAACATGCTTGAATGCAAATGTTTTTTCGTTCACAAAAGATTAATAAATTGTATATTTTTTATATTTTATACTCTAAATTTTAAGTATTTACCGACTGACTTATCCATTTATAAGTCTATAAATATAACCATATTCATCATTTATACGTGTTATGCATGGTTTTTTAAGAAACCACCCGTGTTTGCACACGGGTCTTACCGCTAGTCTATTATAATAAAAGAAACCAACTTTTGGACATGTGAAATTCATTGAATGTATCCTCAAATCTATACTTATCTTATATTAACTAAATAAATAATAAATTAGTATTAAATTATATCATACTTTAATAAAATATTATTCTCAAATCTAAATTGTTAATTTAATATATTTTTAAAACAAATACCTCTCTTTCCTACTTATCTTATACTAAATATATAAATAATAAATTAATATTAAATGTTATCCTGATTTATTAAAAATATATATTTTTTTATTATTTGGTATACAAATTATATTTATTCAACTCGTGTAAAACACGAGGTTTTTAAAATATATTTTTTTATTATTTACTATACAAAGTTACATTTATATAACCCGTGTAATACACGAAGTTTTTAAAGATATAACTTTTTATCATTTGCTATTTAAAATTAGATTTATTCAACACATGTAATATATGGGGTTTTTTAATTATATAATTTTTTTATTATTTGGTAGATTTTTCAACCCGACTATACACGGGTTTTTTAAAGATACGACGTTTTTAGTATTTAATATACAAAATTACATTTATTTAATCTGTGTAATAAACATGATTTTTAAAGATATAACTCTTTTTTAGATCTATTCAACACGTGTAATATACGAGGTTTTTAAGGATGTACTTTTTTATTATTTGGTAGATTTATTCAACCCGATTATACAAGGGTTTTTAAAGATACGACGTTTTTAGTATTTAGTATACAAAATTATATTTATTTTATCTGTGTAATACATATGGTTTTTAAAGATATAACTTTTTTTATTATTTGATATATAAAATTACATTTATTTAATCCGTACAAATATACAGGGCTTACAAACATATAACTTTTTAGTATTTATATAAAATCCATTTACTCAACCCATGTAATACACAAGGTTCTAGCATAGTAAGAACATATACATAACAAAAGGAAAAACTATAAAATTAAATATGACAGTCTCTCTACATTTGATTTTGATGATGCACAAATTGTTATTTAACATGAAACGTTTCAAATAACTAACAAGCAACTAATGGCTATCATTACTATTATTATAATATCTTGAAATCAAATACCGAGGAAACTCAGTCGAGGCATTTTAAACACAGAAATTGTTGATATTTTACGAAACAAAATGATAATAATGTTGCAGCATGTGTAATAGGTCCATAGTAGAATGAATATAAAGAAACAAAACACATAATAAAAGCAGGAATGGCCCATGGCCCCCGTGAACTCGCTTTGGCATAGTATATATTAGGGGTGTTCAAAAGAATCCGGATCCGAAATCGAATCCGAAATATCCGAAAATCCGTATCCGAAATATCCGAAATTTTGGATATCCGAAAATTTGGATATCCGAAAACCGGATAATCCGAGTTTTCGGATTCGGATTCGGATATGAATTTCAAAAATTTCGGATAATCCGATTATCCGATATCCGAAAACTAATTATTTTTTTATAAATATATATAGTATATAAGCATTATATTTAGTTTGAAGTATTGTAAAAATTAGTAAAAAGTAGTAAATAATTGTATTCGTGTGAATTTATGATTGTTTTTAGTTTTAAATGTTGTAAATTTGGAAAATCGAATATAAGTTCAGTTTTAATCTATATACGAAACATATTTTTTGAATTCTTTTTATAAATTCGGATATCCGTTTGGATATCCGAATCTGTATCCGAAATTTCGGATATCCGAAAATCGGATATCCAAAATCTCGGATACGGATTCGGATATCAATATTCACTATCCGAAATTTTCGGATATCCGATTTTCGGATATCCGAAAACCGGATTATCCGATCTTGAACACCCCTAGTATATATGGACTATGGTTAAGTAGAGGTGTACAAAAAAGACCTGAACCTGAAAGAAAACTAGAACCCGGGTATTAGAAAAACCGGGTTTTTAAACCCAACCCTACCTGTAGGGTAGGGACCGGGTATACATATTCTTTTCAATACCCGAACCCGGGTTTTTTCGTACCCGGTTTGTACCCGGGTTTTCAGCGAACTCGGTTTTTCATAAAACCTGTACCCTGGTTTTCGTAATACCCGTAACCGGGTTTTCGTAATACCCGGATTCGTTGTGTACAACAACTTTTTTTGAAAATTTAGAGCTTGTGTGAGGCTTTTTGGGCAAATTTCAAGAGATACAATACGTAAATATAACAGTTTCCATTATATTTCTATGTTTCATGCCAAAAAAAAATGAATCGAAAAACCCAATCTATACCCGAACCCGACCATACCCGACCAATATCCGAACCCTACCTGGATCCAGAAATAGGGTATTCTAATACCCGGGTATTGAAAACCAACTCGAACCCTACCCGAACCCGGGTACACAAAGTATAGATTTTCTGGCCAAAACCCGGACCCGAACCTGACCCGAGTATGACCAAAACCCGAAAAGTCAAAACCTGGTCATACTCGTACCCGGGTATATACCCGAACCCGGGTATTAGAAAAAACCCGGTTTGTGCACCTCTATGGTTAAGTTCTTTTAACGGACAACAAAAACTAGAAAATAACACTATTCGTAATGGAATAACTAAAAAACGTAAAAGTCATTTTTACGTAAGAATGCAGGGTTATTTTTTTTAAAAAAGGCGAGTTAAGTGGTTTAATTGGTTGGGGAAAAGAGTGGCCCCACACCCCAAGCCCCCGTGCCCCTTAACATGGTAGCGCCCAAAGAGGCTCACTACTCTCGACGCCCATGTCGTTTTGGTTTGGCGAGGTTAAAACGGTGAGGTGGATTAGCGGGCCACCCTCTACGGACAGTCTAAGAAGATATGTCCATCGACCCTTCACTAGTTATGATCTTAAAGTTAAATGAGTTTTAAAATAATTTGTTAATTTGTAGTTGAATAATTTATCTCTCTAGTTAAATAATATGTTAATTTGTACATAGGGCTGTAAATGAATCAAACGTTCGGCGAACAGTTCGTGAACCGTTTGGTGGGAAGTTCGTTTGTGTTCGTTCGTTTATTAAACAAACGAACACGAACAAGAAATTTGGTTCGTTTAGTTAAATGAACAAACATGAACATAGGACGTGTCCATTCGTTTATGTTCGTGAACGTTCGGTAACATGTTCGTTTGTGTTCGATAGTTCATTAGTGTTTTTAGTTTTTATATTTATTTAAATACTTCAAAATTCCCCGACAAATTAAATATCTAATAAGTGTCAGTGTATTATATATTCTGTTCATGAACGATTGTTTGTGTTCGTTTGTTTCTATTTGTTTTCATAAACATTAGTTTGTGCTCATTTGTGGTCGTCAGCGTTCGTTGCCTAAAATTAACAAACGAACACGAACATGTTCATTTCCCTAACAAACAAACACGAACATCAAGTCTCGTTCTATAAGTGTTCGTGAACGGTTCGCGAACACATATATTTCTTAACAAACGAACACGAACAACGTCTTGTTCGTGTTCGTTTGGTTCGTTTACAGCCCTATTTGTACATATAAGTACACTAGAAGGGTAGTTGCGTGATGCGGCGAGAAACATCGACACTACAAGGATATGCATGGTTCGGTTCCTCAACCGAAGTAATCGATTCGTCTATTATATTAACCAACTAGCTTATAAACCCGTGTATTACACGGATTGAATATAAAAAAACTATATAACATAAAAAAATTTGTAGTTTGATGTTTTTTTATGGACTATTAGAGTTTGAATATAGTGTTTTAGTAACATTCACTCTGTTATTTGTGGGTTTTAGGTGTGTTTTATAGCTGAAGTTATAGTGTTATATGACTTTGTACACGTATAGGACCCCTCGTATAGGTCTCATATATGACTCATGCCCCATATATGCCACGTATAGGCCAATATGGGGCGTATATAAGGTTTTTTTACAAACATTTTATACAATATTAATCATTTTAGCAAACTTTTATGAAAATATTAGTTTTTTTACAAACATTTTATACAATATTAATCGTATTGTATCATGTAATGTAGTATAAGTCTCATATAAGTATTGTATAGGCGTCGTATAATTAATATTAGTGTTATTATAATTAATATGAATTTTTTATAATTAATATTAGTGTTATCGATATTAACAAGAGAAAACAAAAAAATAAAAATTTACGCCGCATACAGGGCTATATTGGGCGTCTAGTGTTGTCCAAAAGACCATTATAACCCTGTTTTGCCCCAGTCTAGCCCTAACTCAGGGGTAAAATGGTATTTTTTGTCTATACTCCCCGTATAGGCCTAGACTGGGCATCTAGTGGGGTCCAAAAGACCATGATAGCCCTGTTTTGCCCCTAGTCTAGCCCTAACTCAGGGGTAAAATGGTCTTTTTTTGTCTATACGCCCCGTATAGGCCTATACAAGGCATATACGGGTCATATAAGACAAAATATGACATAATCAGAGATTCTCTTGGAAATTGAAAAAGGTTATACGCGACGTATAGACCTATACGAGCTTTATCTGAGGGTGTGTAAATATGCACTTGTAGGCCTGTAAACGAACCGAACGAACACGAACATAGGCATGTTCGTGTTCGTTCATTTAACTTTAACCGAACACGAACATGAACATATAATCGAACACATTTTTTTGTTCGTGTTCGTTCATTAAGAAATCGGGCATGTTCGTGTTCGTTTATGTTCGTTCATTTAAACCCTAAACGAACAATTCACGAACATAAATGATACGTGGTCGAAAACTTGTTATCGTTTGTGCTTAAGTTGATGTTTTTACATAGCTTTTAATCTTGAATAGCCTACTTTTAATGGGATTTGTGTTTTACAGGTCTAAAAGAGTTTAAGGAGCTAATCGGGAGCTAAACGGAGCACCGGGACGTGAATCGGATCAACCGGGGATGTGAAATGAACAAAACCGGGTTAATCACGAAGATTGGATGTGTTTTGGGAATGTTAATGGATTTAAAATGAATATATTGGAAGATGGCATGATAGAGGGCTGAATTACGAGTACGTGGGCGAAAACGGTGAGTAAAACAGAGCTATAACGAAGAAGTTATGAAGAAAACAATTTCGGACGAAACAGGAAAAACTAGAGGGCGTCGGGGACGGGCTCTAGGCCGTCGCTGACGGGCTCTAGAAAGTTCCGTTGGGAAAAAATGCCCGTAAACAGCCAAACAAACCGTCGGGTGATTTCAGCAACTGGGGAGGCCGTCGCCGACGGGTCCCAGGCCGTCGGCAACGGGTTGTGGTTTCCTGAAACGCGAAAAATTGGGTATCTTTGATATAGGAACGATTCTAATTGGTCTTGGGGCATTCAATTCGTAAGTTACACTCACTTTTGAGTTTTGAACTTGTTCTTGGAGCCATATTCATCAATTTTTCACCAACCATTCCATCATCTATCATCTACACAACCGAATCACCATCAAATCCCCAATTCACCATCCTAAACCCTAATTTCTCCATTTCATCATCCATCTCACCATCATCATCCATAAACCTCAATCATCCATCAGTCTTTCATCCTTCAGGCCTCACGATGACTTCATCCGCGTTCCAATCATCCGGTGATCAAGCTTCTTCAACCATGAGCGGCTAATCATCTCGGTTTCACCCCGGTGTAGGTAGTTGTTAATTTTAGGGTTTCAATTTGTTCTTGTTTCATCTTAGTGACAATTTGTATTTGGTTTTTGAAACTCTTGACAATAGTGTTACAGTTGTTACGAATTCGTGAATTGTCAAACAATGTTAAAAGTTATGACTTTGCAAAACGGTGTTATGTAATTGTACTTGTCATTGTTAGGATTTACTTGTGTTGATTACAAAGTGTCTTTTTGTCCGTTCTTCGGGGCGTTGATAGTTAGTAGCACCTAAGTCACGGTACACTAAATCCGTTAATCGAATGCATTTGACTTGAAATTAAAACTTGTAGAAATCCTAGGTTAGCAATTACCGAAACCGGGTGTGATTCCTTTTTATTATTATTGTTCTATTATCCAATTTTCTTCCAATCGTTAATTAGTAGTTGTTAATTAATTAATCCAATTCCAGTAGTTCAAATTCACATCTTTTTACTAAACAAAAATACAAAAATATCTGGCAAGCTTCATAATTGTGACAATTCTTTATAATTCAGTCAAATCCATACACAAACCACATACTCTTCGTGGTTCGACCCCTTGCTACCACTAGCTATTTGTTAAGGGTAATTAGGGCATATAAATATTATTTTTGACCGGAGCGCGACACTCCGATCAATAAACGAACATAAAAAAAATTAGCTGAACATATTTGAATAAACATAAATTAACATGATTGAAGAAACAAATTTAATATATTACATTTCATCCTAAAACACATCTAAATAAGGGTTCATAGATATACTAATTAGTTATATTTATATATATATATAAGTAGTTAGAAAACCTAATATTTATATACATATAACTATTTAAGTATTTATTAAAATTTAAACGAACGTAAATAAACGAACGTTCACGAACATAAATGAACGAACATAAAAGAATGTTCACGAACATAAATGAACGAACACAAAGTGTGTTCATGTTCGTTCATTTAATTAAATGAACAAATTTTTTTGTTCGTGTTCGTTCCTTTATTAAATAAACGAACTTCCCGCCAAACAAGTTCATGAACAGTTCATGAACGTTCGATTCGTTTACAGGCCTAGGCACTTGGGTGTGTGAATATGTAGACCCTTTAGGAAAGCGAAGATAAACATTCATTATCTAAAAAAAGTTAGTAAAAAGTTGATACATTTCGTATTATAAAATGGGTGGGGTTCCTCTATAAAGTGTGTTTTTCCTACAAAGTGTAGGAAGTATTTTGTGCCATTGGATGAGTGGTTTTAATGGTTGAAATTAGATGAGTGGCATTTTTGTAATATATGTATTTTAATTAATGATTGACTTAATTGATGGATGGCATTTTGGTAATTAAGCATGTTTTAAATAAAGAAACAACCATCATTAATTCTTTCTTGCATAACTCTCCTCACATTCTTTTTCCTCAATAAAGAAAATCTCCTAAAGTCATGGATGAAGTTGAAGATAAAATATTTGATTGTGTTTAAATGCTAAAATATATTAAATTGGAGTTTGATTTGTTTTTTTTTATCTATTGACAAGAATCGGAGTTGAAATTTTTTTCAAAAAGTATTGTGTTTTATATTAGTGATAAAACACACTGTGAAGAAACTATGAATAAAATTTTATGGAACCAGAAACTCATAAAATACACGGTGAAGAAACATATAAAGTAAAACACACTGCGAAGAAACTGTGAAGAAAAACACACAAATAAAACACATTGTGACAAAACTGTGAAGAAAAACACACTGATAAAACACACTATGAAGAAACAGTGAATAAATACATATTGATAAAACACATTGCCAATAAATACAAAGACACGTCCTTCATGAAACATGAACTACTATAACATATTTTGAGAAATCTTATAACTCATAAAACACAACGTCAAGAAATTGTTCAAGATCGATAAACTTATGTGTTATATGTGAAGAAACCATAAAAAACAGCGTCAAGAATACATGCATGCAAAATGATAGCTTAATCAACTACTTGGATGCCGAACAACTAAAACCGGATGCATTTTTTCTATTACCACAATCAATCATTACATTAGACATCGACATTTTTTATTTGTAATAGCAAAAAAAAAAAAAAAAAATCATCTCAAGGATAAGAGAATGATGCGTTTTGATTTCTATGTAAATCGTAACTGATACAAATCCATGAATAAGATATAGGGTTTCCTTAAAAGTCTCATTTTATTGTTTTAGATTTATCTTTTTCAAAAATAACTTATTTAGTGAATTACTATTATACCCTTTTGTTAAAATTCTCTACATGACACATGTCATAACCATATCATTTCCTACACTTTGTAGAAAAACATGACTTTGTAGCCAACTCCTCCCCTTATAAAATTTAATTGAATGTAATATAACGAATATAACTACATATAACATTTCATTTCATTTCAATAGTACTTCAATTAGCCACATTCAAGCACGTCATGCTTCACATCCCCCAATTGATAAACTTAGGTCATATGGTGAGTTAGTGAATCACAAAGTCAAAAAGTGTAGCCTTTAATTTCCTTCGTAGGATTAAATATATTATTATTATAACATTTTATCTTGTAGCCATTATAATCATTTATATTATGTAGATCAAAATATATAACAACCTATTAAATAATTAGTTGGTAATTGTTGATGGACCATATTCCCTTATTAACTAATTATGTTTCCTCTTGAGTGCATATATAAGGAGACTAATATAGAGGTTACAAGGTTAGACAACTTGATTATTCTCATAACATCACATCGCCTCTCTCTCCATAACCGGATACCTTTTTTTGGTTCTTCATCACCATCCTTACTGTTAAAATAATTTGCAAATGATAATTCATGTTGCAAACATATAATAACATGTATTATAAAGTTGTTATGTTTTCTAACAGATATTGTGAGCTTTGTGTAGGTTTACAATACTTGGAGGGTTAAACTGCAACATATGAGGATATTAAGTGTCAAAGTAAAGACTTGAAGGTTGAGTCTGGAAGTTTAGATATTTTCGGTATAAAAGGGCCTTAACAGTGAACTTGGTTACAATCTCTCGAAGTTTCTTGCACTTTCTTCATCCAGGCGATTAGGGTTTTATTCAAGTTTCATCGGTGATCTGTGTCGTTTCTTTATTGTTTGATCTATTGAGAGATCTGTTTGTATTGTTTGATCAGTATAGATCAACTGATTTACATCAGTTGATCATCATTGTTGTTGTATTGTTTCAGATCTCATAGTTTATGAGATCTAAGGTTTCTGGGAGTGTTTTTCTGGTTTGGGAAAATAATAAAAGTTTTGGTCACGTTTTATCGCTATTACGTTGTTGTTCTTGATTTGTTTTGGTCATCATACCATTTTTACATGGTATCAGAGCTTTTTTAAGCTCTTGATCTTGGTGTTTTCTTTTCCGCTGTTCTTTGATTATCTCTGATTATTGATTGATTGTGGGTTATTTGTTGTGTTTGAAGGTTTCTCATCTCAGAAACTGTTATCTTGTGAGTCTTCTAGATTTGAAGTGTTGAAACCCTAAACAAGGGTTGTGGTGATTTGAAGGTTCTTGCTGGTTTACTTGAAGATCCGTGTTGGTCTCTGTAACCCTAGAAGGATACAGAGCAAACTGACCGGTTATATTTGTTCTCTTGTCTTCTGATCTGTAACTATAGCCCTAAGTGAAGGCTGTAGTTCAGATCCGCTTGAAGTTTATTGCACCCTCTGTAAGATCGTTTCAACTCTGTCTTTATTTTTTGTTGAATGGTTGAATAGTTGAAGTCGGGGTAGTGAGTACCGGCACTGTTGATTGTCTGTTATTGGTAGTTGTCTGTAATTACTATTGTGTTGTCTTGTGGTTTGTGGCTTCTGAGTTAAGACATGTCCAGGCACCTGTGAGTGATGAACCTGGAATCTTGACACTGACTCAGTTTCGCCTGTGTGTTGAGTGTTTGTTTTTTGTTATTCTTTCTTGATTGTTATTTGTTGATAACTGCTTGGTGCTGCTGATTTTTTGTATAATCTTTGGTAAAATGGCTGGTGATGCCGATACTAGTAGTAGTTCTCAGACTTTAATTGGAAAGTTAGATATAGGTGATCCGTTATATGTACATCCAAGTGATTCAAGTGCTTTAACAATTGTTAGTATTAAGCTAAAAGGAACAGAAAATTATTCTGTTTGGTCTAGTGCCATGAAATTGGCTTTAGAAGCAAAAAACAAATATGGTTTTATTGATGGAAAGTGTGTTAAGTCTGAAAGTGATCCTGTTTTAGCAAGTCAGTGGGATAGATGTAATTCTATGGTTCTTACTTGGTTATTAAACTCTATATCTGAAGAATTGTTTTTAGGACAAGTATTTTCTAAACTTGCTTCAGAAGTCTGGACCGATCTTAAAGAGTCATTTTATAGGGTGGATGGTTCAATTGTATATGATTTGTATAAAAAAATTAATAGCGTTTCACAAAATGGTACTTCAGTTGCTGAATACTATAATAAACTTACAACTATGTGGAAACAATTTGATGCTATGTTGCATCTTCCTACATGTTCTTGTCAGGCTGCAAAAGATTTTAATGATTTTTCAACATTAATAAAGTTAATGCAGTTTTTAATGGGACTAGATGATGTTTATCAATCGGTTAGAACAAATCTATTAACAAGAGAACCATTACCCTCAGTTAAAGTGGCTTTCTCTGTGGTTTCTAGAGAAGAGTCACATAGGCTAGCTAGTTCTGGGTCAAAAACTCAGAATGTTGCTTTTGTGTCTAAAACAAGTCAATCTTATGATCAAAAGAAAAGGTTTAATAAAGGATCTAATTCAAATCTGAAGTGCACACATTGTAATATGTTAGGGCATACTGTGGATAGATGTTTTGAAATTATAGGTTATCCTCCTGGTTTTAGAAAAAGAAGTAACAATAGTAATCAATCTGGAAGGTCTAATATGACTAGTGCTAATAAAAGTAACTCTGTCAATAATGTTACTTCATCTGTGGGAAGTGCTAGTTTTCCTTTCACCTCTGAACAGATTGCAAAACTGTTGAGTTTAGTTGGAGAAAAAAATGTTCCAGATTCTCAGAATCAGAGTGTTGGAGGTGAGTGTATTAATGTTTCAAACTTTGTTAGTTGTTCTAGCTCAGTTGGTTTTAATATGAATGGGTGGATTGTTGATTCAGGGGCTAGTCAACATATGGTTAAAACTGACAAAGATTTAATAAACTGTGTGGATGTTTCAGAGTTTAATATAACTGTTAGTCATCCAAATGGCACTAATGTTAAAGTTTTAAAAATTGGAGATTTAAAATTGACAAATGAGTTAGTATTAAAAGATGTTTTCTATGTTCCAGGGTATAGTGTAAATCTATTGTCTGTACCATGGTTGTAAAAGTCGCTAGGCGCTTCCTAGTCGGTCGACCGGGGAGTTGAGAATACTCGGCCAAGGCGGAGAGTACTAGGGGAGTACTCGGACGTGTTAAATTGTAAAGAAATTAGTTTTTTGGAAATTAAATATATGTCAAATAACATAAATTTACTAATATCTATTACAAAATACGTGAAAATGATATTTATTCTTTAATATGATAGGCATAGAAATTATGTTTTATTATTTTTTAAGTCTAACTCGGCCCGAATTGACCTACTAGATAAGATTTTTGTCGAGGTTGACCGCGTTTGACCGATTCCTAATAATTAGGCGGAGTGAAAGAAAGTCGACTCGGCAGCCTACCTTGTAGCGACTACTCGGGGAGTACTCGGCCTTGGAAACCTTGTTTTACAACCATGGTCTGTACATAGGTTGTCAAAAGATAATAATGTGACAGTTGTGTTTAATGAAACAAATTGTTTACTACAGGATTCCAGTTCAAAGAAAGTCCTGATGAGTGGTAGTCAAAGTTGTGGTCTGTATTTTGTAGGCAATTCTGGTAATCTGTTTAATGCTTGTTTTAATAGTTTTGTTCAGTCTTTTACTTGGCATAGTAGGTTAGGACATCCTTCTGATCAGGTTTTAGCAGTATTAAAACAAAGTCTTAAAATTAATTCAAGTGAACATGGTCCGTGTGATATTTGTCATAGGGCTAAACAAGTTAGGGTTCCGTTTCCTTTAAGTGAACACAGGTCAAAGGCTGTAGGAGATCTTATACATTTAGATGTGTGGGGTCCTTATAGAGTGTCAAGTTATGATGGTTATAAGTATTTTTTAACTATTGTTGATGATTTTTCTAGAGCAGTCTGGTGTTATTTTCTAACTAATAAAACTGAAGTGTTTGAAAACTTAAAGACATTTTATGAGCTTGTATTAACTCAGTTTAAAAGAAAAATTAAAGTTGTTCGAAGTGATAACGGAACAGAGTTCGTTAATAGTCAAATGAATAGTTTTTTTTTAAAACAAAGGTGTTTTCCATCAAACAACATGTTCCTATACACCACAACAAAATGGAGTGGTGGAAAGGAAACATAGACATTTGTTAAATACTGCTAGAGCCTTGATGTTTCAGGGTGGTCTACCTTTAAGGTTTTGGTCTGATTGTATTTTAACTGCTGTGTATCTGATTAACAGGTTGCCATCGTCTGTGTTAAATGGTAGAAGTCCTTTTGAGATGATGTTTAGTTTTAAACCCTCATTATCACATCTCAGAAACTTTGGATGCTTGTGTTTTAGTACTATATTGCATGATTCAGATAAATTTGCTTTTAATGCTGAAAAATGTGTTTTTCTTGGTTATTCGAATTTTAAAAAAGGATATAAGTTGTGGAGTTTGGATAATAAGAAAATATTTTTTTTCAAGAGATGTTAAATTCTATGAAAGTGTTTATCCGTTTAAAATTAACAATCTGTATAACCAAGAAATTCATATAGATAATCAACTGAATCATGTTAATTTTTTTGACAATGTTGTATCCGAGGTCTCTAACATACCCGATGATGAAGAGGGTACAAATGGTGCTCAAGATCCTATTAGTGATGATCAGCAACCATTATATCCCTCTACATCAGCCCCTGTATCAGGTGTTGAGACGACTCTGCAAACTGAACAGGAGGGCAGTAGTGGACAGGATACAAATGTGAGGGCAGAGGACACTATAGGGTCAAATGTTGAGACCAACCGATCTGAGGGTAATACTAGTGTTAGAAAATCCTCTAGGAATACTGTTTTACCTAGAAAATTTGGTGATTTTGTTGTTGAGGGTAAAGTTAAATATGGAGTTGAAAAAGTTGTTAATTATGCAAACTTGTCTTATGAAAATATGTGTTTTGTTGCTTCGTTGAATAAAATTGCTGAACTTACTTGTTATAATGAAGCTACTAAAAATGAAAAATGGGTTGAAGCTATGAACAGTGAAATGGAAGCCTTATATAGAAACAATACTTGGGTATTAGTTGATCTTCCTAAAGATAGAAAACCTATAGGTTGTAAATGGGTTTATAAGGTAAAATATAAGGCTAATGGGGAAATTGAAAGGTATAAAGCTAGATTGGTTGCCAAAGGTTTTAACCAAAGAGAGGGACTTGATTTTGGTGAAACTTTTTCACCAGTTGTCAAAATGACTACTGTTAGAATTGTGTTAAAATTGGCTGTAAATAATAACTGGCCATTGTATCAAATGGATGTTAATAATGCTTTTTTATATGGTACATTGACAGAAGATGTTTTTATGACACAGCCACAAGGCTATTGTTCAAAAGATGATAAAAAAGTATGTAAATTAGTAAAATCGTTATATGGGCTTAAGCAAGCTCCAAGACAATGGAATGAAAAGTTAACTTCCGTGTTAACTGGTATGGGTTTTGTACAAAGTATTTGTGACTATTCATTATTTGTGTTGTCAAAACATAATGTGTTTGTTGTTTTACTTGTATATGTTGATGACATTGTCATCACTGGAAATAACAAGTCTAAAATAGAAAATGTTAAACAAAGGTTAAGAGAAAGTTTTCATATTAAAGATCTTGGTTTACTTAGGTATTTTTTTAGGAGTTGAAGTGTTGTATGTTGATGGTTGTATATGTTTGTCTCAACGGAAGTACTGTCTTGAATTACTAGATGAGTTTGGTTATTTGGGTTGCAAACCTGTTGCAACTCCAATTGAGCAAAGTTTTTTGGTTACAAGTAAATGTAAAAGTGATCAAAAAACTTTACAAAATATTAATGGTTTTCAAAGGTTAATAGGAAAGCTGATATATTTGTCTTTAACTAGGCCTGATATCAGTTATGCTGTTCAGTTTTTAAGTCAGTATATGCATAGTCCTACACAAGTTCATCTTGACATAGCTTTAAGGTTATTGAGATATTTGAAGTTATCTCCTGGAAAAGGAGTTAATTTTAAAAAATCTGAACATATGAATATAACTGGTTTTGTTGACTCTGATTGGGGTAAATGCCTTAAGACCAGAAAATCGGTTACTGGGTATGGCATATTTCTGGGTGAAACTCTTGTTTCTTGGAAAAGCAAGAAACAAAATGTTGTTTCAAGATCCACTGCGGAAGCTGAGTACCGAGCTATGTGCTCAGCTACTTGTGAAGTTATGTGGATCATTAATGTTCTAACTGAATTAAAGGTTTCATATAAGTTGCCTGTTAAACTGTACTGTGATAGTAAATCTGCTATTTCGATCTCTCAAAATCCTGTATTTCATGAGCGAACTAAGCATTTTGAGTTAGATCTACATTTTCTAAGGGAAAAAATTGTTGCAGGTATTGTTGAGCCTGAAAAGGTCAGTACAGAAGTGCAGGTAGCTGATATATTCACAAAGGGTTTGAATGCAATTCAACATCAAACTCTTTGTGAAAGTTTGGGTCTTTACGACATGTTCGCCACATGAATTATGGAGGCATGTTAAAATAATTTGCAAATGATAATTCATGTTGCAAACATATAATAACATGTATTATAAAGTTGTTATGTTTTCTAACAGATATTGTGAGCTTTGTGTAGGTTTACAATACTTGGAGGGTTAAACTGCAACATATGAGGATATTAAGTGTCAAAGTAAAGACTTGAAGGTTGGGTCTGGAAGTTTAGATATTTTCGGTATAAAAGGGCCTTAACAGTGAACTTGGTTACAATCTCTCGAAGTTTCTTGCACTTTCTTCATCCAGGCGATTAGGGTTTTATTCAAGTTTCATCGGTGATCTGTATCGTTTCTTTATTGTTTGATCTCTTAAGAGATCTGTTTGTATTGTTTGATCAGTATAGATCAACTGATTTACATCAGTTGATCATCATTGTTGTTGTATTGTTTCAGATCTCATAGTTTATGAGATCTAAGGTTTCTGGGAGTGTTTTTCTGGTTTGGGAAAATAATAAAAGTTTTGGTCACGTTTTATCGCTATTACATTGTTGTTCTTGATTTGTTTTGGTCATCATACCATTTTTACACTTACTTTGCACCTTAAGGAAGAACCAGATCATGTTGACAAGTATGTCAAACTGAATGGCTGTATCTCTGACTGGATTCTTTGTTGGCTTGTTTGCAATCACAGGTATGTTATTCATGCTTTCCATTATGTTTAAATACGACCTCTCTCCAAGGACGCAACATGTGGCCATGTGTCCATTTTTATTAGGTTTCGCTCCAAGTACACATCACGTGCTTGAAAGATACATCTCGCGCATGATGCGCCGCTCCAAGGACGCGTGAGGTTAACAAATTTGAAAATACTTTTGATCAATTGTTATTTTTGTAATTTTACAATATATATAATTCTCAAATGCTAATTACAATATTACAACTTTGACAAATGCAAATTACAAACTTGCAACTGTTTCAAAAAAAATCATGTATGCGTAATTGTATTACACAGTTCTTAATGTATTATTGGTTTTAAAACCAGCATACCTATTTATCTACTTATTGGTTTCTGGTTAGTGTTTGACGAGCTGATTCCAAACTCGTCAAACTAGGTTCAATCAAAGTTTGTATGAGTCAGTTTGTTGGGGAATTTTCAGATTACCGGATGATCAGAGAAGCGTGTAGTCACTCTCAGATCAAATTATTTCGGAGGTTCACCCGAATAATTCAATCGAATACGACTCTGATTTTCAAGAATTGAATCAGGGTATGTTTTGTGCGTGAATTGTTTGAACCAGAAGAGAATGATCAAGGAAAAACTGTCTACGAATTGTGGTTTTGGATCACCAACTGCCACTAGGCAGTTATATCAAAATTAAAACATAACTGCCACAGAAAACTGCCAACTTTTTAAGTTTCGAAAATAAGCCATTTTCTAGAAAATATTTTTTCCTAATGCAATTTTAGTATGGGAGCTCGACCCCGGGGCTCTGCCCCTTAGACCCCGTCAAGGGCGCTACCCCTGGACCCCCGCCAAGGGGGCGTTGCCCTCTTGGAACCCCGTAGAGTACGGGCTCCGCCCGTACACTTCGAATTTTAATAACTCAAATAAGTGTGTACTCCCGCACCTCCTAACTTGCTTAATGTGTATTATTATTCGCTTTGATCACATCACCGATTACAATAAAATGTCTAACACAGTTTTCTATACTTTTGTTTTTCAATTCCCCAATAAACAATCACCTATATATATTCTCTAAATCCTGGAAGAATCCACGCCCATATATTAAACCTACACTCGAGTAACAAACCCAATACATTGACCAAAACCCTTTTCAAAATGGTTTCTTTTTCCTCCTTTTTTCCTTTTCTACCCCTCATGATCCTCACCATTTCTTGCACTCAAAACCCTAATTTACTTGCTAATGGAGACACCAGTTTGATCCAAAAAACCTGCCAAACTACCAAATATTACGACCTTTGCATATCATCTCTCCAGTCCGATTCAACGAGTCCACAAGCCGACACGAAAGGGCTCGCCATCATACTAGCCAAACTTGCACTGGCTAATGCCACCAGCACCAACTCCTTCTTATCATCCAATGTTTTTGTGAAGAACCCTAACGACACTGTAATGAAAAAAGTGCTGAAGCAATGTGAAGATCGGTATTCAGCTGCGCGTATGTCGTTGCAAAACTCGATCCAAGATCTGGAGTCGGAACTGTATGATTATGCATATATGCATGTGATGGCGGCTTCGGATTACGCAAATTCGTGTCATAATGCATTTAAGAGAAACCCTAATCTGGTTTATCCGCCCGAGATTGGTCACAGAGAGAAGGGTTTGAAGCAGTTTTGTGATGTGGTTATGGAGATCATTGATAGTATCGAGTACTGACATTATCACTTTGGTTTGGTGTTTGTATGATTTGTTTTACTTGTATGTGTTTTAGTCAAATGGTATTTTTGTTAATGATTTCGGTGTTTGTGTTTTTTTTTCTTCTAAGGGATAGATAATTTTGTCTAAAGTATAGTATAGAGTTGTTAAAGAATCGTTTAATTTAACATAGTTCAAAGTTATAAAATTTCGATCGAGACGGAATCATATAATTATATTTATAATTAACTTTTAAATATATAACATAGTGTATATATCATTTGGTTATTTTATCATAACTATGTGTATAAGATTATGTGTTGTGGTGAATTTTAAATGTGTAAGTAAAGTGTCACGTAAAAAATGGAGTTTCACATTTCATATACAAGAACATGTTGAAGAAATATGAAATGTGATGGTGGGTTAAGATGACTTTATTTAATGGGTAATATCATTTTATTTTAAAAGTTAAATAATCCGCCCCCACACCCGCGACTCCCCACACATCCACCACCCTAGTCCCTAGCGCCCCACCCGGCGTGGTGTTCACGCGCATCACTGCCCACGTGGTGGCGCCTCTTAACACTCTTCACAACGCATGGCCTAATAGTTATTTTTATACATATTAAATAAAAAGTATACTTTATAAATAATATATGTTTATTTTGGCTATTGAGCCTACTCAAAACTAAATATATGAAGCTTTGATCATTCAGCCTATCGGGCCGACTCAATAATATGTTATTTGGGCTTGAACTCGTTTAAATTCGGGTCATTTTAGTTTTTTTACGAGTTAATCTTGAGTAACTCATGAACAATTCGACTCATTTATAACTATATAACACGATACATGTATACTATTATAGGAGTAGGATCAAATACAAACCATATTTCGTATACAAACTGTAAGAACCATTTAAAAAGTGTCACGTGTCATCCAACCAATTATAGAGAAATGGTAAAATGATAAACTAAATAATATCAATTATCTTGAATTCTTTATAATTATGCTAATAAGCAATTAATTATTTAGGGGTAGGCTAAATATACCCCCTCTTATTACTTTTTATACCCTCTTACTATAAAATCATATTAAAACTTTTAATATTTACCCCATATACAAGTCATCATATTAAAAAATATTCTTTTTATTACAAAACAAATTCAAAAGTGTAAAAAAAAAGATTACTGACGTTTTATTAAATAATTATTTTTTAATTTTTATTTAAATCATATTTTATAAAAGTTTTCATATATTGTTTCTAAACACACTTTTTCAAATAATATTTTGATTATGTTTTTTATTGAACATCTTTACAAATAAATAATAACATTTTTTCTTACAAAAATAATAAAAAAGGTTTTGAACTTTCTTTTTGAAAAAAAGTCTATATTATGTTTTTTCCTCGTCTAGTTTGTATTTTAAAGGTCTTACTTTTATTTTTTTAATACTTTAGACGTGTTGATAAAATAATTAACAATTTTTATTTATCAAAAAAGTAAAAAAAAAAATCTTTTAAAATAGAGTTTAAAGCCCATCTATGTAAGTGAATAAATAAACAATAGATACTAAAACTATTTTATCAAACTATAAATTAACAATCTATATAAATTCAAATTTAATTAGTGTAAAGAATATGTTATAAACAAGTTAAACCCAGTTTAAGACTTGAATCGAAGTGAACACTTTTCTAAATCAAAACAAATGGATAGGGTTGATTCACAAATATTTTTCTCTTCTTCATTTAAAAAATATATCAAACTGGTTGATTTAAAAATATATGTGGATTTTTTTGTAATCAAAAGTAGGTATTCGAAACCAAAAGTCACGTAAAAGCATAAACTTAATTACGAATAATCATCGGTTTTCGACCACGCATCAGATACCCACTTCAAGTCGTTTCAAAATAAATAAAAAAAACATTTTAAAATATTAAAAACAATAAATATAAGACATTTAAAATACAAACTAGACGAGGAAAAAATATAATGTAGACTTTTTTCAAAAATAAAATTCTAAACTTGTTTATTATTGTTTTTATATGAAAACTGTTATTAGTAATTTGTAAAGATGTTCGATAAAAGAAAACATAATCAAAATACTATTTGAGAAAGTGTAAAAAATATCTGAAAACCTTTTAAAAAAATATGGTTTTTTAAATAAACATAAAAATAAACATTTAAAAAAGCGTCCATAATATATTTTTACACTTTTGAATTTGTTTTGTAACAAAAAAGAATACTTTAAAAAATATGACTTGTTTAAGGGGTAAATATGACAAGTTTAAATGTGATTTTATAAAAAGGGGGGTATAAAAAGTAACAAGTGGGGGTATGTTTAGTAGCCCCCATTATTTATTTGGATCTTTCTTTTTTTAAATGTGCTAATAAAGAAAAGTGCTGATATCATTTCACATATGTGCTAAAATCAATTATCTTGATTAATTTTTATGTGCTAATATAATTCAAAAGTGCTATTTTTTTATAAGTCTATAATTATGGAACGCTGAGATATAAAATAAAAGAACGCATCTTTAACTTTTTATCGAACTTTTCTCAAGCTGGGATTAGATTTAAAGCTTTGTATTTAATAAGTACTATTGATAACTTTATGTCCGTAGGTTTGCGACTCACCACGTGATACGATCAAGAAAGTTCAATCCTTAAATCACGTGCTACCTAATCCACTGATAAATATGAGAATTTTTTAGTTAATCGTTGATTTTCTGGCGAATAATGTCTAGATCAAGTGGTGGAATGTTTACATTTCTTTTGAGAGATGCAGGTTTGACTCTCACTTGGTGCAAAGTGAGGCACAGGTGGACAATGATGGGAGACCCAGGAAAACATGGGTTGGATCCTTGAGCCAAACGGGTTTTATTGGTAATTCACAGTCGTGTCTACGGGCGGGTGGGTTACTAGGTTTTCCCCTGAATTGGTGGTGCACTCGGGTTACTCTCGGAGTACTCCTTTTGTCGAGTGGGTACCCCGAGAGTGCTCGGGATTGATTTTGTTGGTCGTTAAAAAAAAAATCGTCGGTTTGCCATTTAACATTTTCTTGTATGTGTTTTAAGAATTTTGAAATAATATACAAAAAAAAAATCAAAATATGAGAAAAGTATTAAAAGATGTATATGGACTAAAGTTATATATAGGTGTTAAACCATATAAACATGTCATATATGACCAAACCATTAACATATAAAAATATAAGTAGTAGTCCTGATTGGTTTTTTGGATGTTTTCAATATGTTTTACGAGATCAGATCATGACTTGGGGTAACAACCGGACCGAACCAGAACTATGAAGGTCAATAAATTAAGACCGAAAATCAATGGGTCATTCTCGGTTCCTGATGGGTCTGGTGGGTCGGTTATCGTGGGTCTAGGTCAGAACCGAATAATCGGAATACAATACATGCAATAGAACATTTATGTTGAAACAAGATGAAACTATATTCAAAATAGATTATTAGAATACATTACATACAAACCAATCAAAAAGAATATCTTTGATTTTTTGTTTTAATTTTGTATTAACACTAGGGCTGCCATGGAAACCCACAAGTATAACTCCACAAAAATCGTTGATGTCTACGGAACCCACAAGTAAAACTTGGTTGCCATGGAAACCCACATGAAAATTGAACTGATATAAGATTGAAGAACATGTACATTATTGATGATGTCTATTGTGTTTACTTGACGGTGATAATTGATTATGCGCTGTGCATACTGGGGTGATGAACGATTAGAGTTGTGAAGTTTGTGGGTTTGAATAATTTGATGGAGATGATGGAACTTTCAATGTTGATGATCGTAATGAAGGGTCGTGATATGAATATTCAAGCAAAGAATTCAAATTTTGTTTAGAACTGTCCTTGTTTGATCTCGTAGTGTTCTTTCCCAACCCAACCTCTTACTTCTAAACTCAACAATAATGGATACATGAAATCAAGAAGCATTGAATTACAAAGAAAGTAAACAATCGAAACTATAATGAAGGAGACACGTTCTTCCAAAAACCCCAACTATTTACAATTTGATCTCAACAACGATGAGTATGTGAAACCCATCACCTTTGAGGAAGAGACAAAGTTGATAAGCCAAAAGAGAGTTCCATTCCGAAGGAAAATTAACTACCATCCAAAATATATGATATATATGGGGAGAGTTATCTTGAAAACGCTAAATATTGCGAGAACCGTAAGAACGAATGAGAAAACCATCAAAACCAATTTTTTAATACAAACCTCATTGTAATTAAAATACAACATCAAAAAAAAAAGAATTTAAAACATCAAATACTTCGTTTCTTCTCTCAAAATTAATCTTATTAATTTTTTTACAAGTGTGTAAATACAACAAATTTACACATGTTACACATGTGTAAACGACAAACTTACACATGTGTAAATTTTCTTTATTTACGAATACATGTAAATTTAAACGTGTAAATTATTTTCTAACATTTTATTCGAATTAATGATAAGTGTAACAAAAAATTTTGAATTTGAATTGTTTTTGACCAAGTTCTCGTGGTTTTTTCAATCGTTCTCACAGTTATCCCAATATTTAGCGTTCTCATTTAAACTTTCCCCTATATAGAGGAGGATAGGGTAAGAGTTGGCTACAAAGTCCAAAATTCCTAAAAAGTGTAAAAAATCATAAAACACCATAATATCAACAATATAACACACTCAAAACTAACAAATAACATAATGAAAATTATTAAAACATCATATATGTGGGTTTCGTTTTGTCTTTTGGATGATAAGGCTTTGATTATCGAATGACTAACATTGTTGTGTTTTATGTTGATTATCATGTTGTGTTTTATATTCATAGTTCTATGATAGTGTGTTTGAATTTTTTATGGACTATTAAAGTTTGAATATGGTATTTTAGTAACATTCACTTTGTTACTTGTGGGTTTTATGTGTGTTTGTGGCTGAATTATAGTGTTATATGACTTTGTACACTTTTTAGGAAACTTTGTAGCCGAATCTCACCCTATATAAGGTAGTGTTATTGTAAAAAGAGTGTGGTTTGTGAGAAGTGTAGAAAGAAATCTACACTCTTTGATCTATAATCTAATGGTTGAGATTATAATGACGAAATTGTAAATAGTGTTTACCATTAAACTAATTAATTTTCTATATTAAGGGATTTTTTATAAAAATTATAAATAGTGTTTATCATAAATTCGTATTCGATTCGAATTCAATTACTGGACTCGAATACGAATCAACTCGAATTCGAACCTTGATAATCGAATTCGAATCGAGTCAAATTTTGAATTTTTCGAATCCGAATCGAAATTCCAAACACCCATAGCTGAGAGAAACAAACTGTAGCATCTCTGTCTTGCACGACTTGATACTTTTTCTCACTTATGTTTCGCTTTTATTTATTTGCTTACATGCATCTACTTGGTTTTTCTAAAACTAGCCAGTAACCAATATAAAATTTGGGGGCTACATGGCGTATTCTACCATTTGTCATATGCTGATCATTAACTTTTCACAGTGTTCAAATATATTCTTGACAAAAGATCAAGATATACGTCTTGGTAAGTGTTGAAGCAACAAATAATAGACCAAACGTAGTAGCAAGGATGGTTAGGCAGAAGGGTTAAAGGGTTTAACCTTGTCTAACGCAGGTCGTGGGGTCCCCCCACGTTTGGAAGACGTGGAAGGAGGTTCACTAGTTTGTTTTTGTTGTTTGAAGATCCTATTCTGAAGCGTGTTCAGAAAAGGATGAAGAAACAAAGAGAATAAACGTGAGTTGGATGTGAATGAGAGCAACTTGCATGAAGCAAGTACACGATGTGAAGGACCAGAGTTTTAGGAAACAAGTCTGATCGGAATGTCCTAACTCAGTAAATGAAGTGTCAATTATATAGGAGAAGACATCTCCCAAAGATGCATTCATTTGACTAGTGACCTAGCTTGCAGTGAGGGGCTTACCCTTTCGGGGTTGAAGCCTTTTGACCCCTGGATAACAGCATGTGCTCTGTGGACCTGCATTGCTTTTACGGCTGTGGTTGGTGAGACTGTCTGGGGATGTGACTTATTTACTGTTCCCGTATTGCTTTACCAAGCTATAAGGTGTTTTCTTGTGGCTTGTTTTTTCAGTTGTTCTAATTGCCCATAGAACACTAGGCAATTCTTTGAGCCAGTTGCTTTCATATCTTCCTAATCTTGTCTTGATACCTTCCACTATGCTTCGATTTGCCCTTTCGACCTGGCCATTTGATTGTGGGTAAGCCACTGAGCTGAAGATCTGGTTGATCCTGTACTCTTTACACCAAACGCTGAAATGCTTTTCAGCAAATTGCTTCCCGTTGTCGGTGACAATCACTCCCGGCAATCCATAACGACAGATGATGTTTTCCCAAACGAAGTCAATAACCTGTTTGCCTGTGATCTTTGCGAGGGGTTTAACCTCGGGTCATTTGGTGAAATAATCTATTGCCACTAGCAAGAATTTTACTCCTTCTTTGCTTGGAGGGAATGGTCCAACAATGTTCATTCCCCACTTATGGAATGGCCATGCCAAGGTTATTGGGACAAGATCATGCTTGGAATTTTTTGGGATTGGTGCATGAATCTGACAAGCATCACATTTCTTCAATTGCTCAGTGGTGTCACGATGCATCGAGGGCCAAAAATATCCAAGGTTCATGAGTTTTGCAACCACCGACCTAGCTCCAAAATGGGCTCCACATACGCCTTCGTGAATTTCTTTGATCAAATACTTACTTTGCTCGGGACCAACATCTTAGCAAGGGGGCAAGGTAACCCTTTTTGTAGAGGGTTTCTCCCTGTAACACGTATTGCCTTGCTTTTATTTTAACCCTTTCGGCTTCTACTTGATCTTTGGGTAGTTCACCATTTTGAAGGAATTTTTTTATGGGAGTCATCCAATTTGGATCTTCCTCGGTGACTACGTCTTGAACCTCCAATTCATCAATCGATCGAGCCTTCAACACTTCTACCAACACCTTCTTGGTAAGGTGGGCAAAGGTGAGAGATGCTAGCTTACTTAAGGCATCCGCTTTTTTGTTTTGGGATCTGGGAATTTGTTTGATACTGCATGTTTGGAAGGTATTCATCAACTCCTTGGATTTTTCCTTATATCTTCTCATATTGGGTTCTTTGGCAACATAGCTATCGTTGACTTGGCTCGAGACTAGTAATGAATCTGTGAACACTTCAAGCTTTTGGACTTTCATCTCTTTGGCCAGCCTTAAACCGGCGATCAGTGTTTCGTATTCAGCCTCGTTATTGGTGGTCTGAAAATCAAAACAAAGAGCATATGTGAATTCCAAGCCTTCGGGGTTGATTAAAACTAGCCCAGCCCCTGACCCTTCAACGCTTGAAGCTCCATCGGTGAAGAGCTTCCAAGCTTCAGGGTTGAAGGGTTCAGCGGTGGTAGTGTTTACTTCGTTAATTATTTGGTTTGGGACTTCCACAATGAAGTCGGCCAAGACTTGGGCTTTGATAGCTTTTCGTGGGACATAGGTGATGTTGTGTTTACCTAGCTCCACCGCCCATTTTGCCAACCTTCCTGAGTTCTCAGGTTTTTCAAGCACATTTTTAATAGGTTGGTCAGTGACCACTTGTATAGGATGTGCTTGGAAATACCTCCTAAGCCTTCTAGCTGTTTGAACTAGGGCTAGGGCAAGCTTTTCAAGGGGAGGGTATTTGGTCTCAGCCAATTTTAAAGTTTTGCTGAAGAAGTAAACAGGTACCTGAGCCGTGTTTCGTTCGATGGTAAGGACTGCACTTATAGCCTCTTCAGCAACCAATAGATAGACTGAAATTAACTCTCCCGTTTCTAGAGCTGCAATGTCTGGCAAGGAAGCAAGATGTTGTTTCATTTGGTTGAAGGCTTCCTCAGTCCACTTGAAATCCTTCTTATCAGAACATTTTTTTAGTGTTTTGTAGAAGGGTAGGGACCTTTCAGCCAGCTTGGAGGTGAAACGCTTCAAGGCAGCAAGTTTCCCGTTTAAGCTTTCAACCTCTTTTTTGGTTTTTGGCGGCTTGGCTTCGAGGACAGCTTTTACTTTGTTTGGGTTGGCCTTGATGCTTTGTTTTCCGACAATGTGACCCAGGAATTTTCCTTCTTCGAATCCAAATGAGCATTTTTCGGGGTTAAGTTTCATGTTAACCTTTCTGAGATTTTTGAAAGTTTCTTGGATGTCGTCAAGCATTTGATATTCCGTCTTGCTTTTGATTACCAAGTCATCGACATAGGCTTCCATGTTTTTGCCAATTTGGTTTGCAAAAGCTTTGTCCACCAGACGTTGGTAGGTTGCTCCAGCGTTCTTGAGTCCAAAGAGCATCTTCTTGTAACAGAAGATTCCTTTATCAGTGTGGAACGCCGTCTTCTCTTCGTCTTCCTCTTTCATGAGTATTTGATGATATCCTTTGTAAGCATCAAGAAAGCATTTGAAAGGGTAACCGGTGAGCGAGTCAACCTTGAGGTCGATTTCTGGTAATGGATAGCAGTCCTTAGGACAAGCTTTGTTGAGATCTTTGAAGTCTATGCACATTCTCCAAGAGTTGTCTGGTTTCTTGACCATAACTGGGTTTGCAACCCATGATTGGTACTTGACTTCTCGGAGAATGTCAGCCGATACGAGCTTCTCAACCTCCTGACAAGCAACCAGGCTTCTTTCGGGTGCTAGGCTTCTTTTCTTTTGGACCACGGGTTTAACATCAGGTGGTATTCTTAACTCATGCTTAGCAATGCCTCGGGGGATTCCTGTCATGTCTTCTGGACACCAAGCGAAGACATCGCTGTAATGTGTCAACAATTTCTCCAGATAAGAGAGAGTTTCCTGTGAAAGGCTTGGATTGACCCTTATTCTTTGTTCAGGGTACTTAGGATTTATGATAAGCCTTTGCTTGTCTTCTTCACTTCTGGGACTTTCGCCTTCAACCATGTATGCCTCTTGAGAGGGTTGAAGGGTTGCTATCCCCCTCTCAATTGGGAATTTTACCGTGCCATGTCCAATGGACACGGCCATGTAGAAGGCACATTGTCCCGGTCTTCCTATGATCACATCATAGTTTGAAGGTATGTTGATAACCACAAAGGTGAGTGGCTGGACTCGTTCCTTCTGACCTTCGCTGAAACGAACATTCAGTTTCAGTTGCCCTAAAGGCTTGAGGGGGATATCAACAATACCTTTTATGGAGGTTCCGGAGGGTTGAAGCCTTGATCGCTCTTCATTACTTAAACGGTTAAAGAATTTCTCGAACATGATTTCAGTGGCTGCCCCCGTGTCTATGTATGCCCTATATGTTTTCAATGTTCCAATAGTAGCTTCTACAACGAGAGGGCCTGAAAGGGGGCCTTTTTCTGTTGGGGGGAAGCAAACACATTGAAGCTCCCAAGCTTCCAACCGCTGCCTTTTATGAGGAACCTTTTCATCAGAGTCCACCATATTGACTTCCTTTCCCTTTCCTTCAGCCATTTTGTCCCGAACCCCTTTTACCAAATGAGCGAGTTCCCCGGACTTAACAGCCTCTTCGATTCTTTTCTTGAGCTGGAAGCAATCGTTGGTGTGGTGACCCTTTTCTTCATGAAACTCACAGAGCTGTGTAGAGTTCTCATTTTTCCTGCTTTTGGGGAGAGGCCTAGGAGGCCTAAAGTTCTGCTTGACTTCTTCTGTTGCAAGGATTTCTTGGGGAGTCTTTGTGAGGGGGGTGAAGCTCATGCCTTTCTCCCTGGTTGGAGGGTTCCGGCCTTCAGACCTCCGATGGTCTGAACCCTTCTGTCGTCTGTCATAGGAGCTATAGTTCCCTCTTTTTCTGACTGGGCTATTACTTCGCCAGCTAGACCCTCTTTTCCTTTTTCTTTAATGTCAACCGCCTCCTCTCCCCGAATATGGGCTTCTGCCCTTTCGAGAGCTTCTTCCAAGGTCTTGGGCAGGGACTTGTTGAAATCTCTTGTGAGATATTTCGAGGTGATAGCGTTCATGAAACCGGCTACCCTCATTTTTTCATCTGCCCCTACATAGGTCAGACCTTCCTTCTTGTATCGTTCAATAAACTCGCGAAGACTTTCATTGTCACGTTGTTTTATTTGAAAAATGATTGTCGCATCTTTGACATATCGTCTCTGTTGGGAGAAGTTGGCCAGAAAACCCTTGCTAAGGTCATCGAAGCTTCGAATGCTTCGAGCAGGTAAATCGTTGAACCAGATCCTGGCAGATCCGATAAGGGTTTGCATGAACATTAGACAACATTCAGCATTTGACCACTTCTCAATCCTTGCTGCACCGGTGAAGATTTGAAGATGGTCCTCTGGGTCCTTAGACCCATCATACATTCTGATGTGGGACGGCATCTTGATCTTTGTTTGAAAATCATAATCGGCTATTTGCTGTGAGAAGCATGAAAGGTTACTTGGCTTATAGGGTTTGGCCAAGTCTTCTTCGACCCTTGTACCCACATTATTATTACCATTGTTGTTCCCCTGAGTGGCTAGCACTTGATTGATGAAGTGTTGCCACGGGAAGCTGGCCATCATCTAGGTCATCATCTGGGACATAGGGTTGAAGCCTTGGAGGCTTGCGGATGCAACTGGGTAGCTAACTCCAAGAGGGGTGCTCATAACTGCACTCCGTGCCAATGTAAGCACGGACAGGGCTTGTTCCCATGAGGTTGCTGTAGAAGCTGGAAAGCTTGTTACCGGGGACTGTAGGAGCTGATCTAGGGTCAGCTCATGACCCAGAGGGGCACCACTCATGACCGGCTGAGATGAAAAAATGGGACGTGTTGTGGGGTTTGCCATTGTAGACAAATATGGAACAGGGTTTGATGGATTACTGGGACCGGCTTCATTCCTGGCTGTAAAAGGTGGAATGGGAGGTCCGGGAGACAGCGTTGGCTCAGGTTCATCATAGTCTAGACGAATCCTTATTCCCTTATCCTTCTCTTTGTTCACATACTGGTTGAAGAGAGACCTCAACTCAAGGAAATTGTTGGCAACTCCCTCGGGGGTAAGTTCAATACGTGTTGGGGTGTCAGTGACGCCAACATTAGGGGAAGGAACTCCGGATCTAGAAGGAGTTGGAGTGTTAAAGGTAAGAAACTCGGGTGTGCTCCCCGGAGTTGAGAAAGAGGTTGGAATAGCCACATGAGCTTGGCTGCTACCCGGAGTTGAAGAGTTTGGTACCTGATTCACTTCACCCGGGGATCCACTTTCAGACATGGCGATTTCAAGAGAGAAGAGCTACACTACTAGGTCTTTTTGAGGAGAAATAGTGGCGTAGCCCCATGGTGGGCGCCAAATTTTGAAGCAACAAATAATAGACCAAACGTAGTAGCAAGGATGGTTAGGCAGAAGGGTTAAAGGGTTAACCTTGCCTAACACAGGTCGTGGTTCCCCCCACGTTTGCAAGACGTGGAAGGAGGTTCACTAGTTTGTTTTTGTTGTTTGAAGATCCTATTCTGAAGCGTGTTCAGAAAAGGATGAAGAAACAAAGAGAATAAACGTGAGTTGGATGTGAATGAGAGCAACTTGCATGAAGCAAGTACACGATGTGAAGGACCAGAGTTTTAGGAAACAAGTCTGATCGGAATGTCCTAACTCAGTAAATGAAGTGTCAATTATATAGGAGAAGACATCTCCCAAAGAGGCATTCATTTGACTAGTGACCTAGCATGCAGCGAGGGGCTTACCCTTTCGGGGGTTGAAGCCTTTTGACCCCTGGATAATAGCATGTGCTCTGTGGACCTGCGTTGCTTTTACGGCTGTGGTTGGTGAGACTGTCTGGGGATGTGACTTATTTACTGTTCCCGTATTGCTTTACTTTATCTTCTCAGCTTTTCCAACCATTGAACCTTTTAACCTTTTGAGCGTTTACATATTTAGTCATTTTATTTAGTCTTGGGCTACCCCCGTCATGAGTAAGTGTATATCTCTGAACTTTTCTTGAGCTGAAAGAAAGTGATGACTCAATATCTTCATCAATGGTTCTTTAGGTGATTTTGGACCACTAAGAGGTATGAACCATTAAGAGCCAGTATGATACTTAACTGTTCAGAGGCAAATGTCTGACCAATTCAGAACAGAGGTCTTAACGATTCAGACTTGGTATAATGTTTAACCCTTCAGAGGCAAATGTTTGAACCATTCAGACATCTGCTCATGAAACAAACAGTCTGAACCATTAAATACTAAACCAGTAAAAGGTCTGAACTATTAAGAGCCCATAAAAAGCTAAACAACCAGTCGCTTAAATTTGTGTATCTTATTAATTTGTACTTTTGGAGAAATGGTTTCTCTCTATTGATACTTGATAAGATGGATATAAGGGGATTTATGCACGTATCCTAAATCCTTGATTGGTTTCTACATTTGACAGTGATTTTGTTGTTCTTGGTTGAGTGTGACATTGTTATGTACTTTTGTTTTCTTAACTTTATATAAAAACAAAATACGTTCGTTTTACTATAATTTGAGAATTTGAGAATCCCCTTGATTTTTAGGCCTGATTGATTAACAAAAAACAATATTGTCGCTAAAGCGAATATTAATGTTATAGTCATTTGTTGTTTTTCGGTTAACTTATGTGATCTTTTAGATTAATCGGCCCATTAATGTTATAGTCATTTGTTGTTTTTCGGTTAACTTATGTGATCTTTTAGACTAATCGGCCCAAGAATTATGCGGCTGCTTTGTGTAATTGCAAAATCTTCCAGATTTATTTTCTGTTTGTAGCAAAGCATATGGGTCCACACAAATATATTAAATTGGTGTGGTCCTTTGTCCTCCCAATTCATTTTTCATAAAATAAAGAGTAAACTGCCATTTTGGTCCATGTGGTTTAGACACTTTTGTCATTTTAGTCCAAATCTCAAACTTTTTAAATCTGGGTTCATGTGATTTCACTTTTATTGCTATTTTAGTCTAAAATTCAAAAACCTTCTTTTTTGACTGTTGCAACCTGCCTATTTTGTCTTTTTTGTTTATATAACATATTAATAATTAATAAACTAAATTAAATATATATAATTCCTTTATACCCTTATTTAACCATCATCTTCCCCCATTTAACCATCATCTTCCCCAAAAAAACCCTAACCCACAGATCAGAAACATGATCATAGATATAGGTTTGTAAATCAGACTGAGGAAGAGTATGAGAAGAATCCCCATAGCGTAATTTACTTGAAAGTAGTTAAGATTCTGTTTGATTCGGTGATTAATGTCTTCGTAGCTTAGTGGACGAGTAATGGTTGTATAATCAAAAAACTCGCGCCATGGACGACACCTGGCGATGAATTTCTCTGTGTGGTACCTAGCCCGAGCGATCACTGTCTTAGGTGATGACTGCGAGGGCAGGTATGTGGTGGTGGGGATTGTGTCATAACCAGCAGTTGAATTCTTCGACATAAGGAGTGAATGTTTAGAATCAATCGATGATGTGAAACCGGAATTTTGATATTTTAGGGAGGTTGAAAAGGATTCAAGGTTTGGCAATGATTAATAAACTAGATCTGGAAACACTGTTTCGATTTTGTGGGTTAGGGTTTTTTTGGGGGGAAGATGATGGTTAAATAAGGATAGAGAGGAATTATATATATTTAATTTAGTTTATTAATTATTAATATGTTATATTAAAATCAGATGGACAAAATTGCCCCTGAACTAAAAGACAAAATAGGCAGGTTGCAACAGTCAAAAAAATGGGGTTTTTGAATTTTGAACTAAAATGGCAATAAAAGTGAAACCACAGGAACTCAGATTTAAAAAGTTTAAGATTTGGACTAAAATGGCAAAAGTGCCCAAATCACATGGACCAAAATGGCAGTTTACTCTAAAATAAAAGTCAATTGCACATTAATATTAGTTTAGGATCAAATACAAAGAGTTCTAAAAATAAGAAGTCGTACAAAGGGTATTAAACGGACTCCAATCAACACTATTCAAGCGGCATTGGAACCGTCTCATCAAACTCTATGATGTGAGATTTTAGGTTTTCACTTTTGGATTTATAGGTTGTAGATTTAAGAATTTTTGTTTATTATCAGTGTCTTTTTTGCGACCCATTGTGTAGTTTTTCCTCAACATTGTGTTATATTTCATTGTGTTATCTTGTGTGATCCATTGTGTCTTTGTACGCTTCTTATTTTTAGGAGACTTTATAGAATAACTTAACCCCATTAATATTAGTTGTTATTTTAATTTTCATTATGTTTCCATATTTACAACTAATCATCATTCATCACCTATAAATTATAAATGTGACATTAATTTGTAAATTGTAAATGCAACTTTATCAAATACAATAATACTTATTATTTTACCAAAAAAATGAATAAAATACAATAATATGTATTATTTGTTATAATTTTTTTCTTAATTTAATATATTTTTGTACCTAAATACGTGTACCACACGAGGTTTTAACTTAATTTAATATATTTACGTACCACCTAAAACCTAACTTATTGTGCCTAAATAAAAATAATTGATCCGTGATCTATTAATCTAAATAATAATAATAATAATAATAATAATAATAATTAACATCATTAAAATAATTGGTTCATGATCCATTAACCTAAATATTAATTTAAGGTTAATCATTGTAATAAAAAATAGTTTATTTAATTCGTTAAGACCTAAAAGATTTTTTTTTACTTGTATAGGGCACTTGAACTTTAATCCTCAAAAACCGGCTATGCATGCAACAAAACATGAGTAAATTACAAAAAAATCTTTTATGTTGACACTGCATTGCAAAGTGTGTCATTTGTCTTCAAAAAGTACAAAAAACATAATCGATGGTTGCAAACCCTTACATGTTATGTCCTTTAGCCCTAACTCAGTTAGCTTTCATGGTTAAATCAGTGCAAATTGGTAATTTAATAAAAAGAGATTAGAAAATTTTAAAACATATAAATCGACAAATACCCCTACCCCTCTTCAGTCCTCTCTCTCTCTCTCACACACACATACCCACCACCACCATCAACACACCCACCACCTCTCTCTCCACCCCTCTTTCTCTCGTTTTGCTCTCCAACGTCACCACCAACCATCACCGCTACCCACACTAGACCCAGCTACCCCCCCCCCACCACCACCACTACCCCAGCCACCACAAGCCTCCCCCCGCCATCACCAGCCTCCACCACCTCCTCCAATCCCGATCACCCACAAACCCAACCCCCAAATTGAAACCCTACGTGAGTAGACAATTCAGGAGAACAATCGGCTAGACCAAATTGATGTTTTAACCAGCCTTCGTCGCCTCCTCAAATCCTGTATAGGGAATCTTGTTGATTGTTGAGTGGATTCAGGTTTGACTGAATTTGACTTTGAATTTCAATGATTTCTTTTTAGTGATCTATATATAAGTTCTTGAGTTTTTTCTTGACTTGAATCAGTTATGTGACTGATTTTTTTACTATTGTTTTGCACATTTGTTTCATTTATAGTTATGTAACTGATTTGTTTTCTTGATGGCGGGGATGGTTGATGGTGGCAGGTCATGGTGGTGGTTGTGTGTGTGAAAGAGAGAAAGAGAACTGAAAGGGGGTGGTGCGGCGGTGGTTATGTGGTGGTGGTGGCAAGGAGAGAGAAAGGGTAAGGTGGGGTTGGTGGATTTTATTTGTTTTAAAAAATAAAATTATTATTAAATTAGGATATGAAAAGACAATAATACCCCCATGTGGGGTCCATTTGCCCTGGTTTAACCATAAAAGCTAACTGAGGTAGGGCTAAAAGACATAACGTGCAAAGGTTTGCAAACATCGAGTATGTTTTTTGTACTTTTTTAAGACAAAGGACACACGTTGCAATCTAGTGTCAACATAAAGAACGTTTTTTGTAATTTACTCGTAAAACATTTACGTTAAAACAAGATTACACAAGATTACAGTAGACTCAAAACACTTTATTAGAATACATGATGTATAAACCAAAGAAAAAGAATATATTTTTTATGGTTCTTTTATTAATACTAGGGATGCCATGTAAACCCACAACACAACAAGAGAAAATCGTTGATGTCATGGAAACCCATTAGTACACAATTCAACAAGAGAAAATCGTTGATGTCATGGAAACCCACTAATAAAACTAGGGTTGCCATGGAAACCCACTAGTAAAACTGAACTGACATAGGATTGAAGAACATACATTGTTGATAATGGCTAGTGTGTTTACTTGATGGTGATGAGCTATAGGGTTGTGAAGTTTGCTGGTTTGATCATTGTTGGAGACGCAGGAATTATTTTCAAAGGGTGCGAATAAGAGGTTTAACCAAAATTCAAGGGGTACGACAGTGATTTTAGCCTAAAAATACACTAACATTTTTTAAGGGGTACGTCCGCCCACCTAAGGTCTCACTTGAGCCCGCCCTTGGGTTTGATGGAGATGACCGAACTTTGAGTGCTAATGATTGTAATTAAAGGTCGGCTGATGATCGAATTTTGAAAGATGGTAACGCAGACGGTTGGTTTAACCACCTAAAAACTAGGTTTTAAATATTTCAATGATTCCACGGTCTTGTAATGAGTCAAGGCGGGTCAGAACTGGAATCGGACCGAAACCCATGAGCTAGAAATAAGGGAACCGATAACTAAACCACTTCTAATAATTGTGTCTTCTACACAGGTATGAAGGGTCGGTTCCAAACCGTGAGACGTAACGATACTTGAACAACGGTAACAAGAATTTGAACGGTACAAACATCACAAAAAATTGATCGTAGGAACTTAAGGAACTTTTGAAAAAAAAAGTTTAAATGATTATTTTTAAATTAATTAATTTCTAATTTTTTTTTTACGTTAACGGCTATATAAACGGTCATTTTTTTACATTCCGTCATTCCTGTAGCCTAAACATTATAAACCTTATTTACGGTGATTAGGCATCAATGTCCATCCGACAGTTTGTCCGACTTATATGTATTTATTTACGTAAAAGAGACCTCGTTTACGACATGAATGTCTTCTTTGTACCTTACAAACGTTGAATAATATTAATTTAATTAAAACATTACTTTAAAATAATAATTATTAATGACCACTGAAAACTTTAAAACACCCATCCCACTAAATACAACTAGTGCTATTAAATCCGCGCGTTGCGCCGGAAACTCTCGCGTTGCGCCGTGGGTGGGTATTAGTTCGTTTAACTTCGGTACTGACACTTGTTATAGCAACCAATAAAGAAAAAAATAAAAAAAAATCATGATATGACCAAAAATATACCAATACAGCGGAATTTGATTGGTATTGGTTTGTTTTGTTATGCCACCTACACTCGTTACAACAACCCATAGAGGGAAAAAATCTTGATATGACCAAAAAATACCGACACGTGATTTACATCGATAAAAAACAAACGCAAGTTATATAAGATATATATATATAAAAAACCACTAAATAACACATAAAAAACCTTTAAAACAAATAATTACTATTCATTAAGTTTGTCTATTAATAGTATACAAGTCTATTAATAGTATACAATTTACATCGATAAAAAACAAAAGCAAGTTATATAAGATATATATAAAAAACCACTAAATAACACATAAAAAAAAACCTTTAAAACAAAGAAGTACTATTCATTAAGTTTGTCTATTAATAGTATACATTATAGCAACCAATAAAGAAAAAAATAAAAAAAAATCATGATATGACCAAAAATATACAAATACAGCGGAATTTGATTGGTATTGGTTTGTTTTGTTATGCCACCTACACTCGTTACAACAACCCATAGAGGGAAAAAATCTTGATATGACCAAAAAATACCGACACGTGATTTACATCGATAAAAAACAAACGCAAGTTATATAAGATATATATATAAAAAACCACTAAATAACACATAAAAAACCTTTAAAACAAATAATTACTATTCATTAAGTTTGTCTATTAATAGTATACAAGTCTATTAATAGTATACAATTTACATCGATAAAAAACAAAAGCAAGTTATATAAGATATATATAAAAAACCACTAAATAACACATAAAAAAACCTTTAAAACAAAGAAGTACTATTCATTAAGTTTGTCTATTAATAGTATACAATAAAAAAACCTTTAAAACAAAGAAGTACTATTCATTAAGTTTGTCTATTAATAGTATACAATTGACAATAAAAGTTAGAATCAAATACAAAAGTCTCCTAAAAATAAGAAATCGTACAAAGGGTATCAAACAGACTCTAATTGACCTCATTCAAGCGGCATTGGAACCGTCTCATCAAACTCTACGATGTGAGATTTTAGGTTTTCACTTTTGAATTTATAGGTTGTAGATTTTAGAATTTTTATTTATTATCATTGTGTCTTTTATTTATCATTGTGTCTTTTCTATACTTGCGTCATTGTGTTTTTCTTGCGACTCGTATCTTTTTTTCTTTGACATATTTTTCGGCATTGTGTTATATTTTGCTCAACATTGTCTCATCTTGTGCGATCCATTGCGTCTTTGTACACTTCTTATTTTAATGAACCTTTCTAAAATAACTTAACCCGGTAATAAATTCTAAAAAGCAAGGCCGGCTCTGGGCCCGGCAAACCCGTGGCGACGCCCGAGGCCCAAAATTTCAAAGGGCCCAAAAAGTCTTTATATGCTCGTATATATTTATTAAATTATATATTTAGTGTATTTATCCATCTATTATGCAAAAAGGATTGGTGGTGTAGTGGCAAAAGTCATCTCAAAATAATGTAAAGGTCTCAAGTTCAACTCTTTGTTCCATCACTAAGTTTTTATTTTTGTAATTCATTTACCCTTAACCATAAATTTTTTCAAAAGTTTTTGGGGACGGCTCTGCTTAAAAGGATATATAATATAGCTTGGCCCATTTTACACGTTGGAATTTATGCTTGCATCATCACTTTTTATACATTAGTGCTCGTTTTATTGTATATTTGCCCTATAAGACCATAACATATGAACCAAAAAAACAAAAATATCATTATTTTAAATATTAACAAGAAGTCAATTGTTTAAGTATGTTTTTCTAATAATTAGATGCTCGTGATAATAATCTACTACCTCTGACTTTGTCTTAGCAGGCCGGCGGCTGTATAATGCCACCGAAACGACCCGCCAAATTCTATATATACCCCATATTACTTGTTATAATTATAACTCACTCTACCCTTCATTACTTGTTACAAGTTACAACCCCTATACACCACTTAAATGGTCACTTTCCAAGATCAGGTAAACCAAACCCGGTTATCAAGCCAGAGAAAGAGCGGTTACAACCCTCGAACCGGGGTCTACAACTCCCTGATCAAGCTCAAAGGAAAACACAAGATTCCAACTAAGGTCCGGCTCGACACAGCTTCATTTGTGTTGTCTCAGTTCTCGAAGCTAGACCTCGCCGAGTCAAGGGTTGCACTTATAGACTCAGCCACGAATCGCCGAGTCACTTATGGTCAACTCAAACGGTCGGTCTACTCGTTAGCAGCCGGATTGTACCATGGGCTCGGGGTTCGTAAGGGGGATGTAGTGTTTCTTTTATCACCAAACTCAACGCTCTACCCAACCATATGTCTAGCCATACTCTTAATCGGTGGAGTGGTTACAACCGCCAACCCAGTCAGTACCGTATCAGAGCTAACCAAACAAGTACTTGACTCGGGTGCAAAACTAGCCATTGCTGCGCCTGAAGAGAAGCACAAACTACTTTCAACTGGGGTTCCAACCGTAGCCACAACCCGTGAGCCCTCAAGTGGCAATGAACTCTCGGTCGAAGAGTTAATTGATTGCTGTGAGTCGATGGTGTTGCCGGAAAACCACGTGGATCAGTCGGATACGGCAGCGGTTCTATACTCTTCCGGGACCACCGGGACTAGTAAAGGTGTGATATTAACACACAGGAGTCTTATTTCGACGATTACAATACTCAAATGGGCAGTTGATATTTCATCAGCCAAAGATGATATTTTTCTATGTTTTATACCCATGTTTCATATATACGGGTTAGCCTTTTTCGGGTTCGGTTTGTTATGTGCTGGCACAACAACGGTGTTAATGCAACGGTTTGACTTAAAAGGCATGTTAGAAGCAATACAAACTTATAAAGTTAATAACATTCCAGCTGTACCTCCTGTTATATTAAGTTTGGTGAAGTACAACGGTGGTGGTTATGACTTGTCATCTTTGCGAAGCGTGGGTTCAGGTGCCGCACCATTGAGCAAGCACCTGGCTCATCAGTTCAGAGCAAAGTTCCCGTGGGTTGAACTGAAGCCGGGGTATGGGCTCACCGAGAGCTGCGGGGCGGCATCATATTTTGTTACCGCTGAGGAAGCTAAAGCTCGGTCAGCAGCTTCGGGAGCTTTACTGCCAAGTTTTTGTGCTAAGGTGGTTGATCCAGTCACCAAGATGGCAATGGGTCCGTATGGTGAAGGTGAGCTGTGGTTAAAGGGACCGGCTGTGATGAAAGGTTATTTAGGAAACAAGGTGGCAACATCTGAAACCATTGACTCGGATGGGTGGTTGAGGACCGGTGATCTTTGTTACTTTGATGAAGATGGGTATCTTTTTATTGTTGATAGAATAAAGGAACTCATAAAATACAATGGGTATCAGGTATGCAACTCAAACAGCTTGTTATTGTGTTAAATAGACGTGCAAAATAAGGTTCTAGGTTGAATCTATAACTCTATATCAGTTGAAATAACACGACTGTAAATGCAGGTAGCTCCAGCAGAACTGGAAGCCATACTACTTAATCATCCCGATATACTTGATGCGGCAGTTATACCGTAAGTTGTGTAACAAATTAGAAGTCGGCAATTTTAACCTCCTGGATCATTTTATACTAAAAAAATGTAAAATGCCATTTTCTTCCCTGAGGTTTGAGGTTTGACAAGTAAAATGTCTTTTTCAAGGGTATTCGGTCTTTATACATAAAGTGAAAAAGACCGAATTGCCCTTTAAGTAAACAAAAAAGACAAAAATGCCCGACTTAACGGAGAAAAATGGATGGAATTAACGATCTGGATGATAATGGCAAGATTTCAAATCTTTTGGATCCAGATTCGAAAAAACAAACCTTTAGACGAAAGTCGCAAAACTGACCAAACCTCAAGGGCGAAAATGACATTTTACTCGAAAAAAATACAATTATCTTTTAAATAATAAATTTTGTAATCATATGACACATTGAGTATAAGAAAGGTAAAAACTGGTCAAAAAGTGATTTGGGTCAACCCAACCCGTATCAATAAGTACCCATTTTGAACTATTACACAACCCGTGAACTCATCTACTTTTCCACCTCTAGTAACAAAGCACGCACGTTTTAAGTGAAATGATTAATTTTTATAATCTTGTAGACTTGAAGATGAAGAGGCAGGACAGGTACCTATGGCATACATAGTTAAGGCAAGAGGTTCCGAGCTCAGTGAGGACCAAGTCATGCAATTTATTGCTGCCCAGGTAAGTCTACACACCTTTGTTTCTTCTTCCTACAAGAGCAGTGACACATGTCATAACGCTATTTGACAATGTATCCAGGTGGCTCCATACAAGAAGATCAAGAAAGTAGCTTTCATTGATGAAATTCCGAAGTCTGTTGCTGGTAAGATTCTGAGGAAGGATTTAGTGGCACAAAGCAAACAGAACATTAGATCGAAACTGTAATAAAGATGAAAGTTTCACTGTGTAATTACATATGTAATTATGTTGTCCTTATCTGTAAAGGATATTAGTGAAGTGTTTAAATATATCAAAGAGTTAATTACAGTTTTCGTCCCTGTGATTTGTTGAAAATAATCATTACAGTCCATTATTAGTTTAAAAATTGTCAAAACAGTACTAGTGCACTTAACAGTAAATTGGAGTATTTAGACTAATGGACTGTAATGGTTATTTTCAACAAACCACACGGACAAAAAGCGTAATTTTAAATATTGATTTTAAATGGGGGTATTTTAGTCTTTTCACCAAAAACTTAACAGTAAATTGGATGGGGTTAACGGAGGTGAACTATAATTGTTACAAAAGTCAAAGTGCTGAGCTATTCTGGCAATTTTTAAACTAGTGGACTGTAATGGTTATTTTCAACAAATCACAGGGGCGAAAACGAATTTAACTCTATATCAAATTCTACCAAAATATTGCCATTATTAATTCAACAATGATAAAAACAACAAAAGAAGATATCAGGATTAATGAACACGTACAATAATATGTTATCCAAAAATAAATCAAACAAGACCTCGAGTTTCAGAACAAGAAGGGTATTACGGTATTACCATTTCCTGGTCAAAAAGAACTTTTTTTTATAATTTGTAGCAATCAAAATAACACATAAGCAAGATAGGAAACACGATAGAAGGACCAATTTTAAAAAGCATGATGTTATGTCCCTCTTAAACTCAATGTCCATGAAACTTATCTTCATGAAAGTTGACCGTTTGACTGAATGTTCGCGCTCTTGTGTCTCAGGTTATGATTTGAAAGTTGTACCCTACGGAGCCATCCATCTCCATGATCCACTGTAACTTTGTCTTTGAACAGAAGTATTATTGTCAAATGCGGATTTCTGTGAGCGGAGTGCTTGAACCTTTTCCTCTATGGATTGCATTGACGATAGCTTTGTTTGTAGCTCTGAAATTTGTGTCTGAAGGCACACAAAACAAGTATAATGATGTTATATCGCACATCCAGACACCCCCTCATATAAATAAAATCTTTAATTTGAAAAGATATAAAGAATTGAAGATAAAAAAGAGAACCTCCAGATCAGCACATCTAGATTTCTCAGCAGCTAGTTGACCTTGAACCGAGTGCAATTCCTGCAGTAAGTTGAAAAAGAATACGAGTCTTTAAAGTTTAATCAACAATTAAAATAATTACCATAAAAATCTGTTAACTGCATACCTTTGATAAGTCGGTGTGAGTTTCATTAAGTTCATCAAGCTTTGCCTTCAGAGTTGACTTTTCTGCTTTGACCCATGCGATGGATGATTCCAAAGCCTTTTTTTCTTCTTTAATAGTACCAATTTCAACCGAAAGATTCACCTTAGCTTTTGAATTTTCAATGGCTGGTAAATCTAAGCTTTCAGATTTAGCTAAAGCATATGCAGCAGTTACAGAAGCTGCTGCTGCTGCAGCTGCTGATGACTTGAAAATCTTCGGTTGTTTAGAGTCCTTTGGTTTAGGTTTCATCACAAAAACCTAGTAATTTTATTAAAAACAAAGAGACTAAATAAACTATTTTAATAATAAACTTGATAGCTATATCAGAAATTTACAAAATGAATTGTTTGTTTTAACTAAAAGAGTAAAATGTCGTTTTCGTCTCTGAAGTTTGGCCAGTTTTGCGACTTTCGTCCAAAGGTTTGTTTTTTTTCTCTAAAAGGTTTGAAATCTTGCCATTTCCATCCGGCTCGTTAACTCCATCCATTTTTCTTTGTTAAGTCAGAGGTATTTTCGTCTTTTCTGTTAACTTAAAGGGCAATTCGGTCGTTTTCACTTTATGTACAAGCATTTAGCATAATGTACAAGCGAGTCCTTAAGTGAAAAAGACCGAATTGCCCTTTAAGTTAACAGAAAAGATGAAAATACCCCTGACTTAACGGAGAAAAATAGATGGAGTTAACGAGCCGGATGAAAATGGCAAGATTCAATCCTTTTGGATCCAGATGCAGAAAAACAAACCTTTGGACAAAAAGCGCTAAACTAGCCAAACCTCAGGGACAAAAATGGCATTTTACTCATAACTAGAATAACGATCAACGTACCTTGTTGTTGTAGTTTCCATTGTAGCCACCAAAAGCAACCAAAAACTGTTCCCCATTTACTAGTGCTGACGATAGAGTAAGGCCCTATTTAATACGAAAAGAAAAAACTGAGGACTGAAAATTAAGGTTGCTTGTTACTAAAATTAAATAACAAAGAGTAGTAGTAGTGACCTCACTAGCAAGTGGATCGTTCCGTTCTACACTCGTCAAGACGGACAAAACAAGTGTAGACTTATCCAGCACCAGTGTCTCTAAAGCACCTGCAACAAAAGATGATGTCATGGTTTGTAATTTGTTACCATCTAGTAATTTATTTATTTTTTTCATTTATTACATACCGCTTTTACTATCGCCACCACCAACTATAAACCACTTTTCATCAATAGAAACACCAGCATGGCCCGCTCTAGGAGACACCAAATTACCTTGAATCTGCGGTTGGGACCATTCTAACTGCAATAACAGAGAGAACTTGTTATGGTAAAGTAAAAATAAAGTAGTTTCTAATTTTTGGTCCATTGGGAGGAACCAAAGGCTCGTAACAACTTTCCAGCCCAAACCAATGTTATATATGGCCTGGCCCGAGAAAACCCATCTAACCCGAACCAAGGTACACCTCTTATGGGTCGGTCCTCGGGTTACATCTTCAGCCTTTATTGGTTTCGGTCCTTTACGGGTTCTGTGCGGGCCAGTCCGGTCTGTGACCCACGAACAGCCTTGGGAGTTTGTAATGAAATTCTTACAAAATATTATTATACTAACAAATTTGTGTAAGCAGGTAAGGTGAGTACTTACCGTCTCCAAATCCAACACATGCAGATCATTGAAGAAAGTTGAATGGGAACACCCACCATATATTAGAAAGTAGCGGTCTACATGCACTGCAGCCGTATGATCACATCTGGGAGCTGGAGGAGTCTTCCTAGCAGAGAAAAATACATTGATACAAAAAAAAACATTTTAACATAGGCACTTAAGCTCATAACCACACATACATACACTATAGCATAAATATACCAGAGGGTGCATAAATGTTGTACAAATATACTTACGTAGTCTCAGCAACATTCCAGATCATTGTCTCTAGATCAAGGACATTAACGTCATTTAAAAGTCGTCTATGTTTGTCCTCTCCCCCAAACATTATAAGTTTTGAACCAACCAATGTCACAGATTGACCACCACGAGCTACCTAAAAGATGCATCACACGCAAATCGATCACCATGTTGACCAATTTAAAAATAATGCCATATAATTTGTCGCACGCACAGTCAAAAGGTTCATGAGTTACCGGAATTTTTCCTGTGGCTTCCATAACCCCAGTCACTTGCGACTCAAAATCAATGAAACGCACTGCAAGTTAATTATAAATCATAAGGTCCTACAAAAATTGAATAGTTCATGTTCAATTGCAAAACTATCGTTATAAGATTAATACTAACAAACCTGTCACATTATCAGAGGTCTCCTTTGAGAGACCACCAAGGAGTAAGAGTTTGTTTCCCCATTTAATCTGTTTTAAAAGTTATATTTAGCATGATAAAATGACAACTGAAACTCACTGAGCTATTAGTAGACCCTAGACAGTTACACGTTATTCCATAAGAAATGCTCACCGTGCTATGACCAGATGTAGCAGGAAAAACGTCCGACAATCCACCACTGTTTACATTATCGGCATGTGACAGAGTTTTTAGTTTAATCGTGGACCAACTTAAATTTCTCAGATCAAGTGCCTGCAACCATAAGTTCAGAACAACCCGTTTTTTAAAAACTTAGATTCATTATAAAAACATGATTACCTTCGCTAAGCAGATACTTTAAAAGTTGGCATGACGCAATACCTGAACATCAGCTAATTGCCGCCCATTACGACTTCCACCAACAATGTATAGCTTTTCATCTACGATGACTGCACCATGCTACAATACAAGATGGAACACAAAAGGTAATCTGATATACATGTAAGACAATCAACTGATATTACATTACACATAAACAAAGGTTTCAAAACTTAATGAAGAGAAGATATCTACAAACCTTATAACGGGCTGATGGCCGTGGCCCAGCTACTGGGAGAGCAACCCATTGGTCATACTCCAACTCCGAATGCCAATTGGAATTGTCTGAACCCATACCAACTCTTCCAGAGACCAAAGAGTTTTGTCAGTTAGGTAAGCTGAGGAAATAGCAGTTGCATGTAACAACCAAATCGTGCAAATTGCATCTCATATTCAATTCGCAAGAACATTTCAAGGCGCATATTGCAACTATACGCGATATTCATTCATGTAACATTCTATATAACCATGATATAGATAGTTTAGCAATCATCTTCTATCCCATAAACTATGTTCAGAATCTCCATTTTAATTTTTAAATAGACAAGATCATTGCATTTAAAGTTAAAACTATACCATAAACTTTTGATACTACTCTAGGTTTAATCCACATCTGAGTTCAAATTCTAGGTTTAATCTCAGCCATTAACCAAACAAAACTATCAACAATTCAATCCAAATGAGCACCACCGCTGCATTAACTAATCAACTAACTATTAACTAACAATCATTCAATTCATCACAACTTATAATTCAAACGCTACAATTAGGTAGACATAATTAACACTTTAAGCATATCAAAAGGACTTAACGATCCATATTGTCATATACCTAAATCTTCAAGAGATTCTTCAAGCTTCCAAATGAGATCGAATCGAATATAGTTCCAAATCAAAGTCAAAATCTTATACGTTGACCTAATTCAAGCCACATTTGAGTTCAAATTCTAGGTTTAATCTCATAAACCAGTACACACTCATCAGTTAACAAACAATCAACAATTCAATCCAATTGAACATCGTCACTGCATCAGTTAATTAACTAACTAACAATAATTCAATGCATCACAAACCTATAACTCAAACACACAATAATTAGCCATAATTAACAGTTTAATACTGTAAACTAGAATTGTCAGAAGGAATTTAAGACAGCGTATACCTGAATCCTCAACAGATTCTTCGAGCTTCCTATGGAGATCGAATTGTTGTTGAGATTCTGATCCAGATGCAGATTAATCAAAGTGAGTACGCTTCACCGACACGAGAGAAACGGAAAAGGGAAACGTCGTCGTATAGGTTTGGTGACAAGTTTGGCGTAACGTGTAAGCCGATATGAGAAGTAAATGATTACAACCACCCTTGATCAAGCGCCACGATGTCGTTTACATGTCACAGTTTCTCGGCTACTGTAATTATTGATTCACACTAGGTTTTTTTACCCGTCGCGCGTTGCGGCGGCGCTGACTCGTTTTCGAACTAAATTTACGTTGAAGCGTAGAGCAATCCAAATTCATACCGTTGAATGAAAAATGTATTATATCTTACTCGACTTGTTTCCAAACAAAATTTACGACAAAACAAAGTGCAACTCAAAACGTACATAAAAACAAAACTTTATATTGTTGACTCGCCTTGTTTCCAAACAAAAATTACATTAAAGTGTATTCAACAAAAACCTTTTCGAGCACATCAGATTATGAAATAGTTTTGAATAAGGATGAAAACAAAAAAAACATGTAATCATTAGAAACACACATGTGTCTTGCATTAGAAAAAAAAAAGGTAGTTAAAAAGCCAATTAAGCTTTAATTAATAACATACATAAACCAATTTGTCATATTTAACAGGGGGAGGGGAAATAAAATTTTCTCTCCTAATCTCTCAAATTTGGGAGGATGAATATATGGTCATATTTTCTTCCATTTTCCCTCTGTTTCCCTCCCTTCCCCCTGTTAAATGAAACTCGAGAACATGGTTTTTCATATTTTCATCTCTTTTCCCTCCCCTCCCCCTGTTAAATGAGACTCGGGAACAGAAAGCTGAGGCCGGTTAATCATGCGTCATATGATGTGGTGGTGTTGATAGCTGAAAGAAAAAGGGTGCATGCACATGCACTAATCGGTCTTTGTCCCGATTGGTGAGTGTTATTTGCCTTATGTCCAAGGCTTGATGTAAAACTATTATTGAGCCGGAGGTCTCACTACATCTTACCCTACTCAGACCCTACCTTTACTTTGCTATTGGTAAGATTTACCGAGTATGATGATGATAATTTTAGAGCATTTTGGAAACTTTACCACTGTCTGTATTGTTTACCTCTATCTCTATTATTTACTTGAAAATCACATTTTTTTTCTAAATTTAATTTATGTTTTAAAGACCTCCAACGGACCAACATCCAATCTCTATTTTTATTTCTTTACTATTTTTTTCTCTTTCTTCAACTTACAATCTTAACTACCATCTATTTTTTCTTATTTTTTTTATATGATTTCTAATAAACTTTTATACAATATTTACATACTTATTTTTTCTCCGATACTTCAAAAATTCTTGCTACTAAAACATCGTGACAAATTCATAAATGGATGTTAAAGAAACTACAAATTCATAAATGTATTAAAGAAACTACAAAACCATAAGTGGATAGCATTTCTTGCCATTTCCGAAGGTTATAATGGTATACAGGACCAAAAATATATAAGTGCATTACAACTTAAACCAATAAAATGGAAGATCTAAAAAGCAATTGTGGAGTTGAAGTCGTGGACTTTCAAATAGCAAAATATGATGATGGAGAAGCATAGCGAATCTTCAAAACCTGCAAATATGCAATAAAAAACGATTTACATCCCCATCTCATAAAAAACGATTCACAACCCCATCTCAAAGTTTTATGGTCATTTTGTAACACCTCGTAAATTCGTGTCGAGTTATACAATGACGCGTGTCCATACTCTCAGTTATGTCTAATAAATTGGACGAGAGGGACTAATTTTGACAACTTTTGAAACTTTGAATGTGGAGGGACTAAAGGTGTCAACATGCCAAATTATTGCCTCTGAGTGACCCTTTACGGACCGTAAGCCTTAGTGCTTACGGACCACAAGCATGTATTTTTTTTTATTTTTGAGTAGCGAATACGGACCACAAGGATATATACCTTACGGTCCGCAAGGCGATGAAACATGTGTGCGCATAAGGTCCTTACGAATCGCAAGGACTTATCCCTTACAGTCCGTAAGGGACTGCCAGTGGCAATTTTGTTTGGAGGCCAAGCAAGTCTGCCCATTTGCCACCTTTCACGCACAATGCGACTCTTGCTCAGTAGGAGACACGTCCATGGACACTTGGGGTGATCTTAGATGAACCCTAACACCTGTCTTCATCCTAATCCAACCTCCTCAACTATAAATAGGAGCATAGTTCAAGCCTTCATACTTGCACCTTCTCATATTTCTCCTCTACTCTCTATCAGGAAGTTCCTGGTCATATAGGAGCATCCCTCTGAGTTCCAAACGTTCTAAGGATCACTTGTAAGTGTTCCTTTCCAGCTCTTTTCGTTTTTATAGGCTTTTGTAAGCCGAAAGTCAAGCAAATTGACTTTTGCTTTGACTTTCGGTTTAGACCGTTATGGTCCAGCCATTGTTCGAATCGAACATGGCTACGTGATCGTAATAAGGTAGATGTTAATCCCTCAAAAAGGCACATCTTGGAAATCACGTTAAGTTGGTCAAATGACAGGTCAAAGTTAAGTTAATTAAAATGTCAAATGGCAGATTTTCGAAAAAAAAACTTATAAAATGAACTTGTAATTGTTTTAACCCATGTTTTTTTACACTAAATCAGTTGGTAACTAATATTAGAACATGTATAAACATGTTCAGCCCGTCATTTCCAGTTTACATGTCGGTTTGCAACCGAAAGTCAAGCAGTTTGACTTCTGCTTCGACTTTCGATTCTGACCCGATTTAGCAACTTTAGCTACTGAATTTAAGTTGCATTATGATCACATTGTAGTGTAGAATAACCATCTGTGGTTATACTACTTGATCATAATCAGATTCTGAGTTTTTACACAAGTTCTTATAATATGCCTAATTATGACCAAAATGCTCTTTTTGTGCAAAACTTTGTTTTAATCAATGATGAACTTGTAAAACGAATAAGCTATTGATATGTTATTATAATTAACATATTTTGGTATGATGAACCTGTTCATAACCTGAGTTTTATTACAAGTTCATAAATTAAGTTATGATTATGACTAAAATGCTCTTATGGTGCATATTTTGGTTTTAAACCATAATGATCATATAACCTTGATTATCTACTGACTTGGTAACATATTTAAAATATTTTGGCATATTGAACTTGTTTATAGCTCATACGATTACCCGATACCGTCCATGCGCGTACGGTTAGCTTATGTAACTAGTTTACGTAAGTTTACCGAAACGGGTCAAATATTTTTATTTTCTTTCAAATTCCATAATGTAAATAAGTTTACCCGTATTATACGAGTCCTAGTACTTGTGGGGTTTTAAACTACATTCTATCCGGTCATCGCTTAGTCAAGCGTATCGTACCGTTTTCATTAATTTAAGTTAACCGGTCCAAGTCTATGACTTAAATAGGACCCGTTAGCATTCTAATTGGTTATTATACCATTCATTCCAGACTAAGGCATTCCAGTAGATTGCAACCAGGCTTAGTAAATTGATAAACAATTGTGCTTATTATATTTTCTTGCATTGTAAGACTTATTTAAGCCAGGTAAATACTCTTAACCTATTTTCCCTATACAGGCTTTGGATACGGTAAAATTACCGCTTGGTCGGGTATGGGATCATTAATCTGATTATGACTAGAAAATCCGCATAACCCGTTTTAATCTGTTTTGTCTGATAACTTAAACATTGGGGGTTAACGCGGCCGTGTATTGGATATCCTCGGCTCATTTAATTATGAATGGTCATGACTTAAGCACGGGGTGTAGGCATACACCTGATAGATGCTAATGTTATTATAAAATATTTTCTACCCATATTGGGGATACCCTTTATGGGTTAAAAGTGGTGTGTCGGTTAATCATGTTTTCGATTTCTGTACCGGGCCCCATATGTATTGACAGGCATGTAAAACTGTATACAAGATAATTATTATTGTCCCAAGTTATTTATAAAATTATATGTGCCTTGTGCACTTAAAACAATTTTGAAATATTTTCAAAATGTGTCGGTTATTTGTATTTACCAGTGTAAACTGACGCATCTTCAAAAGACTAAGTGACAGGTTGCAAGGTTACGAAATAGGCTGGATATGTCGGGTAATGCTTAAGAGGAATTAGCCAACTCCTTGCATAGAAGCCTAACAATCTGTTATTTCATTTTGTAGTTTATGATCCGCATGTGGATCTTTTGATACATCCGTCTGTATTATATTTTGAACACTCGGACAATTTTATTTGTAATAGTAATTTAAATTCAATACTTCCGCTATGCTATCTGTGCATTTGTTGTCAATATAGTCACGTATCCCAAATTTGGGCCCACTGGGTGAAGTAGAAATAACGGGGTGTGACACATTTTGGAAGCAAAATATGTGATAAGTGAATAAATATATACCTGTAAAGACTAACTTGGACCTTCATTTACTGTAGGGAATAGAGTTGCCATTGATGTTCAGTTAGATCTTCTTGAAGCTGATAATGTGCCGAGCTATCTCCAATATGAAGATGACGTTGGATGAAGTGCATAAGCTTAGTTGTATGATTGTGTGACAATTCGGGGAGATCATCATCAAGTTGATCATACCCAATGTTAGGACTATCACCATCATCCCGCTCATCTTCAATGATCATATTATGTAGAATAACACATGCTTTCATTATATTTGTTAGTGCCTTCACTTTGAACATTTGAGAAGGTCCTCGAATGATTGCAAATCGTTGTTGAAGTACCCCAAATTCTCGCTCGACATCTTTTCTTGCAGATTCTTGTGCTTTTGCAAAATATTTATTCTTATTTCGTCTTGGTGACGGAATCATCTTCATAAAAGTTTGCCACTTAGGATAAATACCATCCGCAAGGTAATACCCTATAATATAGTCGTGATCGTTGATTATGTAATTCACTGGAGGGGCACGCCCTTGGCAAGTTCCGTGAAAATAAAAGACCTCTCTAGCACATTAATGTCGTTTTGTGAACCGGGCATACCGAAAAATGCATGCCATATCCAAAGGTCATATGAAGCAACCGCCTCTAAAATAATAGTAGGTTCACGAATGTGGCCAGAGTACATACCTTTCCAGGCTGATGGACAATTTTTCCACTTCCAATGCATGCAATCAATACTTCTGAGCATTCCTGGGAAACCTCGTTGGTTAGCAACATCAAGTAATCACGTAATATCATTGGTGTTTGGTGACCATAGATATTTAGTTGAGAAAATACTTACTATCGCCTCACAAATTTTTTGAGGCTTTCCATTGCGGTGCTTTCACCAATGCGTACGTATTCATCCATAAAATCTCTGGTAACCCCATACGCCATCATTCTAAGTGCAGCAGTTATCTTTTGCGTACAAATATATTCTTTTCAATCTACACCTCAAAGTCTTTGCTTGTGGCTAAACGTAAATAATGGTATACTATTGGTACTAAGGTCACAAAGTTCTAGTGCAGATAAACATATAATATTTAAACTTTAAACCCAACTCAGTTTTAGCGGTTCTTTAAAAGAACCCGGCGATTCCGAACCGAACTAGCGTTTTCACCCAAATTTAAGAATCGGAACCGGGCCCTAAATACAAGAATACGGTTCGGATCTAGCGATTCGGTTTCGGTTCCTGGGTTCTAGCGGTTCGAAACCTTGAATTACTCAGCCCTATGAAAGAATCGAACTAGCGTTTTCACCCAAATTGAAGAATCAGAACCCGACCCTAAATACTAGAATACAGTTCGGATCTAGCGGTTTGGTTTCGGTTCTAGTGGTTCGGAACCTTGAATTACTCAGCCCTATGAAAAGTTCCACTCCTTGCAAACATCAAACTAATAGAATCAATATTTGTTTTGTTTTTAAATAAAAACTTGAATTTCCCTTTCTATTGATATCTATATTTGTTTTGATGATAGATATAAAACTGGGAATCAAGCTGAATAGCTAGCTATTTGTGAGAGGACAAGAAACAAAGTCAATTTCACAAAAAAATTTCTCAGGCAAGATTTGGGCATACACCAAACAACCAATAAAGTCACACAAATATTCTCTCTCTCTCTCTCTCTCTCTCTCTCTCTTTCTCTCAATTTCAAATGAACAATTTCAAGCCTAGGTTACTTTGTGATTTCAGAGTTTAATAGACAAAAGGAGACAATGGTTTTCGCAATAGGAAGGGGAGAAAAGGAGAAATTTAAAACCTGATTTTAAGTTTGTCTTCAAGCCATGGGTGAACGTTGAAACAATTTGTTATGCCTTCAAGCTCATATCTGCTATGTGAGGGAAAGGTGTGGGAAAAATGAAGGGGGGGGGGATATTTGGAAAGAAAAAGGCAGAAGTAGTTGGTGGAGAGAATATAGATGTGTACTTTCACCCTCGAAACATAGAGATGTACCTAGTATTCTCTAAATCTAATCTTTATTTTAGAGGTTCCACTGTAGATGGTAAATAGACAAATTCTCTATTTATTTCTCTACATTGTATAGTAAAAGTGGGTTTAGAGGTTTCATTGAGAATGCTCTTACATTATGTAAAAGTCCATGCTACATAAGTTTTGAAAATGAAGTGTCAAAAATTATAGTAAAGTGCAATTTGCCTCTCTGAGGTTTGGTTCAGATTGTCGTCTAACTCCATGTCTTTCATTTTTTGCCTGCTGATTTCCTGACGTGGTTATTTCATTGCCACCTACCCCCGACTGTTAGTCAACAGTTAAGTTGACCGTTAAAAAACAAATAAATGACTACTATACTCTTATTTTAACAAAGTGAATGACTATTATACCCTTGATTCTTATTTCTTTTCCACCACTACCTCAGCCTTCATTAATGTCGCCTTCAACCAACAACCATATGCCACCACTCCACGCCACCTCCCACCACTGTCCATCGACTACCCGAAATCCCATGACAAACACCACCATAAACCACTCTTTTTCTTTTTCCATCGGAACCCTAACCCCGATTTCAGTTTACTCATCTGAAAAACGCACTTGTTAATTTGATGAAAACGATGGGGTTCTGGCGAGTTTCAGGTTTATTTTTGATAAATTGTTGGTCAGATCTGCATAGATCATTCGAGTCTCTCGATCTGAGCATGGGGAATCCAATGATGGTGGTGGTTAGAGTTGTTAAACGGAGGTGAGGGCGGTGCAAGGATACGAAGGATGCGGTTTGTGTAACGCCTCGCTTTTCGTAACTTTCCATATTTAGAAAGCTTGTCTTGTAATTATATTTTTGAAAACTTGTAACCCTTGTAATCATATTTCATTTCGAACCACTGTAATCCGAGACTTCGATCGTAATCAAATTTATTATTATTATACATTGTTATTTATACGTGTTCATACATTTAATTCATATATATATGTTTGGTTCTTGTTTAACTTGCGAACAACTAACGTAAATTCGTGACTCTAAACATTCTATACGTGCAAATACTTGATTTATTCGTTTACAATCCTTAAATCATACTTATATACTTGGTTTCAACTTAATCACATGTTAAATATATAAGGTTTACATTAATAACATCAATAATATCAAACATGGGGGGACTGGAAATGACAAAACAAGAAACTTTGTTTGGTGGACGTGCGCCGCAACACGCGCACCAGTCCCTGAAACCTGCCGCGACCCCACGACAATAGCTGATCCGCAGCCAGCTTAAATCTGTGCGCAGATTGGTCCATTTTGTGTTTTCTCTCCCAACCAACATCTTAATTACACTTCTAACTCTAACGCTAATGTCTCCACAATAAATACACCATATCCCACTCTCATTTTCACTTTCCAAACCATTTAAACACTCTCAAATCACCTCTAAATCTCTCTAAAATATCCAGAATCTGGAAAGTTTAAGGGTTTCAAAGTGAGTTCTAGCTTACTTCCTCATCTATTTTTTTCTTGTTTCTTCTTCCATAACACTTGGATAACCTCTAGGAAGGTTTTCACAAAATTACCATGGTAATCTAAGGTGAAACCTCACCACATTTGAGGTCCAAAGTGTGTGGTATTTTCTGTTTTGATTAATGTTCTTGTAACATCATTTTCTTTGCTAAAACTTGGTGGAATCTTGAATCCACCAAGCTCGCAACTTAACCTATAGTTGTGGGTTTATGTTGAGATTGATTCCCACCAAGTTATGAGTTCAAAACTCTTTAATTTCAATTTATACATATCATAATCCAAGTGAAGAAAACAAGCATGAATCATCATCTTCCATATGATGAACTTGTGACTTATGAAGTGTGAATCATGGGAGCTTGGGCTTTCCAATCCGGTTCCACTCATTCACTTGTGAACTTGTGTATAAACACTCAAGTGACTTCCTAGTATCAAAGTAACATAGCCCCACCTAGCCTCTGACATTTAGGATTGCCTTTCCATGTCGTGTTGGCTCACCCGGGTTAGGATTTACTGGGTTGAGCATGCATTAGTTAATTTTAATTCTTGTTATTCATGACCCTCCGAATCATCCTTGTGATGATTCGTGTAGTGGTGAATCATACAATGAGGTTAAACCTCCATGCTTGACTTACACGATAATCTATGATATTTATGATGGACTTAGTTTTAGGATAATATTATAACTATATAAATGTATATATCTATATAAACATGGCTGAATTTGTGATGATAATCGAACCATGATTATTTGTCATAAACTTAGGCTATCATATCTACGCATCTAAGACTCTCGTTATTGATTCTAATGGGCAAATTGGACCCATGAAACCACACATAATTTAGTGTCATAAACGAGTACTTAGAACTAGATAATACTTTTGTATACATACTTTTTGTATTTTAAATTCCAAATCCGAATCTTCCATCTTAAATCTGTTACTTACACACCTTTGTTTCCCCATGTAGGGTGACTTTGGTGATCCATCCGCTAACTTACAACTCTTCACGGGATTTCGAAGGAAGCTTTGCAAAACCGTTAGTACACTTGACCCTTTTACGCTTTAACGCACTTTTGGGTGTAACATGTTTTACTTATCAAATACACAATTCACACAAACGTATTCAATCACTTACTCCACCAAACATGCTATTTGATATGCTTAAGCTGTTATGTTAGAATACATACATGCACTCTATTTGTCATTAACTTAGCTAGCCCACCTTAACAAATATAGCGCTATAGGAGTAGCACACCGCCCGTCGGGCTATTGTTAAGTTATTATACATAACGGTCTCGTTCACTTTGGTGGCGAGGGATGCACATTATTCTTGTGGACACTCGGGTTTGACCTTTAGTTATGCATGCTAGTACAACCTTGTATACGAATTGCCATGTTGGATTTGAAATAAACTTTATACTTATGTTATGTATTTAAACTTGTGTACTCGCCAATGCTTTTGTGTTGAACTATACTTATAAACATGGTGCAGGTTGATGATGATGAATATGATGAAATCTAGTAGGAGACTGTAACACCCCGTGTTTTCGAATGTCAAAGTCAAAGTCCAAGTCAACTTTGACTTTCTTTGACTGTAGATAGTCGATTTTGTGTTTTAATTGTATTATGTGGAGTAAGTGTCGTAATCAGCAAGAATCGAAGTAATCGAATGTGTTTTAATGCGAATCGATCTACGACTGTGAATGATAGGAAGTAGCAATGCGATAAAGTTAACTAATCAGTAATCAAACCGAACTAACAATCAATCGAACTCGAGGCTCGAATCATGCGAATTTTGGTATTATCATACGTGTGTGTGCCTTATGTGTTACTTGTGCGTGCTTACTTTATGTGTGGTGTGGTATTCAAGCAAATCAATCGAAATTCGAATTGGAACTCGAAAAGCAATCGAACTCAATCGAAACAGACATCGAAACGTGACTCATAGAAGATTGTATGTTAGATATAGTGGTTGGGATTAAAAGTAATTTGACTAGAAACTCTATCGTAGCTGCATCATCGTCCATCGAAATCGAAACGTCGAAAATCGTTGCAAAATACTCGAAGTGCGTGGCGGATCGAACAGGAAACATCCTGATCGAACAGGCCAGCCGATCGGCTAAGCACCTTGCCAGCCGATCGAGCTGCCCACTCGATCGGAATTCCCAGCCGATCGGCTGCCACTTTCCTCTTTTGGAAGCCTATAAATAGGGCTGTCATTGTCATACTTTCCATTTTTGGAAAGCTCTGACCGAACCAGCCATCTTCTTCACCTTTTCTCAGATTTCTCTCAATCTTGGTAAGTTTTCACCCTAATTCTTGTACGATCTTGATCATTACTTGATTCTACACCTTTCTATCTTTCAAAACTTGGATTCTAACCGTGAAATCACCAAGATCTAAGTGTTCTTGGGTGATGTCATCATGGTGTTCTTGAAGAACATCATGTTTTGGCCTCATTCCACTATGATTAGCTTAGATCTAACCGATTTCCACATAAACAAGTTAAGATCCACCATAGATCTAAACATTTCCATGATATGAAGGATTGAAAGAAGGATTTCCAACTTTCTTTCAACTCTTTTACACTCAATGCTTTCAACTCAATAGAAACGGAGCTTGAACCGGCTAACCAATCCTTCTAACAGTTAAGGGGTTCAAGATTCGGATTCTATATACAAGGTTAACCCGATATCGGTTAAACTCTAAACCAACATTCCGAACCGTTCAACCGGCCGGACTTGGGTGATTCCTGTTCGAGCCAAGGGAACAGGTAGGAACGAAGGTTATCATAGTTCAACACGCTGTCAAGATGCCTTGAAAGAATGACAAATAAACAAATAACCAAGTGTTAGACGAAAGGCCGACCAGGTCAGAAATGCTGGCCGAACGGCTAGGCTGTTCAAACAGCCCAGCCGATCGGACATGCCAGCCGATCGACCGGGCCAGCCGATCGGCTAGCACATGGTCCCACATTTCCAAACTATCGAAGTATAGTATTGACGAAGTAATGTTCAACCAAATGGGTCGCCCGATTGGTAAACATTACTGTTCGGATCATGAGATACTATGCTTCAACACTTGACCATTTTCACAACTCGTTCGTAGTAGAGAATGTCAGCCGATCGAACATACTGTTCGATCGAGTGACATTCAGTTGGGGACTAACTTGAAGCTCCTAGCCGATCGAGTGAGCTAGCCGATCGAGTGAGCTAGCCGATCGAACGAACCGTTCAATCGAACGACTTGAAAAGGTAGGAACACTTCAGTGTTCTCAAATACTGCAACAAGAACTTCAAAAGTTCAAATCCTCTAACACAAACACACCAGAGGAAGAAACAATCCACTCGAATGGTCCAGCCGATCGAACAGGACTGTTCAACCGGATATACTAGCCGATCGAACAGGCCGTCCGATCGAACAGGCCGTCCAATCGAACCTGCCGTTCGATCGATCAGCCCATTCGATCCATCCATACTTATTTACTTTTCCGCGTTACTTATCGTTATGCTATCGAACTATTCAGGCTAATCTTACTCTCAGCGCTCCCTTCAATCCACAATCAATCACTGTGAGTATACTTGATCCCTTTTTGCTTTAGCACTTTTGGGTGTCACATACGTTACCTATCAAATCACAATCAAACACAAACTATTTGAACGCTAACCAACTTGCATGTGCTATTTGACTAAATGAATGCTGTTTATTATTTTTACACGTGGAGTGCTATCTACCTGCCTTAGCAACATAGTACTATAGTTTGGACTCAGCACCCGTTCACACGGGGGTTGTTAAGGACAAATACTTGCATGGATTACGGTGGTAATCATGTATTGCGAACCGTCTCGGACGGTCAACCCGCAGTCGTTGGTATCGATGGTCCCATGTCGATAATTAACATGCATCGTTTTCCTCTGTGTACGTGCCTGGTTATGCGTAAACTATTCGAACTCTATATGCTATTATCAAACTTGTGTGCTCACCTTTACATTTTATGTATTGACTTTATTTTAATGTATGTGACAGGTAATTAGGATGCTTACTTGCTAGGAAAGCGAGGCAATAATAAAGCTATAGAGCCCATCTAGCAGTTGTAGGTCGTAGCCTACCTAGGGGTCTCTAGAAGCGAATAAACTATAGCCATGGAGCCGTTGGAGTTGTTCGAACAAGCATCTATGGCATTAGTTGTCAGTAGATCTTGTCCGGACGAGTCTTAATGACTCTGGGCAGTACTTTTAAACATTTGGTTTGTAATAAATTGAATCTGAGTTGTCGAAACAGTACTATTTGTTTAGTTGTATTCTATGATAACTTGTTTATTTATTTGGGATACGGTATGGACGTATCACTTAACTGAATTTGTAATAATAGTTGTTGTGGAAACTTCTGGACAATCTGTTTCGCTCAGTGCCGCGCCCCGATGATTCCGCCATCGGTTGGGGTGTGACAGATTGGTATCAGAGCCATAACTATAGGGAATTAGGTTAGACACGACCTAGTCCGGGTCGCTGTCTTAGAGACCTAGACTACAGTTAGGAACCATCAGACCAAGTTTATGTGCTTATTCTGTAATCCTTCACTATCACTACACTCTAGTTTCAAGTAAAAGTCGGTAGATTTAGTTAGGAAGAGGTGTGAAAGCCGCAAAATCCTAACCAAACTGCCTGACTTATGACTGATTTCCTTCGTTTATTCATACTTATCTCGTTATTTTCACCAACAAGCAAGGGGGATTATACCAAATCAGGAGTGAAATCCATATTTTGATGCATAATCTCCTTTACTTTATTAAAAACAAGGAAGAAATTGCTAAGCCAAGAGTGAAACCCTGACCTTGGCAGTTTGTTCTGGATTTTATTCATCTCACCAAGGCCTCGATGGGCTCCAACGACCTGAACTCACAAGTATGACCTAGGGAACGCGTGTGGAATGCCCAAGAATCGAGGCAGAAACACGACCTCTAGAGTCGAAAGTGACGACAAGTCTACTACGAATAGTCGAACTGCCTTGGGTAGTCGATGTCTAGTAGCCGCAGACAATCTATCTCTCGATTTTATATGTTTCGAATTTGACGAGTCATCAAGTATGCTCGTAGATTTTATGTGTTCTAAGTGCTTTATCTGTTTACGTGTTTATATTTTTGGACTTTATTCCACTTCGATCAACACACGCGACTCGCAATTGCTATTCTATCTCAATTCGATATCCAGTTGTCACGAATCTAGACGATGCCATACTATGCTGTGCTATACGACTAAGTTAGACTATTCGATATAATATTCGAACAACACTCGAACCTTGAAAGGATAGGTTTCTGTTTTCTGACTGCTTCTGAGATTAAATGGTTACGTGTTTTCGTGATTATGTGCCTCTGTGTTTATGTGCTTCTGCGCTTACGTGCATCTGTGGTTTTGTGCATATGTGTTTACGTGCTTATGTGTTTCGACGTGATTCTAAGCTTTAGTAGTCTAGACGTGTGAGGTGAGATTCGATTTTGTTGTATTGAGTCCTGTGACGATATCTTTTGCGGACCATGTCGTCGTCTGGATCACGTCAACGTCTGACCCGCCAAGAAAAGAGAGACCGACCTCTCGCTGCTATCATCTCCAAAACCGTGGCGAAAGCTGTGAGTGAGGTGTATGAAAACGCTAGCAAGTCGTCAGAAGAATCCCGAACTGAGATCTCCAAGGATTCAAGAAAGGCTGCTTTCAGCTTCAAGCAGTTCAAAGCATGCGGACCAAAAGAGTTCACTGGCGAAGATGGTCCAACAGCCATGTTTCACTGGTTCGACTCGGTCGAAGTCACTCTGTGCCAGAGCGGATGTCCTAAGCATCTCCGTACTCTCAATGCTACAGGCGTCTTCCAGTCTCGTGCTCTAGACTGGTGGACGGCCGAACGAAACAAGCGCGGAAATGATGCAGCTTACGGGCTATCATGGAAGGAGTTGAAAGCGATCATGATCGAAGAATTCTGCCCTCCTCATGAGCGCCAAAAGCTGGAGGACGAGTTCTGGGGAATCAAGCAGAAGGATGGAGACAACGCTGCTCTCACTGCTCGCTTCAAGCAGCTTAGCATTATCTGTCCTGATCAAGTCAAGACCTCCGATCAAGCCATCAAGAAGTATATCCGAGCCCTACCCGACTGTGTAGCCGATTTTGTTCACGCAGCCAAGCCAGCAACGATCGAGGAAGCCTACCTACTCGCCGCTGAGATCAACGATGCGAGTCAAGTCTGGTTTCTGGGATAAGCAAACCAAGTCTCTGCATCAAGCTACTGCAACACCCACCGACACACCTGCTCAACCCTCCAAGTCATCGAGAAGGAAGAAGAAGCATAACAACAACAGCTCCAGCAACAAGAGCTGTGCTGCCGCAACCACTGCTACTCCTCTGCAAGCAGTACCAGCTCAACAGCACCACCAGCGTTCAGCTCCAGTGATCAATGCACCGCCAGCGAAGCGTGCATACACAGGCCCTCACCCACTCTGCCCGACATGTTCGTATCATCACCCAGTGGGTCTAGCTTGTCGTTTTTGCGCTCACTGTAACCTTTACGGTCATTTCACTGCGAACTGTCGCTATGGTCCTCGTCAAGCCCCAGCTCAAGCTACTGTCAACCAAGCTCTACTCCCTGCCCCTCAAGGCCAACAGGCAGCTCCAGCACCAGCAGTCAATGCTCGAGTCTGCTTTGCATGTGGTGACCCTAACCACTTTGCAAACAGGTGCCCAAACAGGGTGGTTAAACAAGAGCCCCAGCAGCAACAACAGCAGCAGCAACAGCAGCCTCAGCAACAGCAGCAAGCAGCCCATGCCCGAACTTTCAACCTCAACACCCGCCAGGCTCAGGCGGATAACAACGTGGTTAATGGTACGTTCCTTGTGAATGGTATTTATGCATCATGTTTGTTTGATACTGGAGCCGATAACTGCTTTGTGTCATTTGAATTCGAGAAGCTCCTTAGTCGTAAGCGCTCTTATCTATCCTCGTCATTCGAAGTCGAAGTTGCTACAGGAAGAACCATTGCCGTTAACTCAGTACTCCGTGATTGTACTCTCGAACTCAACAATCACATCTTTCCGATCGACCTTATTCCGATGCAGCTTGGAAGTTTTGATGTCATAATCGGCATGGACTTTCTTCGTGAAAACCATGCTGAAGTTGTGTGCTTTGAAAAGATGATTCGATTCTCACTCGCGAATGGTGATCTCCTATGTGTATACGGTGAAACAACGTCGAAAGGTCTTAAGCTTATGTCGTGTATTCAAGCCAGCAAGTATCTCCGCAAGGAATACCGAGCCTTCTTGGCCAACATCGTAGTAGCGGAGAAGGGAAAGAAAAAGAAAGTTGAAGTCAAAGATGTTCTAGTGGTTCGTGAATTTCCTCAGGTGTTCCCTGATGATCTCCCCGGACTACCGCCAAGTCGTGATATCGACTTTCGTATCGATCTCATTCCTGGAGCTAACCCCGTTGCCAAAGCCCCTTATCGACTCGCTCCATCCGAAATGCGGGAACTCTCGAATCAACTCCAGGAATTACTCGAAAAAGGCTTTATTCGCCCAAGCACCTCTCCTTGGGGCGCGCCAGTCCTTTTCATCAAAAAGAAGGACGGGTCGTTCCGGATGTGCATCGACTATCGGGAATTGAATAAGCTGACCATCAAGAACCGATACCCTTTGCCTCGAATTGACGATTTGTTTGATCAGCTACAAGGTGCAGCATGCTTCTCTAAGATCGGTCTACGTTCAGGATACCATCAGTTGCGGATTCAAGAGGAAGACATTCCTAAAACTGCTTTTCGAACCCGTTATGGCCATTACGAATTCGTTGTTATACCATTTGGTTTGACCAACGCACCCGCGGTTTTCATGGATCTGATGAATCGCGTGTGTAAGCCATACCTTGACCGTTTCGTCATCGTGTTCATCGACGATGTCTTGACTTATTCCAAATCGAAGGCCGAACACGCGCAACATCTACGTTTGGTTCTCGAGTTACTCCAGGGGAACCAACTCTATGCCAAGTTCTCCAAGTGCGAATTCTGGTTGGAGGAGGTTCAGTTTCTGGGTCACATAGTGAATAGTCGGGGTATCCATTTCGATCCTGCGAAGATTGAAGCCGTCAAAAGCTGGATTACGCCTAAGAACCCGTCAGAAGTTCGTTCTTTTCTCGGACTGGCGGGCTATTATCGACGATTCATTGAAGGATTCTCCAAGATTGTTGTGCCGCTTACCGCTCTTACCCATAAGGACAAGCCTTTTGTGTGGGGAAACGCACAAGAGACTGCCTTTCAAACTCTCAAACATATGCTGTGCAACGCACCGATTCTTACGCTGCCCGACGGAAGCGACAACTTCATTGTCTACTGTGATGCTTCTAACCTTGGTCTCGGCTGTGTTCTCATGCAACGAGACAAGGTTATAGCTTACGCATCTCGTCAGCTCAAGATCCACGAGAGGAACTATACAACCCATGACCTCGAGCTAGGCGCAGTTGTCTTTGCACTAAAGATATGGCGACACTACCTGTATGGTACTAAGTGTACAATCTACACTGATCACAGGAGTTTACAACACATCTTTAATCAGAGAGAGCTTAATATGCGTCAACGCCGATGGGTAGAACTTCTCAATGATTACGACTGTGAGATTCGTTATCACCCAGGCAAGGCGAATGTGGTTGCTGATGCGCTCAGCAGGAAGAGTTACGTGCTCAGTACCCGAAACATCCAAGCCCAGCATAACCTCGAAACCCTTATCCGCGAAGCCCAACATGCTTGCTTCAACGAGCGTACATTGAAGAAAGAAAGGATCTATCACGATGGAGCTCAGTTAGTAAGCAAATCAGATGGGATATTCTATTATCTGGACCGAATTTGGATCCCTAAGCGGACCGATTTCATCCTGGTGCAGATAAGATGTACCAGGACCTGCGTTATAAGTACCGGTGGCTGGGGATGAAAAGGGATATCGCTCTGTACGTTGGAAGCTGTTTAACCTGTGCAAGAGTCAAGGTTGAACATCAAAGACCTTCTGGGTTACTCGAACAACCGCCGATACCTATATGGAAGTGGGAGAGTATAGCTATGGATTTCATAACGAAGCTCCCGCCCACGCCATCAGGTCACGACAGTATTTGGGTCATAGTTGATCGTCTCACGAAATCAGCCCACTTTTTGCCGATACGAGAAGACTACAAGGTGGAACGACTAGCCCAAATCTACACCGACGAGATCATTCGTAATCATGGTACGCCTCGTGATATCATTTCAGATCGTGACGCTCGGTTCACTTCGCGATTGTGGGAAACGTTTCAAGCGGCCCTTGGTACGTCGCTTAATCTAAGTACCGCATTCCACCCTCAAACCGACGGACAGACTGAAAGAACGATCTGTACTCTTGAAGACATGCTTCGAGCGTGTGTTATAGATTTTGGTGGTAGTTGGAACAAACACCTGCCATTGGTGGAGTTCTCGTACAATAACAGCTATCATGCGAGCATCCAAATGGCACCTTTCGAGGCTTTGTATGGTAGAAGATGTCGATCGCCTATTGTGTGGCACGAGATTGGTCACTCGCAACTAACCGGTCCCGAGATTTTACAAGAAACGACTGACAAAATCCACCAGATAAGAGATAACTTGGTAAAAGCTCGGAACAGACAGAAAAGTTACGCCGATAAAAGACGCAAGCCCCTTGAATTTGAAGTTGGTGACTACGTACTCCTAAAGGTATCACCTTGGAAGGGTGTAGTCCGATTCGGCAAGAAAGGGAAACTCGCGCCTCGATATGTTGGACCTTTTAGGATTCTGGAAAGAATCGGAAAAGTCGCCTACAGACTCGAATTACCGGAGGAACTCAGTAATGTCCACCCGACTTTCCACGTCTCTAACCTCCGAAAATGCCTTGCTGATCATGATCTAATCGTACCACTCGACGATCTTCAGGTCAACGAAACATTACACTTCGTGGAAAACCCGTCAAAATCATGGATCGCCAAACCAAGCAGCTCAGGCGCTCTCGCATTCCGACCGTGAAGGTCCGATGGGAAGGCAAACGAGGCGCGGAGTTCACTTGGGAACTCGAAAGCGACATGAAGGCCAAGTACCCGCAGTTGTTTAAATAAATAGATCTGAAGCATCAAATTGGTAAATCACGGTGTCGTGTAGCCTTCGAGCCTAATTTCGGGACGAAATTCCCTAAACAAGGGGAGGCTGTAACACCCTGTGTTTTCGAATGTCAAAGTCAAAGTCAAAGTCAAAGTCCAAGTCCAAGTCAACTTTGACTTTCCTTGACTGTAGATAGTCGATTTTGTGTTTTAATTGTATTATGTGGAGTAAGTGTTGTAATCAACAAAAATCGAAGTAATCGAATGTGTTTTAATGCGAATCGATCTACGACTGTGAATGATAGGAAGTAGCAATGCGATAAAGTTAACTAATCAGTAATCAAACCGAACTAACAATCAATCGAACTCGAGGCTCGAATCATGCGAATTTTGGTATTATCATACGTGTGTGTGTGCCTTATGTGTTACTTGTGCGTGCTTACTTTATGTGTGGTGTGGTATTCAAGCAAATCAATCGAAATTCGAATTGGAACTCGAAAAGCAATCAAACTCAATCGAAACCGACATCGAAACGTGACTCATAGAAGATTGTATGTTAGATATAGTGGTTGGGATTAAATGTAATTTGACTAGAAACTCTATCGTAGCTGCATCATCGTCCATCGAAATCGAAACGTCAAAAATTGTCGCAAAATACTCGAAGTGCGTGGCGGATCGAACAGGAAACATCCTGATCGAACAGGCCAGCCGATCGGCTAAGCACCTTGCCAGCCGATCGAGCTGCCCACTCGATCGGAATTCCCAGCCGATCGGCTGCCACTTTCCTCTTTTGGAAGCCTATAAATAGGGCTGTCATTGTCATACTTTCCATTTTTGGAAAGCTCTGACCGAACCAGCCATCTTCTTCACCTTTTCTCAGATTTCTCTCAATCCCGGTAAGTTTTCACCCTAATTCTTGTACGATCTTGATCATTACTTGATTCTACACCTTTCTATCTTTCAAAACTTGGATTCTAACCGTGAAATCACCAAGATCTAAGTGTTCTTGGGTGATGTCATCATGGTGTTCTTGAAGAACATCATGTTTTGGCCTCATTCCACTATGATTAGCTTAGATCTAACCGATTTCCACATAAACAAGTTAAGATCCACCATAGATCTAAACATTTCCATGATATGAAGGATTGAAAGAAGGATTTCCAACTTTCTTTCAACTCTTTTACACTCAATGCTTTCAAATCAATAGAAACGGAGCTTGAACCGGCTAACCAATCCTTCTAACAGTTAAGGGGTTCAAGATTCGGATTCTATATACAAGGTTAACCCGATATCGGTTAAACTCTAAACCAACATTCCGAACCGTTCAACCGGCCGGACTTGGGTGATTCCTGTTCGAGCCAAGGGAACAGGTAGGAACGAAGGTTATCATAGTTCAACACGCTGTCAAGATGCCTTGAAAGAATGACAAATAAACAAACAACCAAGTGTTAGACGAAAGGCCGACCAGGTCAGAAATGCTGGCCGAACGGCTAGGCTATTCAAACAGCCCAGCCGATCGGACATGCCAGCCGATCGACCGGGCCAGCCGATCGGCTAGCACATGGTCCCACATTTCCAAACTTTCGAACTATAGTATTGATGAAGTAATGTTCAACCAAATGGGTCGCCCGATTGGTAAACATTATTGTTCGGATCATGAGATACTATGCTTCAACAATTGACCATTTTCACAACTCGTTCGTAGTAGAGAATGTCAGCCGATCGAACATACTGTTCGATCGAGTGACATTCAGTTGGGGACTAACTGGAAGCTCCTAGCCGATCGAGTGAGCTAGCCGATCGAACGAACTGCTCGATCGAACGACTTGAAAAGGTAGGAACACTTCAGTGTTCTCAAATACTGCAACAAGAACTTCAAAAGTTCAAATCCTCTAACACAAACACACCAGAGGAAGAAACAATCCACTCGAATGGTCCAGCCGATCGAGCCAACCGGCCGATCGAACAGGACTGTCCAACCGGATATACTAGCCGATCGAACAGGCCGTCCGATCGAACCTGTCGTTCGATCGATCAGCCCATTCGATCCATCCATACTTGTTTACTTTTCCGCGTTACTTATCGTTATGCTATCGAACTATTCAGGCTAATCTTACTCTCAGTGCCCCCTTCAATCCACAATCAATCACTGTGAGTATACTCGATCCCTTTTTGCTTTAGCACTTTTGGGTGTCACATACGTTACCTATCAAATCACAATCAAACACAAACTATTTGAACGCTAACCAACTTGCATGTGCTATTTGACTAAATGAATGCTGTTTATTATGTTTACACGTGGAGTGCTATCTACCTGCCTTAGCAACATAGTACTATAGTTTGGACTCAGCACCCGTTCACACGGGGGTTGTTAAGGACAAATACTTGCATGGATTACGGTGGTAATCATGTATTGCGAACCGTCTCGGACGGTCAACCCGCAGTCGTTGGTATCGATGGTCCCATGTCGATAATTAACATGCATCGTTTTCCTCTGTGTACGTGCCTGGTTATGCGTAAACTATTCGAACTCTATATGCTATTATCAAACTTGTGTGCTCACCTTTACATTTTATGTATTGACTTTATTTTAACGTATGTGACAGGTAATTAGGATGCTTACTTGCTAGGAAAGCGGGGCAATAATAAAGCTATAGAGCCCATCTAGCAGTTGTAGGTCGTAGCCTACCTAGGGGTCTCTAGAAGCGAATAAACTATAGCCATGGAGCCGTTAGAGTTGTTCGATCAAGCATCTATGGCATTAGTTGTCAGTAGATCTTGTCCGGACGAGTCTTAATGACTCTGGGCAGTACTTTTAAACATTTGGTTTGTAATAAATTGAATCTGAGTTGTCGAAACAGTACTATTTGTTTAGTTGTATTCTATGATAACTTGTTTATTTATTTGGGATACGGTATGGGACATATCACTTAACTGAATTTGTAATAATAGTTGTTGTGGAAACTTCTGGACAATCTGTTTCGCTCAGTGCCGCGCCCCGATGATTCCGCCATCGGTTGGGGTGTGACAGAGACAACCATAGAAACTCATAATGAATTACTGGATTTGTTATCTTATTTTGATTAACCTTGTTGTATTTTGAATTTCCAAATGTTGTACTTTGAATTTCCATGTTATACTTGACAATTTATGCTATAAAATGAAATCGGTTTTGAATTAATTATTGTCACAAGTAGTGTTATGTGTGATGAGCAATCTATTTCGTCTCACTTCGATGTTTCCGCCGTCGGTTGGGGTGTGACAGTATGAGTTGTTAAACGACGATGAGGGCGGTGCAAGGATACAAAAGAGGCGGTTTAAGTTGTTAAACGGTGGTGAGGGCGGTGCAACCTATTTATACAAATTCAATTATTGTTGATTTTCGTTAATTATTGTTGATAATTTAGGTTCGATTTCGATAATCATGTCTGGTTTTGCAGTTACAGCGATGTGACCAAATTATTCAGATGTGTGAGCAGACTCTGAGTTCTACTGGTCAGACTCGTGGAGATCAACTCGATTGTTAAATCCTATTTTTATTTAGGAAAGCTTGAAGAAGCTCATGAATTTATTAAGAAACAAGAGAATTTTGGGCTTAATACTGAAAGGTATCTCGATCTGGGCATGGGGAATCCTATTTTTATTTAGGAAAGCTTGAAGAAGCTCAACTTTTTTTTTCATTCAAGGTCTTCAGTCTGCAGTTGATGTGGTTGTTGTCTTGTTGATCTTAATTTAAGTGGTGTCGCGAAGTTCGTATTGTTCTTGTAGTTGGTGTGGTTGTTTGTGTGAAAACTTCTGCTCACAACGGCTGAGATCGCTGCTATTCTACTGATGTTGGTCGGCTGTTGACATGCTCTATTGTTCTTGTTCAAAACTCTTGTGCTACTTATTTGCTTGAGTTGTTGGTGCTGCTGATCTAATCCTAATGAAAAGAACAAAGAAATTTATTTGACCCGATTGAGATAAACATAACCCATAATTCGTTGCGATAGTATATGGAAGTTGCACATGATTTCGGATTTGAGATTCAAATATCTAGAGGTATTGTCCCGTGATTATTGTACATAACAATTTTGTTGTTTTGAAGATTTTTGTACATTTTTCTCAAAAATCTAATAATGTAATCTAACTTCTGTGTTAGATGTTGTTATCACTGCTAATATTTTGTAGCTTTCATTTTTTCACAACTAATGTGAATCCAATTAAATTATGCTCAAAACATTTTAACTTTCTTGATTTTCAAACTAAGATAATTCAGTTATGTATTAAGCATGTGAAGATTGAATCTTGAGACCATAATGACAAGTAAAATCTAGTAGATAGGTGGTGGGGGTGGTGGTGATGATGGAGGTGGTGGGGTGGGGGTGGGGGTGGGGGTGGTGGTGGTGATGATGGAGGTGATGGGGTGGTGGTGATGATATAGGTAGAGGTGGAGGTGGAGGTGGTGATGATGGAGGTGGAGGTAGAGGTAGAGGTGGAGGTGGAGAAGAAGGGTATGCAAGATTACGATTATACCCCTCAAGTGGACGCTCAAACATTTTTTCACTAACATTTCACTAACAGTCGGGGGGAAGGTGGCAATGAAATAACCACGTTAGGGAGTCAGCGGGCAAAAGATGAAAGAAAGGGAGTCAGATGATAATATGGACCATACCTCAGGGAGGCAAATTGCAATTTCTATTTTTTATGGTTTGAATTATTTAACTATATTTAATTTTAGTTTATTGTAATATCCTTATTTATTAGTGGTCATCTTATTTTGTTTAAAATATGTTTTATTTTTTTTTGTTTAAATACATAATTTAAAGAAATACAAAAAGAAAAAAAGAGAGATTCACCAAGAGGTGACCACCCCTTATGTTTTAGTGCAAGAGGGGAGTCAGAGAGGGGAGTTGGAAAGGGGAGTTAACATGGCATGAGATGATTGGTTGGGTAGAGAGTTTACCTCTCCTCATGAGGTGACCACCCCTTACACCCTAAGGTTTGCAAATCAATATTTATAGATTGTCTAAGGTTTTCTTTTATTATTTTTATTTTATGTGATACGGATTCGTATAAGTGGAGGCTAGAAAACCCTAGCCTAGATAACCTTCTCTTTGGAATTAGCCGAAGAAGCCAAGAACAAAAAACCCTTTGTTCAAGAAACTACGAATACCTTCAAATCTTTATTGATAACCAACTATTTGTTCCAGCCGATTACATGCACTAAATAGGAATTAGAAAAAAAAACGATAAACCTAGAAAAATAAGGAAATCAAACAAAGAGATAAACATCTAATATTAAAATAAATAAATGGCTGGAACTTATTCTTCAATAATAACCATCGGCCCACACTAGCCACTTCCGGAAGTAATCGGGTCGAGTGCGGGTTCGTCCATTGGGCTTATTCTCGGATCCGTATCATCCTCCCCCTCTAAAAAAGGACTCGCCCTCGAGCCATCATCTTCACTGCCTTCATAGGGAGAAAGATCAGCAACACTAAAAGTAGCAGACACCTTGTAATGACCGGGTAGGTCGACTTTGTAATTTTGTATGCATTATTATTAATACGTTTCAGAATATGAAAAGGGCCATCCGCCCTTGGATGTAGTTTCCCGTACTTGCCTGTGGGGAACCTCTCCCGACGTAAGTAAATGTAACGCCCGTCTTAATGAATCAAGATTTTAATAATTAAAATACACATTTCAATGCTAAAATGTGACTTTACAAAAACTTGTCATACTTACATTCCCATATGTTTACAACATTTCAAAAACATATTTGTAAGTGTTTACATAATTCACTTATAACAAAACAAATCCAGATTTGACGCAGAAGCTTCATTTAACGTGTGTTCGGTTCTTGCTCGACGCTTGATCTTCATCCGAGACTCTCGACATTCACCTATGATCAAAACCAACTTAGAAGTATGTTTTGATAGTTAAATAACAAGTAGAACAAGGTAATTGGGTCAAATAATCAAAATAAAAAATAAACGAAAATTTCAGTATTTTACCAAAACATACTTCAATTTGACAGAATGTGTGATGCTGGTGCTGCATATTTGCCCAGCTAAGTTTTAACCAAAACCTAACTTCAAAATGGCATAACTTTTGATCTAGACCTCCGTTTTACGCGCTTCTTTTTCCCACGCGACCGTAATTCGATTCTCCATCATATGGAGTTATAATTCAACATTCAAACTAATAAAATTCCAACTTTTTAAGCATTCGACTTATTATTCAAAATCAACATTTTGACCCGTTTGTATTTAAAACCACCAACTTGTTTCTTAAACAACCAAATACATATGATGTGCACAAAATGCAACATATAAATTACATCAATTGTGGCATAAAGCTAACCCTTTTTTAGTACTAATGTTGGAAAAAGTATGTTTTTGTCTTCCTTTTGTATTTTCAGGATTAAATGAGCTCAGATGAACAAAAGAAGCAAAAAGACAGCTAAATCTAACATAAATACAAGAAAAGGAACAAAAGTGGCATGCCCGACCTCCCGACAACATCTTCCCAAGCAAAACAAAGAAGACAGAAGACTGAACACGCCCCGTGCTCAGTGAGCACGGGGCCGTGCCCAAGGGTCAGCAGAAAAGACAAAGTCATAGAAGCTTCTGTTGCCCACCATGGGGCTGTGCCCAGCGGACACGGGGGCGTGGTCAACTTCCTGCAAGCGCATTTATTGAAATTGCGAATTGCAATTAATGAATTGAGAGAGTCAGATGGACACGAGGCCGTGCCCAGCGGACACGGGGCCGTGCCCGAGCCTCTGTTCAGCCTGTAAATAGATGTGTTTGGAGCTCTTTCAACTCATCCCTTGGCACACCACCTCTCTCACACTTCACCCACCACCCACCACCATCACAACACCATCATCCACCACTATCATCCATTGTCCATCATAGAGTGTGTGAGTCGTCTCGGGATCCAAGATTGATCGTAAGAGTTCTTGACAATCAAAGGCCATGTTTTCCTAAGTCTCTTACATCACTTGGTGAAGACAAGTGTTTAGTGTAATATTTTTTATTTTTAATCTTTTGCACTTTTTAACTGGTTTTGTATTAATGACTTTAATTACTAGTTTCTTATGTTGAAGGTGATTCTTCCTTATCGTTTGTCCGTGGTGTCTTGGCATTATTTTACTGTCTATATAAAATAAAAGATTCTTCCTTATCGTTTGTCTGTGGTGTCTTGGCATTATGGAGGTATGTTGGCTACCTGGTCGGGGGTTAAGGGAACGGTTTGGTAAGAGTCTTGCCATTGTTCAGTGTATAGATCCTGCAAAGGACCTGGGTCAAATTTAGTAGGACCTCCTTCAATACCCAAAGGTATTGGATGGCGGGGGTCCAAACTCTTTGATCCCCTCATAAGTTAAACTACTATTAAAACTTTAACCCGCCTACTTAGGACTGTATCCCTGCTGACTCAAACTACTTAGCCTAGGGTAACGTCACCTTCAAAAGAGGGGCCTACCACATTATGCATTAATAACTTAATTAATTATCTTTCAATAATCCGACCCTTTAGGATTGTATCCTTGCTGACTCAAACTACTGGGTTGAGGGTAACGTCGCCTTCAAAAGAGGGGCCTACTACAATAACTAAGATAATCTCTTAAACAAGTGCAAAAGTGCGAAAATAATCAAAGGTTACACTACACACGAGTCGGATCCAAGTGATTCATCTTGTCTATCTGTTTTATTTTTATTTTATTTTTCAGCATTTTAGTTAGTTTTATTTTCTTAGTTTAAAAAACCTTTTTCTAACATTTTGATTGATTAGACGTTGAGGATAAACCGGTACTAAAAGCTCTTGTGTCCTTGGACGACCTCGGTATCTTACCAACACTATACTACGTCCACGATGGGCGCACTTGCCCATATGTGTGTTTAGTGTTAGTAAATATCGTGTTTTATAAATTTAAAACTTGGCTAAAAAGTGTAAAAAGGGCTTAAAATATATACCTAAATTATATTACACCTAACGCACATCATACATCAATGTATTTAACTCAAGATCTCTAGCTCGGGTTTATAGTTCTTATGAATTATGCTATTAGTACGCAAGCTATGCGCATAAATCCGTTTTGACCCGTTTAGGGGATTTAAGCAATTTAGTCAAAAACTACCTCATTTCTTTTCACACTTCGCAATTTCATATTTGAAGTATCTACCTATATTCCATAATCGCCATACAAGTTCCTAAATAACCCATATGGGTCATTTGCCTAATTTACCCATCAAGGGCTTTTTGGTCAATTTTAGTCCTTCATTTATGACGAAGGACTTTCACTAATATTTGACCAAAATATCACTTTTTAAGTATAATTCTAAATATGCGTACCTGGCCCGGGTCGACAAATAGAACCGATTTATACCTTGCTTTTATTATCACAATTTCTATGGCGACGCAATCATCCGAATTGCTAATCGTTCCTGTTAATCATAAGACTTGACAACCACATTAGTCGATATTGTCAAATGGTGTTACCACCACTATTTGACCCGTTTGGCCTATATGGCCAAACCTTTACATGTGTAGCAAAAACATGGTTTTTAGTTACCAATTTGCCCATCCGACCCATTTCGGATTTTCCTTTCGTTAGATCCATCTCCTTACTTATTTAGCCCATTTTTTCTTACGCCATGAGTACCTTTTTAACTTTGATTTACATTAGTCAACACTTGACCAAATTCCATTTTTACCCTTTTTCTTAATGTTATATTACACTACAAGGTAATCTTATCGAAAACTCATAATTCCTTAGTCCTTTCATGACCAATTTACCATTTCACCCTTTTTACCATAACCCATGGTTTTTTATTGTTTATATTAGTCCGACCCGCATCAATTGCGTTGGAAATCGATGTTTCCCATATTATCTTTATCGTATTTATACTCATAAAATAAACAAATATTCCACAAAGGGGTGTAAGTTTCACTTACCTTGCATTCCGAAACACGTTTTTCCTTCATACTGGATCCGTTTGACCCGCTTCCTTTCCAAGCCTCCACCTAGCTTGTTAAGCGTCAAACTATCATTATAATTCGTAAGACGGTTAGATTGGTCATCATCAATTATGACTACCCCACCTTACGGGTTTTATGTCAAATTTATCACTCGATCTAGTCATTGGTCGGTTTGACTTTTTAAAGGTCAATTGACTTATCAACATATTCAAATGCACATTTGTTTCATTGAAATCACTTAGTAATTTCATCCGATTACTTAATGAAATCAAATTTTACTTACTAACTAGTAGGTAACATGATTTCAAACATCCATGGCATGAATTTAGCACCAAAATTTCTTTTTGTTATACGAAAACCCATCTTATGACAAGTATGTTTACATACTCGAATTCATAATTGTTCAAGTACTTCTCTATTACTACCATCCATGATGGTTTCGAACCCTAGTCTATTATAAACTTACTCAAATTGTCAAGTTTATCACCAATTTATCACTCTAATTCAAGACTTCATCATATTTTCATAAACCCATTTACCTCATACAAGGTAAATACTTCAATTACAAGTTTATGGCACAAATTTAACAAGTTTGCACATAGGGTTTTGTTTCTAGACTTAAACCCACATCAATTTCACTAAAGCATTAAATTTTCATACAAGAATATCATTCATGCATGATTATCAAAATTCCAAAATATCACCAAATCATAATTTTCGACATACCTTACGATCCCCTTGTCTTGGTGATCGCGAATTTAGTAAAAGCCCCAAATTCCTAGCTTGTTTTCCCTCTGATTTGATCAAATTGTGAGTTTAGGGTTCAAAGACGGAACCCCTTTCTTGCTCTGTGTAAACATCGACCAGAACACACACACCATGTGTGTGTTTTGAGTCAAATTTTCTTTTTATTAACTTCACTTTCAATTTTGTCCATTATAGCCCCTCTATTTTCCAAAGTTTATAAAAGAAAGGTTAATTAGTCAAGTTCCTTTATTGTCTACGACATATAATTAACTAGGTTAATTATTCCTAGTTACCGAATGGGTTCGGGAAGTTATAACCCATCTTACTTTAAGTCCTGTTAACTCGGGACTTCTATATACTTTGTTTTTTCCCTAAGTATTTACCCTCCTTTTAATTAACATCAAGTTTATTTATTCAAATTATAATATTTACTGGGTTAATTTTTTTACCACTAACGGTATTTTACCCATCTTTACTATTAATGTGGTTTGATTACCAAACCCGTTTTTGGGGTGTTACAGTAAACCCAAACCAGATCTCCCTTATTAAAAATTACCTTCTTTCGACGCTGATTAGCACGGGCTTGGTACCTTAGGTTGTGGCTAGCAATTTGATCTTTAACTTGTTCATGCAAAACCTTAATTTGCTAAGCTTGAGCATCCCCTTCAGCACTGTAATGTTCAACCATGGGTGTAGGTGGCAAATCGAGAGGAGTAAAAGGGTTGTGACCATAGACAATAAAGAAAGGACTCCTACCCGTTGAGCTATTGTTGGAACGCTTATATCCAAACTCTGCTTGAGGCAAGATAAGATCCCACTGTTTTGGATGGTCCCCTACTAAACTTCTTAACAAATTTCCGAGACTCCTGTTTGTTACTTCGGTTTGACCATCTGTTTGTGGATGGTGGGAGCTACTAAATTGCAACTTGGCCCCCCACCGCTTCCATAGAGTTCGCCAAAAGTGGCTCACAAATTTCACATCCCGATCCGAAGTGATGGTCTTTAGGACACCATGCAAGCGCACAATTTCACTGAAATGTAGCCGAGCAACCTGAGATGCGTCATATGTCTTGACACAAGGAACAAAGTGGGCCATTTTCAAAAACCCGTCGACAACGACCATAATGGAGTCTTTCTTTCTTTGAGTCAAAGGAAGCCCGAGCATGAAATCCAAGCTAACATCTTCCCATGGATGCTCAGGTACGGGTAAGGGTGTGTACAACCCATGGTTCGAGTGACGTGTTTTTGTGACATGACAGATACGACACCGCTTTAGGATCGTTGCTACCGACTTTGATAAGTGTGGCCAATAAAATCATTCCTGGACTAAAGCCACGGTTTTGTCCCTACCAAATGACCCGCCAAGGCACCTTGGTGGTATTCAAGGGTAATCGCCTCACGAAATGAAGAGTACGGTACACACAAACGGGAACCCTTGTAAAATAAACCATTTTTCCGTACAAAAGACTTGAACGGTTGTTGTGAAGTTTGTTGCCACAAGTCTTTGAAGTCGGGGTCATCTGGATATAAACTCAACAAAGAGGAGAACCCGAGGATATCAAAGCGAACTATGGTAAGCATGGCTGGGCGACGGCTTAAGGCGTCTGCAACTGAGTTGGCGGAGCCAGCCTTGTGACGAATAACAAAAAAGAAATCTTGGAGTGTTTCAACCCATTTAGCATGTCGTGGATTCAGTTTGGTTTGCCTTTGAATGAATTTTAAAGCTTGATGATCGGAATACAAAATACACTCCTTTGGAAGGAGATAATGGCGCCAATAATCCAAACTCCGCACAATTGAATAGAACTCTTTATCGTAGGTACTATACCGTCGGCGTGTGTCGGACAATTTTTTGCTAAAAAACAGTCGGTTTTCGATGCTGACTTAAAACACCCCCATACCAAGGCTGGAAGCATCGCATTTGACTTCAAACACATGATTGAAGTTGGAAGAACAAGGACTGGTGCTTTTGTAACGGCTTGTTTTAGCGCATTGAATGATGCCTGTGCTTGCGGCGTCCACAGAAATTTGCTATTTTTCAAACATTCGGTGATAGGAGCCACGATGGAGCTGAAATTTTTAATGAAACGGCGATAGAAGGAAGCTAAGCCATGAAAACTGCGAATATCAGGAAGCGACTTTGGGGTGGGCCAAGTATTGATGATTGACACCTTCGAGTCGTCCATGTGAATACCATCACCTGAAATAAGATAGCCCAAAAAAATAACTTCAGGTGTCAAAAAATGACACTTCTTACCATTGGCATAAAGCTTTTGTTCCCGCAAGATGGAGAATATAGCTCGTAAATGTGACAAATGTGTTGCTACATCGGCGCTGTAGACGAGGATGTCATCAAAATAAACCACAACACAGATGCCAATAAAGGGCTTAAAAATATGATACATCAAACGCATAAAAGTGCTAGGTGCGTTAGATAAACCAAATGGCATGACCATCCATTCGTACAAACCTTCTCTAGTTTTAAACTCCGTCTTCCATTCATCACCCGGACGCATTCGGATTTGGTGATAACCACTTCTCAAATCAATCTTAGAAAAAACTTTTGCCCCATGGAAGTGGTCTAACAAGTCATCGAAACATGGAATTGGAAACCGATACTTAATTGTAATTTTATTGATAGCCCGACTATCAATACACATTCTAAAGGAACCATCCGACTTAGGGACTAAAAGAGCCAGGACGGCGCAAGGGCTCATGCTCTCGCGAATCAAACACTTCGCTAGAAGCTCATTCACATGTCGTTGTAACTTGCTAAACTCCTTGGGGTTCATTCGATATGCTGCTTTGTTGGGTATACTTGCCCCCGGAAAACAAATCGATACAGTGTTGGATATCCCGCACCAAAGGTAAGCCTGATGGAATCTCGTCCGACATCCTGGAACTCGTGGATGAGTGGCTGAATTTCGACAGGAACAGCTGGGCCGGTCTGATTCACTTCGGCGATGACAAGCCCAAAGATGAGAGTGTGTGGGCTGGACTTTGTGAGGCCTGAAAAAACTAAGCGGGTGACTAGCATGGACTACGACCCGTCTTGGCGTGGATCTCTTGGGGCCAAAGTGATGTGAATACCATCCTTTTTTTAAAGGAGTAAGTGTTGCGGAAGCCATCATGTTTGGCACGACGGTCATATTTGTCACACCCCAACCGATGGCGGAATCATCAGGGCGCGACACTGAGCGAAACAGATTGTCCAGAAGTTTCCATAACAACTATATTTACCAAATATTTAAAGTAACACGTCCCATACCATGTCATATAAGATAATACAATTATTACAGACAGATCTAGTCAAATTGTTCTGTTCCGACAACTCAGATTTTTATTACAGACAAATGTTTATTGTTGACCTAGGTTTTTCCTAGCCTCGATTTCACAGCAAAGTAAGCAAATAAGCATCCTAAGCACCTGTCACATACGTTAAAGTAAGAGTCAATACACATAGTGTAAAGGTGAGCATACAAGTTTAATAGATATAGTAGAGTTCGAAATCGATTGCGCATAACCAGCACCTACACATAGTGAAATGAGGCATGTTAGTTATCGACATGAACTTATCGATACCAATGACTGCTGGTTGACTGCCCAAGGCAGTTCGCGATACACACTCACCACTGTGAGCCATGTAACTAACTGTCCTTAACAACCCCTGAGTGAACAGGTGCTGAGTCCAAACTATAGTACTATCGTTGCTAAGGCAGGTAGACAACATTCCATGTGTAAACATAACAAACAAGCACTCATTAAGTCACGTATAACATGCGGTAACGGTTAGCGTTAAAAGTATTTCGTAGTGTGTTCGATGTAATTTAAAATAAGTAACGTATGTAACACCCAAAAGTGCATAAAGCAAAAAGGGATCGAGTATACTCACAGCGATTGATGGATTGAAGGGAGCGCTAGAGAGTAGGGTTAGCCTGATCAGAATGATAGCATAACGATAAGCGACGCGTAAAACGATGCAAGTGTTAGTGGGTCGAACAGCAAGTCGATCGGATGGTAGTCTGATCGGTCGGCTGGTCGTACGAGTGGTAGTCCGCTCGAATGGTCACCCGATCGAGTGGCCTTTCGAGTGGATTGTTTCTTCCTTTAGGAAGGATGTGTTTGTGTATGATGGCTTGACTTTTGAAGTTTTTGTTGTAGCATTTAGAAAACATAGAAGTATCACTACCTTTCAAGTCGGTCGATCGGACGGTAGTTCGATTGTACGACAACCCGATTGGTTGGACACTTTAGTGGGAACAAGTTCACAGCAGGACGGTCACTGGCAACCCTGGTGCATTGAACATGTTGAAAAATTGATTAAGTGTCAGAACATCTCTGAAGAAACACTAGATAAATGACCTAGATCAAATTATCTAGGGGGTTAGGTTCTGCATAAAAAGGTTGGTTCTCTCTCGTCTGATTTGTTTGGACAGACCTTCTTCTCCGGTGAACACTGCAAAACAGAACACCGTTAGCCTCGTCAAGGGGAGAAGGGGTTCTCTCCTTGACCCGACTCCGGCGTGAGAATAAGTATGTGTTTATGAAGAAGAAGATGTATTGGTGAAGTGAGTGTAACTTGAAATTCATACCTGAATTACTCTCATATTTATAACCAGGAGTTTGGGCGGGAAAACTCGTTGCTGAAATATTAACGGAAGATGCTAACCCCGTAAGCGGTTATTTTTCTTCCATTAATTCTTTTGATCGGATTGTGGAAGCACACGGATCGCGATCTTAATCAAAGGCTGGGGAATTGCCACGTGGAAAGTGGGCAAGTAGAGGTTTCTCTTCAATTCCATGCCATCATCGTGATTTCAGGATAGCCTGGGGTGATGACACGTGTCCAGACGGTTATAACCGTCTGGAGGTGCACAATTGAGTCTTCTAGAAGATTATTGCTATAATCCAGTGCGACTCCTTACTGTGTGATATCAGCTTAGTAAATAATATCCAAGTCTGGGTATTGTTTAAGCGGAAGTATTTGCTAGGATTTTTATCCTTTTGCTGTAGAGAAATGGCGTAGGGATTTATGCTTTTCCCTTTTGGTGCGCATGCATTATCTTTTGTCTTTCTTCTACTCTTTGTGGGACCAGTGCGCGGCCGCGCAAGGCTTAAAGAGGCTAAGAGGTGAGGTTGTGGAATGGTCCCAAGTACTTGATATGGGGTTTTTGGGACCTTACCCCTTCAAGTCCCCCAGTCTAGTGTTGCTCTTATGCAAATAAATGGAGCACTGGACTATGAGAGAGAAATGCTTTTGGCGCGAAAGTAAGGAATCTTTTATGAGAAGATTTACTTTGCTTGTTATGGTAATTTTGAAAATCTTTGACTTTGGGTGAGAAAGGTACAGTAAGGACTGTGTGACAGGCCGCCACCACCACACAATCGACCCTCAGATTTAGGTTCAAATGGCGGAAGAAAATTTAAGAAAGGTTGGCGCGATTCTAGCTCAGGGAATTATTCGTCCGAGTATGCTCGAGCCACAATTAACAAGATCACAGCATAGAGAGAAGCCAAACAAGAGAACAGGGAGAGACAATGGACTCCCCTAACCAAGACTCCTGCAGAAGTTTTAAGCACGGAGGCATACCAGTTTAAACCTCCGCCGCCCATGAAGAACAAGTGTGGGCAGGACCCAGCTCAGTATTGTGATTACCACAAGGATAGTGGTCATACCACCAATAATTGCATCTCCTTGCGCACCGAGATAGAAAAGGCACTTAAAAGTGGTGAGCTCACTCACCTACTACAAAACGTGCGCAAGGACATCAAACAAATAACTCGAGGCGATGAAGGCCCGAGTAAGAAAGCAAAAAATTAACGAGTCACTCTATAATCTCCGCACAGAATGGAACACACTCTACTAGGGATGGGATTGGTACAGTACCCGTACCAGTACCGAAAATACCGGTACCGAATTTAAACAAAACTAGGTACCAAATACCGTACCAAATATATAGGTACGGTACGGGTACGAGTACGGGTACTGGTATGGGTATTTTCGGTACAGTACCCGCTTGGTACCATTTTGTTTTTATTTACTTTTTGAGCACTTGTACGAGTACTAAATAGGTAAAATTGACATGAGTACCAATATAGTACGTGTACCAAATAGGTAAAATTGGTACGAGTACCAATACGATACGGGTACCATATAGGTAAAATCAATACGAGTACACTATAAATACCATAATATGAAATAAAACATAATACAAAAAAACTTTTAAAGGTATACATAGAATTCGGTACCAGTACCCGTTTTTACCCGTACCCGTACTCGTACCTATACCGAAAGTACCGAATACCAAAATCAATAAAACTGGGTACCGGTAGATGTACCAAATACCTAAAATCGATACGGGTACAGGTACGGGTACGGGTACGGTACGGGTACGAGTACGGGTATTTGGGAAAAAAGCCCATCCCTACACTCTACAGTTATCAAGTTTAAAGCGGAAAATAGAGTGTAAGTTAAGTCTCGCGTATTTATATTAATAGACTTTGTAACGGCCTCTGCGCCTTATCCCGAAATAAACAACAAAGTTTCTATTATTCTTGTGTTTTTTATTACAAAATGCATGCAATTTCTTTTGGTAAGTGCAAAAAAAGTATGGTAAATATAATACAAGTCTCATGAACAGTCAGTGATTACATCACACAAGACCACACGTTCATACATGAGCTTTATACCACCTTCATTCGCCTTACCTGAGCAAAGTAATTTAACACATGCAAAATATTGTAAACTAAAAAACACATACCATACTATTCATGGCGCACCAACACGCCTTCAAAAATCATCAAATTACACGACAGTGTATTATAGTTACTTGCGCGGCAGCGCATTAACAAAAAAGGGGATAACACATCCCAAAAAGATTACAGAAATTGTTTAATACAACTAACAGAAACCTATGCTAGATTCTCATCTTCATCAGGGAAAATCTCCTTCAACTGCGCCACATGATCTTCGGATTGCAAGGCAACATTTATAAGGTCCATAACAGGAAGCTGCAAATTATCGAATTCTGTCTTTAAAGCTCCAAGGGCGGCACCAGTGTTGGCACCATAAGTGGCGGATTTACTGGTATCCCAGTTAACCTTCAGAGCACTATTCACATGCTGTGAACATTCCGCATAACCTTGGGCATACCCGTTACTCCGCGCAGCAACCACCAAGTGCGCAACAGCGTTATCCAGCTCTTCAGAATTTAACACAGATTCAACAACCTACAAGAACAATAAAAGATAAATAAAAGAAAGGCGCAAAGCAATCCCGCAAAGGAAAAAGTAACTTACACAGGCAATCCCACACTCTTTCAACCACAACATATCGCTCTTCAAAGGTTCCAACTCGCTCTCTATTGTTGCCCGCGCCGTTTCAGAAGCCTCTAGTTTTTCTTCAGCATCTGTCAAACGACGAGAGGTTTCGGTTTTCTCAGAACGCGCAAGTTCCAGGTCTTTCTTGAATTGTTCCTGATCAGAAAGCAAAGCAGTAAGTTCTTCTAACTCTTTATATCTAAGAGCAAGAGTGGCGTAAGCTTGTACCTCTCGTTGTTCACTTCGCTCCCTGTGCGAACGCGCCTCATCCCGCGCAGCTTCAGCATCAGCTTTCTCTTTATTTAACTTCTCAATCTCTGCATACTGTTTTTTCAATTTCTCAACCTCATCCTTGAGATTATTGATAACATTGCGGAGATTCGTCTTTTCAGAGTTATCTTTTTCACATATTTTCTTCCAGTTTTTACGCTCCTCGGAAAGAAGAGCAGCCTCGACTTCCGCTTTTCTCTTCCAGCCCGCAACGGACCATTCCTCAGTTTTTCGATCAGCTTCAAACTTAGCCTGATCCGCTTCCAGCTTAGCCTTCAACTGGGCAATTCGGTTTTCATCCTCAACAATTTTCTTCTTGGACACCTTGAAAGCATCCCACTCCTTGTGCATACTATGCCACTCTCGCACTATGCGATGAGTGGTCGATGCATGAGAAGCAGCTTCCTCAAGGTAAGCATGATAAGTTTGCTCATGAAGCCGACTTTCTTGAAACTTAATCTCCCCTGGCGGGAATATCCCCTGCAACCAATCCCGACACACGCGCCAATCTGAGAAAGTATCACCCTTCTTCAGATACCAAACAGGGACATGAATATCGGAAGCATCCTTTTCTGAATAAGTTCTGTAATAATAATCCCCCCAGAGTCTCATCTGGGCGGATTGGGGAACTCTTGCCAGCATCGGAGAATGAGCCTTGGTTTTCGGCAGAAACCTTCTCGATATTTTCAGGCATAAAACCAGAAGCTTTAGAAGGAGACGCTGCAATAGGGATTTCTTCGGCAGTTTTCTTTTGCTCCAAATCATGAGCAGCAAGTTCAGGAACTTGTGGGTTACCAGCACCATCCACAATCTCTGGGCTCTCAACCTTTTCTGCTTCCGCAGCAACATCAACAGGTTCATTAACACCAAGATCCTCAACCCTAACAGTTTTCTCCGCACCACCCTTGGGAACGTCAGTATTCTTTAACTGATCAGCAACTGGAGCGCGTGGAGGAGAGGGTGGGAGTTCTTTGTTAACCACAGACAGCGGTTCTGTGGGAACAGGAGAAATTGGGTTTTCTGAAAAAACAAAGTCTATAAATATTCAATGCACATAAGAAGCAGGAAGCAAAGATGACACTTACTAGGAGCAGACTCTGAAATAAAGGCGTCCAGATTGCCTTTCCTGTTAATCTTCTTCCTCTGAATCTTCTTTGCAGGCTGGCCTTCAGCCTCAACGCCAGCCTGTTTTCTTTTCCCTGGCTTGTTCCGCACCAAGTGCTCAGGGCTTGATTCCAAATCAATGGGATCATCAGGATTGGACGGAGGGATATCAGCAGTATCTTTCAGTTCCGGTCTCGGCCTCCTAACAATAACTGCAGGCGCAAGACCCTCTAATGAATCAGAAACCACCACATAATCACACCAGGAGTCAGAGGAATGGCGCATACCTTTCTTCTCTCCCCCAACATTTTTGACCTTAGAAGATTGAGCTTTTTCGGCATTATTCTTCTTTGACTCTTAACCTTGTGGTCGTGGGTTCGAGCCCCACGGTGGGCGCCAATGAAGAAACACTAGATAAATGACCGGGATCAAATTATCTAGGGGGTTAGGTTCTACATAAAAAGGTTGGTTCTCTCTCGTCTGATTCGTTTGGACGGACCTTCTTCTCCGGTGAACACTGCAAAACAGAACACCGTTAGCCTCGTCAAGGGGAGAAGGGGGTTCTCTCCTTGACCCGACTCCGGCGTGAGAATAAGTATGTGTTTATGAAGAAGAAGATGTATTGGTGAAGTGAGTATAACTTGAAATTCATACCTGAATTACTCTCATATTTATAGCTGGGAGTTTGGGCAGGAAAACTCGTTGCTGAAATATTAACGGAAGATGCTAACCCCGTAAGCGGTTATTTTTCTTCCATTAATTCTTTTGATCGGATTATGGAAGCACACGGATCGCGATCTTAATCAAAGGCTGGGGAATTGCCACGTGGAAAGTGGGTAAGTGGAGGTTTCTCTTCAATTCCATGCCATCATCGTGATTTCAGGATAGCCTGGGGTGATGACACGTGTCAAGACGGTTATAACCGTCTGGAGGTGCACGATTGAGTCTTCTAGAAGATTATTGCTATAATCCAGTGCGACTCCTTACTGTGTGATATTAGCTTAGTAAATAATATCCAAGTCTGGGTATTGTTTAAGCGGAAGTATTTGCTAGGATTTTTATCCTTTTGCTGTAGAGAAATGGCGTAGGGATTTATGCTTTTCCCTTTTGGTGCGCATGCATTATCTTTTGTCTTTCTTCTACTCTTTGTGGGACCAGTGCGCGGCCGCACAAGGCTTAAAGAGGCTAAGAGGTGAGGTTGTGGTATGGTCCCAGGTACTTGATATGGGGTTTTTGGGACCTTACCCCTTCAATCTCATAATCAAAGTGACAAGCTGATCGGATGGGAAGTCGATCGGACAGCGCTTCATTCGATGCCCAAACCTTAAAAGTTTGAAAGTAGAAGTTAAGTGTGGGGCCAAGGTGCAAGTCGTTCGGTTGACAGCCCGTTCGGATGACAGTTCGATCGGACGGTAGTCCGATCGGACTGCATTCCGTCCTAGTCGTTCCGTTCGTCTTATACTTGGTTATTTTGATAGTTTGTCGTTTTATCGAGATATGTTGATATTGTGCTAACCAACAGAACCCCATCCTAAACCCTAGTGAACCGATTGAACAGGAACCACCCATGTTCAGTCAGTCCACCGGTTCAAGACGGTTGGTCTTGGTTAACCCAGACTCGGTAATCTCGTGGATAGGATACGGATCTTGGACCAACTCATCAACAGCAAGAGTAGATGCCTAGAACAAGCCCGATTCTATCGGTTTTGAGTGCATTGAGTGTAAAAGAGTTGAAAGAAAGTTAGAAAACCATCTTTCATCCCTTTTCACCGCGAATATGTTGAGATCTATGAAAGATCTTCGTTTTTTTATGTGGAAATCGGTTGGACCTAAGTGGTTCTTGGTGGATTGAGGCCAAAGCATGGAGTTCCTAAGAACACCATGATGATATCATCCTAGAACACCTCAAATCTAGTGATTTCACGGTTAAAAGTTGAGATTCAAAAGGTAGAAAGGTGTAGAATCAAGTGTAGATCAAAGATGTACAAGTTTTAGGTTGAGATCTTACCGGAATTGAGAGAAATCTGAGAAAAAGCAAGGTTGAAGCGCTGGTCGGACAGAGAGTCCCAAAAGTAGAAAGTGTGATGGTGACATGGGCTATTTATAGGGTACCCAAAGTGGAAAGGGGCTGGTCGATCGGTTGGCAAGCCGGCCGACTGGCTGGTCGATCGGACTGCTGGTCGATCGGTTAGTTGCCTGGTCGATCAGTCACTTGGTTTGACGAGTTTTGTCATTTCGATTGCGATTGCGAGCGATGCGAATGCGAAAGAGTTTCCTATTCAAATTACTTTTAATCCCAACTACTATATCTAACATGCAATCATCTTAATTCACTTGCGTTTAGCGTTTGCGATTCGGTTGCGATTCGAGTTTCGATTGCGTTTCAATTGATTACCACAACATAACATATTAAACATGCACAAGTAACACATAAAAGGCACACACAAGTATAACAATACCCATAATGCATAATTCGAGCTACGAGCGCGATTGCGATAAGTGATAAAGCGATCAAATATGCGATAAATATCGAACAAACCTCGATTATAAATAGATACTCCACATAATACAACTAACGTTAAGCATAAATTAGGCTATCTACGAGTCAAAGAAGTCAAAACAGGAATTGAGCAAGGAGTGACAGATCGCAATTAGCAATCTTTTCTTCCTTTGACTTCAATCTTGACTTTGACTTTGACTTTCGAAACACGGGGTGTTACAGCCTCCCCTAGTTGAGGGAATTTCGTCCCGAAATTAGACCGAAGCCATAACAAACAACTGCGGGTACTTCGCCTTCATGTCGCTTTCGAGTTCCCAAGTGAACTCTGCGCCTCGTTTGCCTTCCCATCGAACCTTCACAATAGGAATGCGTGAGCGTCTGAGTTGCTTGGTTTGGCGATCCATGATTTCGACAGGCTTCTCCACGAAGTGTAGTGTTTCATTTATTTGAAGATTATCGAGAGGTACAGTTAAATCATGCTCAGCCATGCACTTTCGGAGGTTCGAAACATGGAAAGTCGGGTGGACGTTACTCAGCTCCTCCGGTAGTTCGAGTCTGTAGGCGACTTTTCCGATCCTTTCCAGAATCTTAAAAGGTCCAACATATCGAGGCGCTAGTTTCCCTTTCTTGTCGAATCTGACCACACCCTTCCAAGGTGATACCTTTAGGAGTACGTAGTCGCCAACGTCAAATTTAAGGGGCTTGCGTCGTCAATCGGTGTAACTTTTCTGACGACTCCGAGCTTTCAGCAGATTGTCTCGTATCTAGAGGATTTTGTCAGTCGTTTCTTGCAGTAGCTCAGGACCGGTTAATTGCGAGTGACCGATCTCGTGCCATACAATAGGCGATCGACATCTTCTTCCATATAAAGCCTCAAATGGTGCCATTTGAATGCTGGAATGATAACTGTTATTATACAAGAAGTTGACTAACGGCAGGTAAGTGTCCCAATTACCACCGAAATCTATGACACACGATCGGAGCATGTCTTCAAGGGTACGAATCGTTCTTTCCGTCTGACCGTCGGTTTGAGGATGGAATGCGGTACTCAGATTAAGCGTAGTACCGAGAGCCGCTTGAAACATTTCCCACAGTCGCGAGGTAAACTAAGCGTCACGGTTAAAGATGATGTCGCGAGGCGTCCCATGATTACAAATGATCTCATCGGTGTAGATTCGGGCTAATCGTTCTACCTTGTAGTCTTCCCGTATTGGTAGGAAATGAGCAGATTTGGTCAAACGGTCAACAATAACCCAAATGCTATCGTGACCTGCGTTTGTTCGGGGGAGTTTGGTTATGAAGTCCATAGTTATGCTTTCCCACTTCCACATAGGGATCGGGGGTTGTTCGAGCAAGCCAGAGGGTCTTTGATGTTCGGCCTTGACTTTCGAGCAAGTCAGGCACTTTCCAACATAGAGAGCGATATCCCTCTTCATGCCCGGCCACCAGTACTTGTAGCGAAAGTCCTTGTACATCTTGCCGGCACCGGGATAAATAGAATATCGGGATTTATGGGCTTCGTTCATCAGAATATGTCGCAAATGGTTCCGCTTCGGGATCCAAATTCGGTCCAGATAGTGGAATATCCCATTCGATTTATTAACAAGCTGGGCTCCATCGTGGTGTATCCTCTCCTTCTTCAAAGTTTGCTCGTTAAAACAAGCATGTTGGGCTTCGCAAATGAGAGTCTCGAGATGATGCCGGGCCGGAATATTGGGAATGCTATGCAGATAACTCCGCCTGCTGAGAGCGTCGGCAACAACATTTTCTTTGCCTGGGTGGTAACAAATCTCATAGTCGTAATCGTTGAGAAGTTCTACCCATCAGCGTTGACGCATATTAAGTTCCTTCTGGTCAAAGATATGTTGTAGGCTCCTATGATCGGTGAAGATCGTACACTTGGTACCATACATGTAGTTTCGCCAAATCTTTAACGCAAAAACAACTGCGCCTAGCTCGAGGTCATGGGTTGTATAGTTCTTCTCGTGGATCTTGAGCTGGCAAGATGCGTAAGCGATAACCTTGTCTCGTTGCATAAGAACACAACCGAGACCAAGGTTCGAGGCATCGCAATAGACTATGAAGTCGTTGTTTCCGTCGGGTAAAGCGAGGACAGGAGCATTGCAAAGCATATACTTGAGGGTTTGGAAAGCAGACTCTTGTTTAGTTCCCCAAACAAAGGATCTGTCTTTGTGCGTGAGAGCGGTAAGCGGCACAGCGATTTTAGAGAATCCTTTGATAAATCGACGATAATAGCCCGCTAATCCGAGAAAATAACGGACCTCAGACGGGTTCTTCGGCGTAACCCAACTCTTAACTGCTTCAATCTTCGTGGGATCGACATGAATACATTGACTATTGACAATGTGACCGAGGAATTGAACCTCCTCTAGCCAAAATTCACACTTGGAAAACTTGGCATAGAGTCGATTCCCCATGAGTAATTCGAGAACCAAACGTAGATGTTGCGCGTGTTCGGCTTTCGACTTGGAATACATCAGGATATCATCGATAAAAACGATGACGAAGCGGTCTAGAAATGGTTTACACACCCGATTCATTAGATCCATGAAAACCGCAGGTGCATTAGTTAAACCAAAAGGCATAACAATGAACTCATAATTGTCACACCCTCAAATTACCACCTCGGGAGTGTCCCTGAAAGGCGTGTGACGGACTGACAATGAGCCACTAATTACATTGAATCTATAAGTCTCGAAATAAAATTCCCAATTTAATTATAAAAATATCAACAAGAGTTTATACGAAAAACCACTAAGTTCAGCGGAAGCGTTATCAAAACTATAATTTAAATATTCTCAAAGCAAATGTACGAAAAACCAATATTCCAATAAGTGTATCCAATCAGCACAATCCATGACCACTCAAACCGCTCCAAACAGCAAGTTCCACATCCAAGAAATCTAACGACCTGCGAGCATGCAACAAGTGTATCAGACAAAGCTGGCGAGTCCACAGTTTAAGAAAACGTTTGTTACCAGTTGAATGTAAAACAGTTCAATAACCAATGCAAGTAATATTGTTAATATCTCAATTCCGAACAAGACGGCTCCTGAAGTACATGACTGCCCTTTCCCACGTACTCCTATCCAGTACTGGGCCCGACTGGGTCATTAGTTCACATCCGTCCTCTCTAGGAGTGGCGTGAGGGTGCCAAACCTAAGTAGCGCTACCAACTAATACCCGTTACCCTCCAGGTAACAACATAAGGGACTTACAAGAATGATAGGTGAGAATATTAACCAATATACCCGTTTTTACCCAAAAGACTTATCCCTCCACGGGATACCCACTGACTGTCCCCAACCACTGGGACGCATGCTCGAATGTAGTGAACTCACCTTTGGTTGCTCGGTAGGTTCAATTTCTTGTTCGTACTAAATCAAGTGTATCCTATTCCAATTATTAACAACAGTTAGGACCACGTTCAACGTTTAGCACCATTTTTATCACATAACATTCATCATATATTTCAATAATTCACGTAGTAAGCAACGACAGTTTCACCAAGAACACTTAGATGAATAGTCACTCTTAGATCAAACCACCATTGAACAAATAACATTTTTCAATAAACAGTACTTGAACAGAAATGATTAGCCATATGGCCCCGCCATGTGCAACACAGCTGGCCCGTAATCCACACGAAAGTCCAACAGACCCAGTGGCCCAGCTAGGGTATACACCCCGGCCCCCCCTATAATCAAACCTTTAACCTTGTGGCCCAGCTCTTAAATGAATCGGCCCAACTATTCTGCTAAAGTATGCAGCCCAGATTTAGTAAGTAGAATTAATTGTGTGTTCAACAATTCATGTGTGACCCAAACCCAATGTAGTCATGTATGTATATCATCAGCCCAAGTTCCTCATATAATTGTTAATATGAACATACCATTATAACCAATATTAACTAGACTCATGACCAATATAACGTGCATATAATTACACCACTTTTCAACATAAATCAACTTAAGCCACACTATCATAAATTATCAATTGCATTCGTTAATAACCAACTCGCAATTCCACATAATTATTCCAAACTTAATTCATACCCTATGAAGCATTATCTATCTTTTATTTAAATTGTTAATATACATATTTCAATGGCTTCATTTACTCACATAAATACACATCATCGAATAGCAGACCTCATGCACATGATTCATTCCAAATTTTCTAGTTTAATCATGACTTACTTCTGACATATTACTCATTGTTTCAACTAGTCAATAAACATGCAACCTTATCCTCATACTTGAAGTCTGTGTAGCCGAACAATCTCATCATTCATATCAGATCCATGAGTCATAAAGTGCATATCAAAAGTTCCATAAACATGCATCTAGCATCATACAAATATACAACACACATCATCATCGACATACATACATATATTTGTACATGGTTCAATTTACCGTCTGCATATATTATGTATCACTTATTCGCTACTGGACAACTACAAATCATATTCATCATATAATTGTATAATCAACATCACATAGTATCACTAACTAATTAATCATCAAATCTCATTCAATATCACATACAAACAATATCATGAAATACGAATAATTAGCAGACAAGAATCACTAACCACAGATCTTAGTCGCACAAGATGCTATAACGAAGGGGGGGGTCTGCTATGCCGACGCCACTCAGAACAGGAGGTAGGGTTTGGTTTGTTGTGTGCATTAGCAGTTACGTATACATAAAATATATGGATAAAGGATTTGGGCCGGTAGTCTACTAACAAACAATGGTTAATATGGGTTGGTTCTATTCACTGAACACAACAGCGAATTGGGTCAAGATTTTACAATAATGCAGACTTATGTTGTGAGGGGCCCTGACTCGCTTACAAGGCCCACTAGCTAAGGCCCCTATGATCCCGTTTTGCTATGCCCGTACACATATACGATTTAAGTAGTCGGGTACATAAGACCCATTGGACGATTTCAAGTATACAACTTGCACACATAGCATTTAACGACACACACGTGTAACTTAATAAATCTTGCATGATCGTGAAATAAAAGTAATTAGATGCAGAGACACACGTCAAAGGTTGTGGAATTTAAGCAATGCTAACCTTGGAAATACGGGTTGTCACATCATCCCCAACTTAGAAGAAATTTTGTCTCGAAATTTGACAAGTAAGCACGAAAGAATGAAGTGAGGAATCAAGATTGCTGCGAATTTTGCTTAGGTGTGACATCATCCCCAACTTGAAGAGGAATTTCGTCCCGTAATTCACCAGTTTCACTAGGTTTAGACTTGTCTTTAGGAAAGAGTTGAGGATATTTAAGCTTCATCTGGTCCTCACGCTCCCATGTGAACTCCGGTCCACGTCTTGAGTTCCAACGAACCCTAACAATCGGAATACGACTATGCTTACGCACCTTGACCTCTCGGTCCATGATCTCGATAGGTTCTTCGACAAATTGCAACTTGTCGTCAATCTTCAACTCTTGAGATGGCACAACTAGTGTTTCATCAGACAAACATTTCTTCAATTGCGAAACATGGAAAACATCGTGCACATTACCCAACTCAGCAGGTAACTCAAGCTTGTAAGCGACCTTACCGATCCGCTCCAGGATTCTGAATGGCCCAACGTAACGTGGATTGAGCTTGCCACGCTTCCCGAAGCGTACAACACCCTTCCACGGTGAAACTTTCAACATTACCCGATCACCCACTGCAAACTCTAACGGTTTCCTACGCTTGTCAGCGTAGCTTTTCTGACGATCACGCGCTGCTGCCATACGGTTTCTGATCTGAACAATCTTTTCTGAAGTTTCAAGTACAAGCTCAGGACCTGTGATCTGGCTGTCACCCACCTCAGCCCAACAGAGAGGAGAACGACATTTACGCCCGTACAGTGCTTCGAACGGGGCTGCCTGAATACTAGTGTGGTAGCTGTTGTTGTAGGAGAACTCTATCAACGGCAAGTGTTTCTCCCATCCCTTCCCAAAATCGATCACACATGCCCGCAGCATGTCTTCAAGCGTCTGAATAGTGCGCTCACTCTGACCATCCGTCTGTGGGTGATAGGCGGTACTCATATCGAGCTGCGAACCGAACGATTTATGCATTGACTGCCATAATTCATAAGTGAAACGCGGATCTCGATCTGAGATGATAGAAGTTGGCACCCCGTGCCTAGAAACCACCTCCTTAAGATAAACTGCTGCAAGCTGTGAAAACTTATCTGTTTCCTTGATTGCCAGAAAATGCGCTGACTTTATGAGACGGTCAACAATCACCCATATAGTATCGTTTCCAGCTTGAGTTCTCGGTAACCCTGTAACGAAATCCATGGCGATCTGCTCCCACTTCCACGTGGGTATCTCTGGCTGCTGAAGTAGACCTGAGGGTTTTTGATGCTCTGCTTTGACTTTAGCACAAGTCAAACACTTACTCACGTATGTCGCAATGTGAGCCTTCATCTTTGGCCACCAATACATAACCCTGAGATCCTGATACATCTTGTCTGAGCCCGGGTGAACTGAATACCGGGACTTGTGCGCTTCATCCATCACAAGTTCTCGAAGTTTACCATACAAAGGAACCCATACCCGCTCCATAAAGTAATAAATGCCGTCAGGCCTCTTCTCCAGTCGTCTTTCCATGCCCCGCAAGTACTCGGCCTCGACGTTCTCTTCCTTCAAGGCTTCGATCTGAGCGGAACGAATCTGAGCTGGTAATCCAGAGTGAATAGTAAGCTGTAGAGCACGAACGCGCTTAGGCTTCGTCTCCTTTCGGCTAAGTGCATCAGCCACAACATTAGCTTTCCCGGGATGATACTTGATGGCACAATCATAGTCGTTCAAAAGCTCTATCCAACGCCGTTGCCGCATATTCAATTCCTTCTGGTCGAAGATATGCTGAAGGCTTCTGTGATCGGTGTAGATGGTGCATTTGGTACCGTACAGATAATGCCTCCAGATCTTCAACGCGAAAACCACCGCTCCTAACTCCAAATCGCGAGTCGTATAATTCTTCTCGTGTACCTTCAGCTGACGAGAAGCATAAGCTATCACTTTCTCGCGTTGCATCAACACGCAACCGAGACCCTGAATCGAAGCATCACAGTAAACCACAAAATCCTTTGTACCCTCTGGTAGAGATAGGATTGGCGCACTGCATAATTTCTGTTTCAGAAGTTGGAAAGCGTCCTCCTGTTTTGTTCCCCAAGAATAAACAACGTTCTTCTGTGTCAAGGAGGTGAGAGGTTGAGCAATCTTCGAGAAATCCTGAATGAACCGACGATAGTACCCTGCAAGACCCAGAAATTGTCGCACCTCAGAAGGATTCTTTGGTGCTGCCCAATTCCTAATAGCATCGATCTTGGCAGGATCCACATGTATACCCATCTCGTTGATAATATGCCCAAGAAAGTGTACTTCCCGAATCCAGAAATCACACTTAGAAAACTTCGCGTAAAGCTGCTCCTTCCTCAGGAGCTCCAAAATAAGATGTAAATGCCGCTCGTGGTCCTCCTGGCTCTTGGAGTAAATCAAGATGTCGTCGATGAAGACAATAACGAAGTCGTCAAGATACGGTTTGCACACGCGGTTCATGAGATCCATGAAGATCGCTGGTGCGTTGGTCAACCCAAACGGCATAACCAAAAACTCATAGTGGCCATACCGCGTCCGAAAAGCTGTTCTGGGAACATCCCCCTCTCTAACCCGTACCTGATGATAACCCGGCCTTAAGTCGATTTTAGAATAGAAACTTGACCCTTGCAGCTGGTCAAACAGATCGTCGATACGTGGCAAAGGATAGCGATTCTTGACTGTCACCTTGTTGAGCTCGCGATAATCTATACACATCCGAAAGGACCCGTCCTTCTTTTTCACAAACAGAACTGGAGCTCCCCAAGGTGAAGAGCTAGGTCGGATAAAACCCCTGTCCAATAGCTCCTGAAGTTGATATGACAATTCCTGTAACTCCCCTGGTGTAAGACGGTAAGGAGCACGAGCAATCGGGGCTGCTCTCGGAGCGAGATCGATCTGAAATTCCACCTGTCGATGTGGAGGTAAACCAGGGAATTCCTCAGGAAACACATCAGGAAACTCACGAACTACTGGAAAATCCCCGATCTTCCTCTCATCAGACTGCGAATCAGTAACAAGGGCTAACATAGCAGGATAACCCTTACGCAGACACTTCTGAGCCTTCATTGCTGAAATAATGCTAATTGTGGCACCACTACGATGGCCCTGAACCGATAAAGATTCTCCGCTAGGGAGAGGAACACGTACGATCTTCTCCTTACAGAGAATCTCCGCCTGATACTTGGACAACCAGTCCATACCGATAACTACGTCGAAGCTCCCAAGAGTAATGGAAGTAGGTCAATGTCGAATACTTGACCCAGAAGATCAAGTTTACACCCAACTAGGACATGCGAAGCTTCGATTGTTTTACCATTTGCTATCTCTACTATGTGTTTCGTTACGAGAGGTGTAGGACTTAACCCTAACTGAAAACTGAACCCCAAAGACACGTAACTCCAATCGGCACCAGCGTCAAATAAAATAGAAGCAAATACACCGTTTACTGAAAACGTACCAGTAACCACGTTGCCGTCGTTCCGCGCTTCCCCAGCTCCTAACACAAACCCGCGCCCACGCGCAACATTACCCCCTTGTTTCCAGCATTATTATTCCCGTTGTTACCCGTTGTGTTCTGCTTCAGCTGAGGGCAGTCTCGCTTGAAGTGCCCCTCGGCCCCACACTGGTAACACCCTTTTTGAGTACCCTGGTTCTGCTGAGTCTGTTGTCTACCCGACTGCTGTGATGGTTGCTGCTGAGCTGGAAGTGTAGCCCTACAATCCCTAGCCACGTGCCCTGGTCGGTTACACCGATGACAAACCCGAGTACACTGTCCCTTGTGATGATAGTTACACTTGTTGCACAAAGGTAGCTTCCCTGCATAAGATCCCTGCCCTGAATTGTTACTCTGGTTTTGATTCACTGACGATGACTGGCTGAAACTGCGGTTGCTGCCAGTATCTGCCCTTTTCTGTGACTGCACTGAATTGGACGCCTTGTCCACATCGCTCCACTTACGCTTGTTGTCAGTGGCGGGGGTAGTAGCTGTAGTAGCGACAGTAGTAGTAGCAGAAACACGTGGTGGCAGCGAATTGCTCTCCACCTCCTGATCAACGATCTTGTGAGCCAAACGAACATTCTGAGTTAAGTTATTGAGGTTTGCTGCCGTAACCAAACCCTTCACCCGTGGAGGTAATCCCTTGATGAACAACTCAATTCTTCGAGGCATAGGTTGGGACAAATTCGGACACAAGTCAGCCAACTCATACGACCGCTTCACGTATGCTTCAATCTCAGACCCAACCATTTTTAGATCATAATACTCGTTTTCTAATTTCTGTATCTCATCACGAGGACAGTATTCCTCCCTCATCAACTCCTTAAAGTCGTCCCACGTAGTGGCGTTCGCCGCCTCAATGCCCAACAGCTGAACCTGGGCATTCCACCATGTCAGGGCACCGTCCTCGAGCGTGCCCGCAGCATACTTCACTCTGTCCCCAACCGGACAATTACACATCGCGAATACGGACTCTGCCTTTTCGAACCATCGCAAGAGTCCTACAGCCCCTTCAGTCCCACTGAAGGTCTGTGGCTTACAATCCATGAAGGTTTTAAATGTGCAAACAGGTGGATGGTGCGGATTCTGTTGCACCTGTTGACCTATTAACGAAAGAACATAAAACAAACGGGTAAGACTCAAGCATGCGACACAAGGATAAAGAGTGTTTGGTACACATCGTACCAGCCTGATAAGCCGCTAAGGCTTCAGCCACGCGAGTGTTAATGAGATCGGTTAACTCAGCCTGAGTCATAGCAATATGGCCACGTCCACCACCGCGGCCTCCACCACGTCCACCATTACGTCCGCCACGTCCGCTCATGATTCTATATATAAGAAAGGAAAGATTCAACATGCAAGTACAAGTAGGAAGCAAGCATTACTATGATCTCTACAGATTTCTACGTTCTAGCATAACATCAACTAACAGAGCGGAATCCTTTTTGACACTCGTCAAGTTTCACTGGTACTCACATGCACCCCACCTTATTATTATGTGTGCACCCACAATAATAATCCAATTTGCATGTTCATCTCAGATCCACTCAATTCGTGTTAGAAAGGTTTCCCGAATTCAAGAAATACAGTAGGTGACACCACAACACAGATTATGAAAGTTCAAGAAAAGTTACACTCTTAAAACACGTAATGTGGGTTATTATCATATAAGTTCATACTGTTGTGCCAAGTGTGCATTCACATGTAATGTTATCTAATAGCAAATACCAGAAATAATGTGCAATAGTAAACAAGAGACGAACCTTGCAGTCTGGAGCTGAGTGTCATGGTCGATTCCGGATCAGTTCGGTTATAGTCTGGTTTTATAAAAGCGTTTTAAAACCAAGTTCACTATAACCAGTGGCTCTGATACCAAACTGTCACACCCTCAAATTACCACCTCGGGAGTGTCCCTGAAAGGCGTGTGACAGACTGACAATGAGCCACTAATTACATTGAATCTACAAGTCTCGAAATAAAATTCCCAATTTAATTATAAAAATCTCAACAAGAGTTTATACGAAAAACCACTAAGTTCAGCGGAAGCGTTATCAAAAGTATAATTTAAATATTCTCAAAGCAAATGTACGAAAAACCAATATTCCAATAAGTGTATCCAATCAGCACAATCCATGACCACTCAAACCGCTCCAAACAACAAGTTCCACATCCAAGAAATCTAACGACCTGCGAGCATGCAACAAGTGTATCAGACAAAGCTGGCGAGTCCACAGTTTAAGAAAACGTTTGTTACCAGTTGAATGTAAAACAGTTCAATAACCAATGCAAGTAATATTGTTAATATCTCAATTCCGAACAAGACGGCTCCTGAAGTACATGACTGCCCTTTCCCACGTACTCCTATCCAGTACTGGGCCCGACTGGGTCATTAGTTCACATCCGTCCTCTCTAGGAGCGGCGTGAGGGTGCCGAACCTAAGTAGCGCTACCAACTAATACCCGTTACCCTCCAGGTAACAACATAAGGGACTTACAAGAATGATAGGTGAGAATATTAACCAATATACCCGTTTTTACCCAAAAGACTTATCCCTCCACGGGATACCCACTGACTGTCCCCAACCACTGGGACGCATGCTCGAATGTAGTGAACTCACCTTTGGTTGCTCGGTAGGTTCAATTTCTTGTTCGTACTAAATCAAGTGTATCCTATTCCAATTATTAACAACAGTTAGGACCACGTTCAACGTTTAGCACCATTTTTATCACATAACATTCATCATATATTTCAATAATTCACGTAGTAAGCAACGACAGTTTCACCAAGAACACTTGGACGAATAGTCACTCTTAGATCAAACCACCATTGAACAAATAACATTTTTCAATAAACAGTACTTGAACAGAAATGATTAGCCATATGGCCCCGCCATGTGCAACACAGCTGGCCCGTAATCCACACGAAAGTCCAACAGACCCAGCGGCCCAGCTGGGTCATTAGTTCACATCCGTCCTCTCTAGGAACGGTGTGAGGGTGCCAAACCTAAGTAGCGCTACCAACTAATACCCGTTACCCTCCAGGTAACAACATAAGTGTGACAACTCGAGTTTCCAAGATTCCACTTTCGCATTTATTGCACGTTCACTGTTTGTTTAGTTGTTTACTTGCACAATTGGTTGCGTTGTAACTGTATACATTTTGGTTCAATAAAGTGTATTGTAATTGTGCATGGTTATGTGTTACTTATGAAAGATTTGACAAATGCATGAACTTGGTGGTGAAACTGTAAATTATGTTGTGATGGGTGTGCTTTATGTAAAAGATGATAATTAGGGGGTGAGTAGAGTAGATTGTGAACCTTAACAACTCTTAACCCTAATCCTCTTCACTAATCATCACACAAAATCAATACACGTACTTTCACATTCTCCAATCCTCTCTACAATCATTTTCTTCATCATTGGCACAAGCTCTCAATCATCACTCTTGATTCCTCTCTTTATCTCGAATCAATCCAAGGTAATTGTTTAATGATTGTTTGTTGTTAATCGTTGATTGATCGATTCATGATAAAACCCTAGTTCTTCATATGATAGTTCTGTGCTTATTGATTTATACTGATTATTGGGAAATGAATATGATTAGCATGACACTAATATGTCTGATATGATGAAGATGTTCATTGTTGATTTGATTTCTGCTATGCAAATGTATGAATTAGGGTTTCCTGATCGTGAAAACAAAAACGTAACTGTTACATTGTAGTTGAATGTTCGCATGATTGATGGTTTGCCCGATGTTTGATTTTACATGAAAGGTCCGAATTTTGATTAACTTGATATGTCCGAATTTGTAAGGGACTTGAAGTCCGAATTTTTGTTTACACACATAAAGGTCCGAACTTTGAGTTAATATAAAAAGGTCCGAACTTTATGAACAATATGTAATCAGACCTTTGTTAATTAATGTTATTAAGATCCTGTCCGACTTTTACTTGTTATTTGGTCCGACCTTTTACTTGTAATCATAGGGTCCGACTTCTTTTGACTAGTAATGGTCCGAGTTTTTTAAGACATGCCTTGTCCGAGTTTTGCTTACCAAAGTGTTGTCCGAGTTTTGCTAGCATAAAGATGGTCCGACTTTTATATATATCACAAGAAGTCCGAATTTTATTGCAAGGGTTGTTGATGTCCGACTTTTAAGGGGGTTGCATAGAGTCCGAGTTTTAAGTGGTGAGCACTTGTCCGAATTTTATGATACTAGCATGTGGTCCGAGTTTCATGGTAATGTTTGTCCGACTTTTGATGTGTTGTGTAGGTCCGATTTTTGTTAAGGTTATCTTGTCCGAGTTTTTGCTATGTATACACATGGTCCGAGCTTTGAACCTATGATACCCTTGTCCGAATTTTGAATGCTTAAACATGTCCGAACTATGTAAAGGGTAATCATGGGGTCCGAGGTTGTGGTTGTGGTTGTGTAATCCGAATTGGATGTTTCTGCTTGATTGTTATCTGATAACTCGCTGTGATGATTGAATCACTAGATTTACGTTTATGACTTGAGTGTTATGTCGACTGCACGAAGGATAGTACTTGGTTATGTTAATAAGATCGTGATAATTACTGTTCACATAGCACAACTTGGTTCCTTGAATTGCACACTTAATTGTTTAAGCATTGATATGAGTCGTGCATGGGAATTATGAGTTCTGGATGAGTTTGTATAACTTTTATATACTATGTGATGATTTCTGATTGATTACACATTACACTCTATGACTTTTATTGATACGGAGACATTGTGAATAAAACTGATTTCGTATGTATGAACACAATAGGACTTGATTGATTGTTTACGAGCACATAGTTTAGCATACCGAGCAAACCAAGGTGAGTTCACACTCTTACCAAGGCATGGAATTCCCGGGGTTGGGAATGGGATTGAAGGAATAGATTTGTACTTACACTGTTACTAGACTATCTACCATCGTCCTCGGATGTGTAGGACACATACCTTAAACCTACGTATACTTGTACTCATCACTGTCCTCAGGCTGCGAAGGACACTCACGTAAAACCTACGTGAACTCATACTCACTACTGCCTCGGTTGTGTCAGGCACTTACGTAAAACCTACGTAAACCCCCGCGTACCCCTGTCCTCGGTTGTGAAGGACACTTACGTAAAACCTACGTAAACTTTGTACGTATTACTGTTCTCGGGTTAAGGAGAACACTTATGGTTACAAATAGGGATGGCAATCAAACCCGAACCCGAGGGGTAAACCCGAAACCCGACTCATTTGGGACGGGTTTGGGGTCGGTTAATCGGGTTTGGGACGGGTTTGGGAATAGTTTTTATTTTTTTCGTGGGTTTGGGACGGGTTTGGGATTTAGTGATATACCCGTTTACCCGATTATATACCCGATATAATTTCTTTTATATTATTAATATGTATATATATGATACATCCATTTTTTACACATATAGGTATTCTATTCTGTATACATTGTAGTTATTTGATATATATTTTTATAATAACAATACAAAATGTAACCGGTTAGTAGTTACGCGATAGATACCCAATGGGTTTTGAGACGAGTATACCCAACGAGTAATCTTTTTAAATTAACGGGTTTACCCGAAACCCGCGGGTATACCCGATACCCGATGGGTATTTACCCGCTAGAAACCCGACGGGTTTTGGGACGGGTTTGGGACAAGCTTATCTAACCGGGTTTGGGTTTGGGATTACCTAAACCCGTCCCAAACCCGACCCATTGCCATCCCTAGTTACAAATAGTCTAGTGTATATGCAACATGGGAAGCCCCCACCAATAGAACATACTATCGTCCCAGTAGAGCCACACGTTACAAACGAACTTACTATTACGCACTTACTTTCTGTGAACTCGCTCAACTAGTTGTTGACTCTCTGTTACATGCCTTGCAGGTCGTTAGGTATACATGGAGCTTGCATGGGGAGGCGCGGTCGTTGTGGACAAGGATCGTGATGCTTTGTTTAGACACTATGACTTTACATACTTTATTTACATTGGGCTTTTACTCAACTGCTTCCGCTAAACTTTGTTATTATACATATGTTATGGAACACCTTTCATATGGATTGGTTTGGTTTAAATACAATTACTTTTACTATTTACATTGTTCTATATGATTGGTGGCTTGATCCTGGTCAGTCACGCTCCCAAGCGGTGATACTCCGCAGGTGGATTTTGGGGGTGTGACAATAAGGGACTTACAAGAATGATAGGTGAGAATATTAACCAATATACCCGTTTTTACCCAAAAGACTTATCCCTCCACGGGATACCCACTGACTGTCCCCAAACACTGGGACGCATGCTCGAATGTAGTGAACTCACCTTTGGTTGCTCGGTAGGTTCAATTTCTTGTTCGTACTAAATCAAGTGTATCCTATTCCAATTATTAACAACAGTTAGGACAACGTTCAACGTTTAGCACCATTTTTATCACATAACATTCATCATATTTTTCAATAATTCACGTAGTAAGCAACGACAGTTTCATCAATAACACTTAGATGAATAGTCACTCTTAGATCAAACCACCATTGCACAAATAACATTTTTCAATAAACAGTACTTGAACAGAAATGATTAGACATATGGCCCCGCCATGTGCAACACAGCTGGCCCGTAATCCACATGAAAGTCCAACAGACCCAGCGGCCCAGCTAGGGTATACACCCCCCCCCCATAATCAAACCTTTAACCTTGTGGCCCAGCTCTTAAATGAATCGGCCCAACTATTCTCCGTATGCAGCCTAGATTTAGTAAGTAGGATTAATTGTGTGTTCAACAATTCATGTGTGACCCAAACCCAATGTAGTCATGTATGTATATCATCAGCCCAAGTTCCTTACATAATTGTTAATATGAACATACCATTATAACCAATATTAACTAGACTCATGACCAATATAACGTGCATATAATTACACCAATTTTCAACATAAATCAACTTAAGCCACACTATCATAAATTATCAATTCCATTCGTTAATAACCAACTCGTAATTCCACATAATTATTCCAAACTTAATTCATACCCTATGAAGCATTATCTATCTTTTATTTAAATTGTTAATATACATATTTCAATGGCTTCATTTACTCACATAAATACACATCATCGAATAGCAGACCTCATGCACATGATTCATTCTAAATTTTCTAGTTTAATCATGACTTACTTCTGACATATTACTCATTGTTTCAACTAGTCAATAAACATGCAACCTTATCCTCATACTTGAAGTCTGTGTAGCCGAACAATCTCATCATTCATATCAGATCCATGAGTCATAAAGTGCATATCAAAAGTTCCATAAACATGTGTCACGGCCCCCGACCCGATTTGACCCGTTTCAGGAGCCGCGGGACAGAAATCCTGCGGTATTTAATTTAGGCGACAGCGGAAGTCTTTCTAAAACATGATCTTTTAATATTTAAAACTGCCCGTTTTATATAATATAGGGATAAAACCCAATAATTTACAATAAAATGATTTCACTGGGAAATCTTTATTTTACAAAACATGTTTCTTTATTTATTTACATTGAGCCACTTTTCTAAGCTTGTAGTGCTTCATGGCACTTTTCTTTGCTCACAACAGATTACCTGAAACATGTTTGAAAAAGGTTTTGTCAGCGGGGAAATACTGAGTGAATAATTCTCATTACATAAAATGATGCGTAGTTATTAATTACAGCATAAGAGCGATTACAATGGTTTATATCTTTTATTTATCTGGCTCTATGTCACAATGGTGACATGTCACAATGGTGACATGTCACAATGGTGACGATGGTCATACCACTATTAGATCAATGAACCTAAATAGTGATGATTATCCCTGTAGGTCAATGAACCTAACAGTGATTATCCCAAGTAGGTCAATGAACCTAACTGGGAGAAAATTAGTAATGTGCACAATACCCCACATACTGGCTGTAATTTGGTGATTACATAAACTTAATCACTGTAATTTATAATTCTGAAAATAATTTGGAGTATTGTAAAACATTTGATAAAAAGAGAATGACTCACATTGCAGATTTAACGAGCAGAATATAAGCCTACTGATTAGCCTTGTTAACCTAATTTAAATAATCATGCACACAAAACCGGGTTAATAATTAATACAGCATTTACGATAACTCACGAGATCAAATTCTCACAACGAATGACAAAGTGCGATACTTAAACATCCATCGATTTAACGACGAACGACAAAGTATAACCCTAATGTGGGCGGCACTTAAACATCCATTGGATATATTGATCGGTCGGAAAATGAATCGTAATAGCGATCGAGTTATTACCCTGATTGCGGCAGCACTTCATGAACTGTGTGTGTTATTGAACTGATTCTACTATAACTCGACGTCAATTAGAAGTTTGAGCGTCGTTTCAACTTCCCAGATCAAGTCCCAATGTCCTCTATTTATACTAATTTTTGGGACATGCTTACGGACCGTAAGCCTGACCCTTTACGGTCCGTAAGGGGACACCTGGGGTCATAGGGTGGCCACGCATGGGACTAGCCTGGCTGAGTCAAAATTTGGTCCAATCATATTTTAACAATGAATTTCTGTTGATAATCATCAACTAGGGTTTACCCCTCTTGAGTTTTAGGGGCCCTGATCCTGATTCTGATTGTTCCGGAAATTTTAGGTTTGATGCAGAATTATTTGGGTATCTCAATTATGTTTTCCTAATTGACTTATTATCATCCTAAGTATTGATTTTAGTGAGAGTTGTTACATCCTCCCCACCTTAAGAAAAATCTCGTCCTCGAGATTTACTGAAAATAGATGAGGGTATTTCCGCTTGCCGTTTCGACTGTAAAGATTTATCTAATGTTTGCACCAGAGTCAAATAATACTTTTGTGTAACCGTTGTAACCTAGGACGTACCGGCTATTACATCTGGAATGAGCTCTGTTTCCTGAGCAGTCAATTGAAAGGCTCTTGCATTCCTTTTTGCTTCTTCTGCAGGTTTGGTTTTATTGCCAGATGGTTTGTTCAGTTTTGGACAATCTGGCCTAAGATGTCCAGCTTCTCCACAGTTGTAGCAGACTGAAGATCTCTTCCTCCTGCAGTCTTCTTCCTGATGCCCTGGAATTTTGCAAAAATTGCAATATCCCTTGCATCTTCCAAAATGCTTTCTTTTACAAGAATTGCAAAATGGACTAGTGGAAGATTGCCCATTCCCTCCTTTCTTGAAATCGTTATGGTTATCTGAACGGATTACCTGGGTAATCTTTTGGGCTACTTCCTTCCTTCTATTTTCTTCTCTTGTCCGTACTAGTTCGTCAGTCAGAGTATTGGCTAAATCTACCGCATCATCAATTGTGCGAGGTTTCGCAGCCTTGACGATATTACGGATTTCAGCAATCAATCCCCAAATATAACGAGAAATAAGTACCGGCTCTAGCGAAGCCAGGGTTGGTACTACTCGAGCATACTCGAAGAATGTCGTAGTATACCCTCGACAATCTACATCCACCATCCGGTGGGTTAGAAACTTATTTGTCATTTGTTCCTTTTCATATTCGGGACAGAATTTTCTTTCTACCAGGCTCTTAAATTCTTCCCAGTTCATAGCATACGCCATCCTTCTTCCTTTTGCTTGTAACACCGTATTCCACCATTCTAGCGCCCCTTCTTTGAAAAGATTTGACGCATACATGACCTGATCATCCTGAGCACATTTACTTATGGCAATTACTGCCTCAGTTTTCTCTAACCAACGTAGTGCAGCAGTCGCTCCTTCATTGCCTGCAAACTCAGATGGTTTACAAGCAAGAAATTCTTTGTAAGTGCAACCAGGCGTTGCAGCTTTTATTTTCTTAGGGAGCGGAGCTTGTCGTGGTTCATTATCATGATTAACATGATTATCGCCTCCGTTTACGCTGTTACTGAAGTTGTCTTCAGAAATACGTTTGCTAGGAACGATTTGTTGTGGTTCTATTGGGTTTTTAACAGCAGCAACGATTGTTGGAATAGCGTTGGCTATCCCTTGAGCAATCATTGTTGGAATAGTATTGGCGATTCCTTGAGCAACGATATTTTCTATATCCTGCCTAGTCATATATTGATCCCCTGAGTGTTGTTCAGATTGATTAATCTCGTTAACTGGTTCGTTATTAGCGTTTTCCATCTGATAACTACTTTATAGATAAATAATTAGTATACAAGAAATAATCCAAGGTTACACTTAATTGCATATAATCATGTAAACAGAATTTGTAAATTTTCTAAAATTTCATTTGTTTTATTGATTATATCATACTTTTATATACAACCATTTTGTTATTTACACATACTGATTTTACTATTACTATTACATAATCATAGTTCCATAATCTCCTATCCTTTGTTAGATAATATTCTAGTAACGGCGTTCCCTCTCATCTGTCCCCCAAATCTCTTGGATTTTATTCCCAGTCTCCATTAGTTCTTCAGCAAAGCAAAGTTCATCCTTATTCTCGTTACTTATTGGTGGATTTGGTAAAGGTTCTGAAGTGAGCTGAGGAAAAAGCTTATAGGGATGGTTTTGTAACTGTATTTCACTAGTCAACCATTCGTCTATTTGCGAGTGGATTGAAGGGTTTGGAATAGCTGGTTCTAAGTTCATCGGTAGTTGTGTTTCAAAAGAATGAATAAAAACATTTTCATTATCAGGATTAATAATACTATAGTTTGCCATTGTAAAATCTAGCTCTTCCTGAGATGGTAATTCTTCCGTTTGCCTAGAATCTTCCCCAATTTCTATTTTCTTGGGTTTTTCGAGAGGTAAAACGTTAAATTCTATAGGTTCTTCTATGTCTGGTATATACCTATTGAAATCTCTGGAAACTTCTACTCTTACTGGATAGAGATTTAAATTCTGAAGGGCCTCAGACAAGTTACTCATGCTGTTTAGCAAAATACACATAATTACTACGTTTAAAATTTATAACAAAATTTTATAGAAATATTATTTTATACTGGGTAACTATTAAAACAACTAAAATTTAAAACACGTTAGGTTTTATTTGTAATTCTTATGATTTCCTAAATAAGACTTCTAGACTGTAGATAATAAAGGTACTAATACTTGAGTCAATTATTAATTGCTACCTTGGTTAACATATAAGGATTTGTCCATACTGTGCACAATTATTCAGATAATAGAACATATAATCACGAAATAGAATTTAATAAAATTTAAGTATTTTCTAAATACTTAATTGGCTTAAATCAGTGGGCTTGAGAAGTGGCTCTGATACCACCTTATTTCTGTCACGGCCCCCGACCCGGTTTGACCCGTTTCAGGAGCCGCGGGACAGAAATCCTGCGGTATTTAATTTAGGCGACAGCGGAAGTCTTTTTAAAATAGGATCTTTTAATATTTAAAACTGCCCGTTTTATATAATATAGGGATAAAACCCAATAATTTACAATAAAATGATTTCACTGGGAAATCTTTATTTTACAAAACATGTTTCTTTATTTATTTACATTGAGCCACTTTTCTAAGCTTGTAGTGCTTCATGGCACTTTTCTTTGCTCACAACAGATTACCTGAAACATGTTTGAAAAAGGTTTTGTCAGCGGGGAAATACTGAGTGAATCATTCTATTTACATAAAATGATGCGTAGTTATTAATTACAGCATAAGAGCGATTACAATGGTTTATATCTTTTATTTATCTGGCTCTATGTCACAATGGTGACGATGGTCATACCACTATTAGATCAATGAACCTAAATAGTGATGATTATCCCTGTAGGTCAATGAACCTAACAGTGATTATCCCAAGTAGGTCAATGAACCTAACTGGGAGAAAATTAGTAATGTGCACAATACCCCACATACTGGCTGTAATTTGGTGATTACATAAACTTAATCACTGTAATTTATAATTCTGAAAATAATTTGGAGTATTGTAAAACATTTGATAAAAAGAGAATGACTCACATTGCAGATTTAACGAGCAGAATATAAGCCTACTGATTAGCCTTGTTAACCTAATTTAAATAATCATGCACACAAAACCGGGTTAATAATCAATACAGCATTTACGATAACTCACGAGATCAAATTCTCACAACGAATGACAAAGTGCGATACTTAAACATCCATCGATTTAACGACGAACGACAAAGTATAACCCTAATGTGGGCGGCACTTAAACATCCATTGGATATATTGATCGGTCGGAAAATGAATCGTAATAGCGATCGAGTTATTACCCTGATTGCGGCAGCACTTCATGAACTGTGTGTGTTATTGAACTGATTCTACTATAACTCGACGTCAATTAGAAGTTTGAGCGTCGTTTCAACTTACCAGATCAAGTCCCAATGTCCTCTATTTATACTAATTTTTGGGACATGCTTACGGACCGTAAGCCTGACCCTTTACGGTCCGTAAGGGGACACCTGGGGTCATAGGGTGGCCTCGCATGGGACTAGCCTGGCTGAGTCAAAATTTGGTCCAATCATATTTTAACAATGAATTTCTGTTGATAATCATCAACTAGGGTTTACCCCTCTTGAGTTTTAGGGGCCCTGATCCTGATTCTGATTGTTCCGGAAATTTTAGGTTTGATGCAGAATTATTTGGGTATCTCAATTATGTTTTCCTAATTGACTTATTATCATCCTAAGTATTGATTTTAGTGAGAGTTGTTACAACATGCATCTAGTATCATACAAATATACAACACACATCATTCATCGACATACATACATATATTTGTACATGGTTCAATTTACCGTCTGCATATATTATGTATCACTTATTCGCTACTGGACAACTACAAATCATATTCATCATATAATTGTATAATCAACATCACATAGTATCACCAACTAATTAATCATCAAATCTCATTCAATAACACATACAAACAATATCATGAAATACGAATAATTAGCAGACAAGAATCACTAACCACAGATCTTAGTCGCACAAGATGCTATAACGAAGGGGGGGGGTCTGCTATGCCGACGCCACTCAGAACAGGAGGTAGGGTTTGGTTTGTTGTGTGCATTAGCAGTTACGTATACATAAAATATATGGATAAAGGATTTGGGCCGGTAGTCTACTAACAAACAATGGTTAATATGGGCCGGTTTTATTCACTGAACACAACAGCGAATTGGGTCAAGATTTTACAATAATGCGGACTTATGTTGTGAGGGGCCCTGACTCGCTTACAAGGCCCACTAACTAAGGCCCCTATGATCCCGTTTTGCTATGCCCGTACACATATACGATCTAAGTAGTCGGGTACATAAGACCCATTGGACGATTTCAAGTATACAACTTGCACACATAGCATTTAACGACACACACATGTAACTTAATAAATCTTGCATGATCGTGAAATAAAAGTAATTAGATGCAGAGACACACGTCAAAGGTTGTGGAATTTAAGCAATGCTAACCTTGGAAATACGGGTTGTCACAATAATGGTCCTAACGAGTGCGGAAAGCGGTTTTGGGTATATCCTCCTCTTGAATGCGTAGCTGGTGATAGCCTGAGCGTAGATCGATCTTCGAGAAACATGTAGCACCTTGTAGCTGATCAAAGAAATCATCAATTCGAGGCTGGGGATAGCGATTCTTGATTGTCAACTTATTCAACTCCCGATAGTCGATGCACATCCTGAACGACCCATCCTTCTTTTTGACGAAAATGACTGGTGCGCCCCATGGAGAGGTGCTCGGGCGAATGAAGCCTTTATCAAGTAGTTCCTGGAGTTGACTCGAGAGTTCACGCATTTCGGATGGAGCGAGTCGATAAGGAGCTTTGGCAATAGCGTTGGCTCCAGGAATGAGGTCGATACAAAAGTCGATATCACGACTTGGCGGCAATCCAGGAAGATCACCAGGGAACACCTGAGGAAATTCACAGACCACAGAAACGTCTTTCACTTCGGTCTTCCTTTTCTTTTCCTTCTCCGCTACTATAATGTTGGCCAAGAAAGCTCTGTATTCCTTGCAGAGATACTTGCTAGCTTGGACACAGGACATGAGCTTGAGACCTTTCGAAGGAATTTCACCGTAAACACATAATAAATCACCATTCGCGAGCGAGAATCGAATCATCTTGTCGAAGCACACAACTTCAGCATGGTTTCACGAAGAAAGTCCATACCTACTATGACGTCAAAACTTCCGAGCCGCATTGGAATGAGATCAATAGGGATAATGTGATTGTTGAGCTCGAGAGTACAATCACGAATGATAGAATTAACGACTACAGTTCTTCCTGTGGCAACTTCGACGTCGAACGTTGAGGGGAGATGAGAGCGCTTCCGATTAAGGAGTTTTTCGAATTCGATCAATACAAAACAATTATCGGCTCCAGTATCAAATAAACACGATGCATAAATACCATTAAGAAGGAGCGTACCATTGACCACATTGTTGTCAGCTTGGGCATGGCGCGCATTGATGTTGAACGTTCTGGCACGGGCGGCTTGTTGCTGTTGCTGTTGAGGCTGTTGCTGTTGCTGCTGAGGCTGCTGGGGCTCTTGTTTCACAACCCTGTTCGGGCACATGTTCGTAAAGTGGTTGGGATCACCACATGCAAAGCAGACTCGAGCGTTGACCGCGGGTGCCTGAGCCGCGTGTTGGCCTTGAGGGGCTGGGAGCAGAGCTTGATGAGCAGTGGCTTGAGCTAGGGCTTGACGGTGACTAGTACGGCAGTTTGCAGTAAAGTGGCCGTACATGTTGTAGTGAGTGCAAAAACGGCAGGCGAGACCTACCGGGTGATGGTAGGAGCATGTCGGGCAGGCAGGGTAGGGACCAGTATATGCACACTTTGCGGGCGGTGCATAGGTGATCGGAGCTGGAGCTGATCGGTATTGTTGTTGCTGAGCTGGTACCGCTTGAAGTGGAGCAGCGGTAGTGACAGCACCATCTTGTTGCTGGAGCTGCTGTTGTTGTTCTTCTTCTTGCGACAAGAGGACTTTGATGACTGCGATGCGGTGGCGGTGGTGTCGGCAGTTGGCGCGGCGGTGGCTTGGTGCAGGTTCTTTGAAGTTTTGTCCCAAAAACCAGCTTTTACTCGCTTGTCATTGATTTCGGCGACAAGCAAGTAAGTTTCTTCGATCGTTGCTGGCTTGGAAGCTTGCAAAAAGTCGGCAACACAATCCGGAAGAGTGCGGATATTCTTCTTGATCGTCATGTCGGTAGTCTTCACCTGATCGGGACAGATAATGCTGAGCTGCTTGAAGCGAGCAGTCAGGACAGCTGATGTGTGTAAAATGCAACATATAAATCACATCAATTAAGGCATAAAACTAACCCTTTTTAAGTACTAATGTTGGAAAAAGAGTGTTTTTGTCTTCCTTTTGTATTTTCAGGATGAAATGAGCTCAAAATCACAAAAGAAGCAAAAAGACAACTAATTCTAGCACAAATACAAGAAAAGGAATAAAAGTAGACTGCCCGGATCCTCAACGGCACCTCCCAAGACAAAGAAGAGAAAACAGAGACTGAACACGCCCCGTGTCCAGCGAACACGGGGGCGTGCCCAGGAAGCAGCAGAAAAGACAAACCAGTAGAAGCTTCCATTGCCCACCACGGGGCCGTGTCCAGCGGGCACGGGGGCGTGGTGAAAGTACAGCAGGCGCATTAATTGTAATTGCGAATTACAATTAATGAAGAGAGAGAATGTCAGACGGGCACGGGGGCGTGTCCAGCGGACACGGGGCCGTGCCCAGCCTTCTGTTCAGCCTATAAATAGGGGAGCTTGGTTTCATTCCACTTCATCCCTTGGCACACCACATCTCTCACACTTCATCCACCACCCACCACCACCATAACACCATCATCCACCACCATCATCCATTGTCCATCATAGAGTGTGTGAGTCGTCTCGGGATCCAAGATTGATCGTAAGAGTTCTTGACAATCAAGGCCATGTTTGCCTAAGTCTCTTACATCACTTGGTGAAGACAAGTGTTTAGTATAATACTTTTTATTTTTAATCTTTTGCACTTTTTATTTGGTTTTGTATTAATGACTTTAATAACTAGTTACTTATGTTGAAGGTGATCTTTTCTTATCGTTTGTCCGTGGTGTCTTGGCGTTATTTTACTGTCTATATAAAATAAAAGATTTTCACCATTCATATCTCCACGGTCTATATGGAGGTATGTTGGCTACCTGGTCGGGGGTTAAGGGAACGGTTTGGTAAGGGTCTTGCCCTTGTTCAGCGTTTAGAGGTCCTGCTTGGGACCTGGGTCAAATTTAGTAGGATCTCCTTCAATACCCATAGGTATTGGATGGCGGGGATCCAAACTCTTTGACCCCCTCATAAGTTAACTACTATTAATACTATATCCCGGCTATTTAGGACTGTATCCCTGCTGACTCAGACTACTTTGCCGAGGGTAACGTCACCGCCAAAAGCGGGGCCTACCACAATTTGCATTAATAACTTAATTCATTATCTTCCAATAATCCGACCCTTTAGGATTGTATCCTTGCTGACTCAAACTACTGGGTTGAGGGTAACGTCGCCTTCAAAAGAGGGGCCTACTACAATAACTAAGATAATCTCCTAAACAAGTGCAAAAGTGCGAAAATAATCAAAGGTTATACTAATACACGTGTCGGATCCAAGTGATTCATCTTGTCTATCTGTTTTTATTTTATTTTATTTTTCAGCATTTAGTTAGTTTTTATTTTTCTTAGTTTAAAACATTTTTCTCACTTTTTGATTTGATTAGACGTTGAGGATAAACCGGTATTAAAAGCTCTTGTGTCCTTGGACGACCTCGGTATCTTACCAACACTATACTACGTCCACGATGGGTGCACTTGCCCATATGTGTGTTTAGTGTTAGTGAATATCGTGTTTTATAAATTTAAAACTTGGCTAAAAGTGTAAAAAGGGGCTTAAATATACATCAAAATTATAACACACTTCACGCACATCAAGTTTTTGGCGCCGTTGCCGGGGACACAAGGATTTTAAGAAAGTTAGGAATCAGCGGCCTAATCATATTTTTATTTTTCTTTAATTTTTTAGGATTTTTTCTTAGATTTTCAGCTTCTGCAGAGCTCAACACGGGGACGTGCCTGGTCGGACACGGGCCGTGTTCAGCATCGTCACTGGCAGTTTTTGTTTTCCAAGTTACAGAAGGCTGACCACGGGGTCGTGCCGGTGCAACACGGGGCCGTGTCCAACTTCGAGTAACTGGGATCTGGAAAACAATCACTGAAATTCCGACCACGGGCCGTGTTCGCTCAACACGGGGCCGTGGTGAACCTTCTGACCAACATTCTTTTTTGTTTTTATTGCAGGACTTGGAACCCGACGCCACCCTCACGTAGTGTATGAGCTCCAGTTCCAATAAAGACATAAAAGAACCACTAGAAGAACCCGAACGCTTTCTCAGAAAAAGGTTAAAAGCCAAAAACCAAGAGAAGGTTTCGGGTGATCCACCTCCAATGGCGGACCAACGTACCCTTATGGATTATCTACGACCCACCGTAGGTAATCTAGGCGCCGCTATCAATGCTCCGAATGTCGAAGCCAATAACTTCGAACTTTGGCCGCATTTGATACAAATGCTCCAAAACTCCGCAACCTTCCACGGGCTTGCGGACGAGGATCCCCATCTACATATAACTAATTTCTTGGAAATATGTGATACCTTTCGGATCAATGGAGCATCAAACGACGTCATCCGCCTCCGTATGTTTCCCTTCTCACTAAAAGACCGAGCGAAAGCTTGGCTCAACGCCCTCCCAGCTGGATCGGTAAACACCTGGGATGAACTAGCCCAAAAATTTCTATATAAGTATTTCCCTCCTGCTAAAACTGCTAAGTTAATGGCTGAAATTAATACATATTCACAAGAGGACGGGGAATCCTTATATGAAACTTGGGAAAGGTTCAAGGAGCTATTACGCAAGTGTCCCCATCACGGCCTCGCAATATGGCAACAAGTATCCACTTTCTATAATGGATTGTTGCCACACACTAGGCAGACACTTGATTCTAGCTCCGGGGGACTTTTAGGTAATCGACGCCCACACGAAATATATAATCAAATTGAGGAAATTGCTCAAACCAATTTTCAATGGCACACCCCCCGGGGAAATAAGTCTATCGCCTCGGGCGCCCATAAGGTCGATGAAAGCATTTCTTTACAAGCCCAAATCGAGGCCCTTTCTTCAAAGATAAAAAAATTGGAAATGACAAAAACAGTCTCGGTTATGGCTTGTGAAGGGTGTGGTGGGTCACATGAAAATTGGAGTTGCATGAGAGAAACAGACGATCAACAAGAAATGGTAAACTACATTGATAATAGACCTAGGCCGTCGGGTCCTCCAACGGGAACTTACAACCAAGGATGGCGAAACCACCCAAACCTTGGTTGGAGGGACCCCGGCAATAGTAGTAACCAACAAACCCAACGAACAAACTTTCAGCAACCAAGAAATGAGTCACAAAATTTCACTCAACAACAAGGTGGACGAGAAAGGCTCGAAGATACTATATCTCGCCTCGTCTCTGACACTGATAAGAAAAACTCGGAAAGATTTCTACAATTAGAATCTAATTTTAGAAATCAACAAGCTAGCATTCAAAATATAGAAAAACAATTAAATCAAATAGCTCAAAATTTTTCCGAGAGACCGCAAGGCGCATTACCTAGCAATACCAAAACAAACCCAAAGGCGCAAGTTCACCTCATCACACTACGAAACCGCACCGTAGGGCCTGCAGAAGTGCCACCGCCAACGGAAGAAACAGTACCGACACCTCTGCAGGAGAAGAACTCTCCTCCATCACCAGAGCCGACCAAGGCTCCTCGAGTTCCGTACCCCGGTAGGTTAATTCGTCAAAAGACAAATGAGCAATTCGCAAAGTTCGAAAGTCTGTTAAAACAATTGCACGTCAATATTCCTTTTATCGAAGTCCTAACCCAAATGCCCAAATACTCTAAATTCATGAGGGACTTCCTTACGCATAAGAGGAAAATTGAAAATTTGCAATTAGTTAATTTAGGCGAAGAATGCTCTGCCCTCGTGCTCAATAAACTTCCCCAAAAGAAAATCGATCCCGGAAGCTTCACGATTCCATGCTCAATAGGGGAATCGCCCGTTCGCAATGCCTTAGCCGACCTAGGGGCTAGCATTAACCTCATGCCCTCATCAATGTTCAAAAGGCTCGGCTTGGGAACCACGAGCCCTACAAAAATGAGCATACAACTCGCTGATCGATCCGTCAAATTCCCACAAGGTGTCTTCGAGAATGTCTTGGTAAAGGTAAGCAGATTCGTTTATCCAGCTGACTTTGTCATACTCGATATGGAGGAAGACACCGAGGTCCCCCTTATACTAGGGAGACCCTTCCTTGCCACAGTCCAAGCAGTGGTGGATATGAATGACGGGACACTCACCTTGAGGTATGGGGATGATGAAGTGAAATTCGGAGTTGGGAAGAGAATAGAAGATGACGACCCGGTCAATTACATGAAGGTTATTGATTCAAGCTTGGATGCTGCTCTCCACCGGTGTAACATGGGACGCCAAGCATCCCACTCAGAAAATATATAACCTCGAATTGGGTCTAGCCAAGGACCCTTATAAACGTGGCGCACCACGGAGGCATTCCGCGGAACTATCCTTAGTTTAGTTTAATCTTTTAGTTTTATTTTGCAGAATAAAACACACTCATGGTGGTAATGGATGAAAAAGGGGAACGAGAAAAATGGACCCATTGACGGGTGGTCCGTAGGACAACCCTTAAAATGTCTAAATATATATACATTCCATGCTTAATTCGGTTTATTGTTTGAACTTGGTAACTATTAGTTGTTTGGACGTGCAGGTGCAAATGGAGCATAAAAGAGAAAGAATTTGGAGCATCAATAAAAAATTAATTTTTGGAATTGAAGAATTAAGAGGATAGCATGATAGAGGACGAAATTACGAGAACGTAGGCGAAAACGGTGAAGAAAACGGAGTTGAAACGAAAAAGTTATGCTGAAAACAAGTTTTCAACGTTGCCTGCCGTAAAACAGGAGCTCCTGGGCGTAAGACTTCAATGACAGCCGTAAGCTACGGCTGGGAGGCGTAGCTTACGGCTTCGACTGATCCAAAAAGTGTAACTCCTCATTTAATTGCCAATTTAAGGGAATTTATGGGGACCTATCATTGCTATTCGGTTATGCTTCACTTGTGAACGAATTTGGTGAGTTCTTGGAGACTTTTTGGTGTGAAGAACACATTGGAATCATAAGTTAATTGTCTTTGATCTTGATGAACAATATTACTTTTGTTATGATGTTGCTTCAAGCCATGTGTGGCTAAATCATACGTGGCCTCCTCCAGACAGATGGTTCAGTTAGGTTTTATTTCTTTCCAGTTTTATTCATGTTTGGAATTACTTTTGGATTGACAAACCTTTATAAGTAATTTGATGTGTTGATTTTGTTTGAACTATTTGCTTGTGTTTTTGAGTCCTTACTTTACAATTTGTTCGGTTGATGACAAAACCTTGTAGCGGATTGGGTGACATAGAGTAGGTTGATTCACGCTAGTGAATAGGGTTAATTGACTTATAAGAGATCTAATGACAAAGACCCGTTTTCAGTAACCAATCAAACTAATCAACTTTTCCACACTATGTCTATGTGGTGTCAATTATTGAATTAAACTGAGATTTTGTAAACCTAGAACCTGAAGTTTGGAGGAGGTTACCTTTACCACTATTGTTTTCTAAATCACATTAGTTTAGATTTTATTTTCTAAAGAACAAAACAACCAAACCAATCAATTACTCATTTTATTTAGTTAATTTAGATAGAAAACCAATTCTGACCACATACTCCTCGTGGACCGACACCCTACTTACCCTAACTAGTTAAGGTATTTAGGAACTTTTTATAAATATTTTTTTGACCGACCAAACGACATCGATCAAAATGGCGCCGTTGCCGGGGAGTTAGTGCGCTTAGTTTTGGTTTTTAGTTTAGTTTAGTTTCTTTCAAAATTAAAAAAAAAAAAAAAAAAAAAACCTAAAATATTTTTTTTTTTGTTCAGTATTACACGAGGTTGTGTTACTTGTGCAGGCTATCATGGACGTGAATTATGATGATGGCCAGTATTATTATGAGCCGTGTTCGTGTTGTGGTGAATTTGGTCATTGGGCTCAAGATTGCCAAAATAAGTACAGGATGAATCAAAACATCCAGTGCAATAATCAACGAGGGGGTTATTCAAACGACTGCCAGTATCAAATCGGTCGACAAGTGGATCAGTCTGAATTGAATGACATCCGGGTAGCTATCAAGGAGCTAACAAGCATAGTCAAAGAGGTCATGTATCGACAAGAGATCCTAGAGGCTAGGCATCAATTGTTGTTGGAACAAACTGAACAGATAGTTACACATGTACGTGGGGTAGTTGCAGTAATCACAGATTCATGTACGTCATCTAATCATAATCAAGTCGACCCAACACATCAGTTTTCCAGTTCCCAAAACACAGACAGTGCACACATTAATACGGTAAATTTTCAACCATCATCTGAGCTTTATGTGAATGAACAGATTCCATCACCAAGGGTTGAGAAAGTGGTAGAGCATAGTGTTTATGACGTTGATCAGGATTTGATTTCACAAACTAAATTGGAAACTAAAGATGTGGAAAAATCCTTTAATGTTCCATTTCCTTCGGCGTTAATAGCCCCGGTGTCAACTAAACCAAAAGCGAATTCAACACATGATGAAAAATGGGAAAAATTCGAAAATCGAAATATTAATTTACCCTTTTTGAAAATAATTAAAGAAAATCTTGATAATGTTGAGTGTTTAAAAGAATTAAGTTCCAGAAAACGACGTCACAAAATTCCAAAAGAATTAGATTTAACTAATAATGTGAATGCCGTTTTGTTGGGTACTCTTCCCACGAAACTCCAAGATCTGGGAGCGCCTATTATTTCTATACAAGTTGGTAATTTTAAGATAGACCGGGCTTTATTGGATCTTGGAGCGAGTGTTAGTATTTTACCGGGGAGTTTATTTGATCAGTGTGATTTTGGTTCATTAGAAAAAGCTGACACAACTGTGGTTTTAGCTGATCAAACTCCTACAAGTCCTAGGGGGATTGTGCGGGATGTGATAATTAAAGTTGGTGATTTTTATTATCCGGTAGATTTTCTTGTTCTTGATTGTGTTAAAAATTATCAACCAACAGTTATTTTGGGAAGACCGTTCTTAGCCACCGCTCATGCTAATATTAATTGTGTTGAAAGAACGGTCAAGTTTAGGTTTGGGTCTCAAAAGATGACAATTAAAATATTTTCCAGTTTGACTAAACCTAAAGCTAATGACAAAAGTGGACCTTCTGAAGAGAAGAGTCAGAAAGAGTGTTTTATGGTTAACGGGTTAGGCGAAAATAAAAGGAAGAGACAGAGAAAAAGAACAAAGAAGAGGAAAAGGAAAGGATCATACCCGTCGGATGAGGAGGAGGCATACATGTTATTCCTTGACAAATATTGGGGAATGGGTGCTGATGATAGTGATGATATGATGAAGAAGGCGTGCAAGCATCCCACTCAACCACCATGAGTGCCAGGTTAGGTCTGGCTGAAGACGTTAAACTTAGCGCTCTCGGGAGGCAGCCCGAGGATGTAGAGTATTGTATTTGTGTTTTGTTTTGTTTTGTTTTGTTTTGCTTTGTTTGGTTTTGCTTTGGTGTTGTGTTTGTGTTTTGGCAGGTTATTACGTTTCAACCCTCGCGGATGCAATGATTCAAGTGTGGGGATGTTTGGCAACATCCCCGTTGAGATATCGGCGAATCCAAGAGATGTTTATGAACCGGTCCGATTACCGCAGCTGCATCACTACCAACACTGCTGATTTACTAATCAGGTTGTGTCTTGTTCTCATTTTGTGCACCTTTGTATATATTCATGTTTAAGTTTTTGGTTGGGTGGTTGGGTGGTGTTTTGATGTGTTTGTTTGTTTGGTGGGATGTGTTAGTTGGTGGTGTGTTTTAAAAAAAATAATAAAAAAATACAAAAAGAAATTTGGGATTTGAGAGTATTAGCGAAAGCTAATGTTCTTGGTTAAAAGCGATCATCCCTTCAAAACTATACATTGGGACAATGTATCCCAAGTGTGGGGATGGGGGAAATTTTTGAGAAATTAAAAAGTTTTGTAAATCCAAGCGAAAAGTGTAACAATTTGAAAACTTGATATTGTACCATTTGACACACCGACACCCGTTCTTAGCCTTTTCTTGGTGAGAATTGAGCCACATATGAGAGTTAATTCTTTGTTTGAGTGGCGGTGTGTGTAGTGTGTAAATAGAACTTGTGTGTGAATACTTGTTAAATCCTAGAGTTCGCATGCTTTTGAAGATGATAGGGGACTTTTAGTTAAGCCTCGTCTAGATGTGTGAGAGTGCGGGATTGGTGGGTTGGACCTCATACGTTACATATATGAGCTTGGTATTGTGAGGGGTGGGGGTTTGGTCCATAGAAAGCTATGTTTGAGCCTTAAGCCATTCGATTGAAACCCAAAGCCTACTTCCTATATAAATTATACCCTATTGAGATGACCCGGTTTAGGAATTTAGTTGTGATTGTGATGTCTTTGTATATATTGTTGAGTTTTATGTGTTATGAAAAAAAAAAAGAAAAACAAAAAAAATATGAGAAAAATACAAAAAGAAGTTATTAGTGCAATAGTAGTTAGAAGTTTATGATGTTTTGGTACATAGTCGTTTGCTTTGGAAATAAAACCGGGTCAAATCAAAATTAGCTCTTATATATATGTTCCACCATTTTCCTACCTTTGCACCTAGCCCCATAACAACCCGTAAGTTTCTTTGATTCAAAAGCATGCTAAATATTTGTTAGAAGGAAACTTGATTCTCATACAAGCTTATTGTCGCACACACACATACATGCGTTGAGTGGTTTAGCATAACATGCTAATTTTTCTTGTCACCGAGAGTTGTGTGAGGGGTGTGTCTTGCGGTATGATTGAAAGTGAGTAAAAGGACGATACTTTAGCTTGGTTTGCATGATTGATCGCTTGAGGATTGAAAATAGTTTTTGAATAGGTTGCTTGGGACAAGCAACGGGTAAGTGTGGGGATGTGACGGGTGGTCCGTAGGACAACCCTTAAAATGTCTAAATACATATACATTCCATGCTTAATTCGGTTTATTGTTTGAACTTGGTAACTATTAGTTGTTTGGACGTGCAGGTGCAAATGGAGCATAAAAGAGAAAGAATTTGGAGCATCAATAAAAAATTAATTTTTGGAATTGAAGAATTAAGAGGATAGCATGATAGAGGACGAAATTACGAGAACGTAGGCGAAAACGGTGAAGAAAACGGAGTTGAAACGAAAAAGTTATGCTGAAAACAAGTTTTCAACGTTGCCTGCCGTAAAACAGGAGCTCCTGGGCGTAAGACTTCAATGACAGCCGTAAGCTACGGCTGGGAGGCGTAGCTTACGGCTCCGACTGATCCAAAAAGTGTAACTCCTCATTTAATTGCCAATTTAAGGGAATTTATGGGGACCTATCATTGCTATTCGGTTATGCTTCACTTGTGAACGAATTTGGTGAGTTCTTGGAGACTTTTTGGTGTGAAGAACACATTGGAATCATAAGTTAATTGTCTTTGATCTTGATGAACAATATTACTTTTGTTATGATGTTGCTTCAAGCCATGTGTGGCTAAATCATACGTGGCCTCCTCCAGACAGATGGTTCAGTTAGGTTTTATTTCTTTCCAGTTTTATTCATGTTTGGAATTACTTTTGGATTGACAAACCTTTATAAGTAATTTGATGTGTTGATTTTGTTTGAACTATTTGCTTGTGTTTTTGAGTCCTTACTTTACAATTTGTTCGGTTGATGACAAAACCTTGTAGCGGATTGGGTGACATAGAGTAGGTTGATTCACGCTAGTGAATAGGGTTAATTGACTTATAAGAGATCTGATGACAAAGACCCGTTTTCAGTAACCAATCAAACTAATCAACTTTTCCACACTATGTCTATGTGGTGTCAATTATTGAATTAAACTGAGATTTTGTAAACCTAGAACCTGAAGTTTGGAGGAGGTTACCTTTACCACTATTGTTTTCTAAATCACATTAGTTTAGATTTTATTTTCTAAAGAACAAAACAACCAAACCAATCAATTACTCATTTTATTTAGTTAATTTAGATAGAAAACCAATTCTGACCACATACTCCTCGTGGACCGACACCCTACTTACCCTAACTAGTTAAGGTATTTAGGAACTTTTTATAAATATTTTTTTGACCGACCAAACGACATCGATCACCCATGCACAAAGAACAGAGCAACCCGACACAAATCTCCATCACAGAAGGCTCAACACGGGCCGTGCCCAACCAACACGGCCCCGTGCTGAGCCCCCTGCAGAAAAACACCCAGTTCAGGTAACTGGACACGGGCCGTGTTCAGCGGACACGCCCCCGTGTCCAGGCTTCTGTTTCAATTCTCTAACTTTTGTTACTGGCACTTGACCACGGGGCCGTGCCCGGTCACCACGGGGCCGTGTCCAGGATGCCAGTAACAAAAATCTTTGCTTTTAAAACCACTTTTACACATCCTAATCAACCAAAAACCTTATTTTTGGACACATTGAGGACAATGTGTAATTTAAGTGTGTGGGGGAATGCTAAAACCTTGAATTTTGCAAATCCTAAACACAAGCCTTACACAAAACTCTATTGGAACCGCTAAACACCCCAAATTTTTTCAAAATCTTTTTCATTTTTTTTATTATTGTCTTAGTTTAAGTTGGGAATAACAAGTTCTAAAAAGATTATATTTTTTACAAGTTTACAACCGATAGCGTCGTGATAACAAAGAACCAACATAAGAAAATTATGAAACGGCATAACAAGTCTAGTTAAAAATTCGATTATATATACTTGATCACATTAAAAACCCATTCCCACAAAAGTGAGTTTTGAGCCTTTATTGAGCATAAAAATATACATATTTAGACTAAATGCTCATTTTTCGTTTCTTGTGTGAATAGCCGCTTGGTTCTTACAAATCTAGAACTTGCCACAACAATACATTCCCGATCCTTACCAACTTAAACCCAAGTAAGTAAATGATTGAGGCATTAGGACTAACCATTTTTCTTTCAAAACAATTATTTTTCATTTTTTTTACCACCTACCCAAAATCCCCCTAGATAGCCCCTTTGAGCCTAAACCTTTCATTTCATTACCCCAAAACCCTTTTTACCCACCAAAAACCATTTTTATTTTTCACCCTTTATTTTAGTAACAAGCTCGGTTTTTTTTTTCGTAAACTCACCTTTTTATGTGATGAATATATATATATATATATATATATATATATATATATGAAGTCAAAAACAAACAAATGCTATATAAAAGCTTGTTTGGAGAAATACTTCAAAATAAAAAGTCACTAAAGACAAGGTATTTCACGAAAACCGACGCTTTTTACGATTTTCGCCCTTTTACTAACCACTAACCCAACTACCCACCTTTAACCCAAGCCTAACCCTTCACCCCAAAAGTCCTCTTGATATTTACAAAGGTAAAAAGTTAAAAAGGAGGAGGATTGATTTCTTGGCAAGCCTATGGAAGGCGTAAGCTCCATGCCGCTCTCGAGTGATTCACTAAAAATATACACCTTCGGCCGAGTGTTGAGTGATCCCCCGCGAGGTATGTGAACTTGTATATAAATGGAATTTTAATAAGGCATGCTATGCCCGAATAAGTAATTTATCTTATGAAACGTTCAAAATAAATCATAACGAATAAGATTGTAAATAAATAAAGATAAAACTTACAAAGACCTTGGATTCCCGACACTTTAGGACAAGCTAAAAACTTTCTCTTCTACCTATTCCATTTGGGATGTGTAAGCCACATTTAAAGAGTTTTGCTTGAGGACAAGCAAAAGTTCAAGTGTGGGGGTATTTGATGTGTGTAAAATGCAACATATAAATCACATCAATTAAGGCATAAAACTAACCCTTTTTAAGTACTAATGTTGGAAAAAGAGTGTTTTTGTCTTCCTTTTGTATTTTCAGGATGAAATGAGCTCAAAATCACAAAAGAAGCAAAAAGACAACTAATTCTAGCACAAATACAAGAAAAGGAATAAAAGTAGACTGCCCGGATCCTCAACGGCACCTCCCAAGACAAAGAAGAGAAAACAGAGACTGAACACGCCCCGTGTCCAGCGAACACGGGGGCGTGCCCAGGAAGCAGCAGAAAAGACAAACCAGTAGAAGCTTCCATTGCCCACCACGGGGCCGTGTCCAGCGGGCACGGGGGCGTGGTGAAAGTACAGCAGGCGCATTAATTGTAATTGCGAATTACAATTAATGAAGAGAGAGAATGTCAGACGGGCACGGGGGCGTGTCCAGCGGACACGGGGCCGTGCCCAGCCTTCTGTTCAGCCTATAAATAGGGGAGCTTGGTTTCATTCCACTTCATCCCTTGGCACACCACATCTCTCACACTTCATCCACCACCCACCACCACCATAACACCATCATCCACCACCATCATCCATTGTCCATCATAGAGTGTGTGAGTCGTCTCGGGATCCAAGATTGATCGTAAGAGTTCTTGACAATCAAGGCCATGTTTGCCTAAGTCTCTTACATCACTTGGTGAAGACAAGTGTTTAGTATAATACTTTTTATTTTTAATCTTTTGCACTTTTTATTTGGTTTTGTATTAATGACTTTAATAACTAGTTACTTATGTTGAAGGTGATCTTTTCTTATCGTTTGTCCGTGGTGTCTTGGCGTTATTTTACTGTCTATATAAAATAAAAGATTTTCACCATTCATATCTCCACGGTCTATATGGAGGTATGTTGGCTACCTGGTCGGGGGTTAAGGGAACGGTTTGGTAAGGGTCTTGCCCTTGTTCAGCGTTTAGAGGTCCTGCTTCGGACCTGGGTCAAATTTAGTAGGATCTCCTTCAATACCCATAGGTATTGGATGGCGGGGATCCAAACTCTTTGACCCCCTCATAAGTTAACTACTATTAATACTATATCCCGGCTATTTAGGACTGTATCCCTGCTGACTCAGACTACTTAGCCGAGGGTAACGTCACCGCCAAAAGCGGGGCCTACCACAATTTGCATTAATAACTTAATTCATTATCTTCCAATAATCCGACCCTTTAGGATTGTATCCTTGCTGACTCAAACTACTGGGTTGAGGGTAACGTCGCCTTCAAAAGAGGGGCCTACTACAATAACTAAGATAATCTCTTAAACAAGTGCAAAAGTGCGAAAATAATCAAAGGTTATACTAATACACGTGTCGGATCCAAGTGATTCATCTTGTCTATCTGTTTTTATTTTATTTTATTTTTCAGCATTTAGTTAGTTTTTATTTTTCTTAGTTTAAAACATTTTTCTCACTTTTTGATTTGATTAGACGTTGAGGATAAACCGGTATTAAAAGCTCTTGTGTCCTTGGACGACCTTGGTATCTTACCAACACTATACTACGTCCACGATGGGTGCACTTGCCCATATGTGTGTTTAGTGTTAGTGAATATCGTGTTTTATAAATTTAAAACTTGGCTAAAAGTGTAAAAAGGGGCTTAAATATACATCAAAATTATAACACACTTCACGCACATCAGCAGCGTTGTCACCTTCCTTCTGCTGAATGTGCCAGAACTCGTCCTCCAGCTTTTGGCGCTCATGGGGAGGGCAGACCTCTTCGAGCATCACGCTCTTTAACTCGTCCCATGACAGACCATAGGCTGCATCATTTACGCGCTTGTTCCTTTCAGCCGTCCACCAGTCTAGAGCGCGGGACTGGAAGACGCCGGTGTTGGATCGTTGTTGGACCCGAATGAGTCGATCAGAAGAGTTGTTTATCCGAATCAAAGGCGGAATCAATGAAACGGACGCTCAAACTAATTATAATGCCTCTTGTATTGATTTAACACTGATTACAACCTGAGAACAATCTGGCAGCACTTCGTTACACAGTTCAAATTCCGTGCCAAATGAAACAAACAAGTGCACTATATATAGTGGCTTGATTTCGCTCCAAATGAACAATATACACTATGAGCGAAATCAGCACCTTAACACCTAAACTTTGATTCTCAAACCTCGTGCACTGATTATCCTAACCTATCCTATTACATGATACAAGACGAAGTCAATAGACGTGATGCACTAACAGACTCCCCCTCGGATATTGACGAAGTCTTCAGTGTCTAGTCTCTGTCATGACACCTCTTCAGTCTTGATCATTCTGCATTCTCACTCAGATTGTAACATTGAAAGCATCTTTCAATCTTTATCTTTGATCAGCTTCATTCTTTGACTTTTATACCAGAATCTCATCACTGGCTCTATCATCAACTGCTTCATCATAAGGCTCCCCCTTTCGTCAAGCTTCCGTGCTTTTAGGGATCGACACCTATCTTTCCAGTTACAAGCTCTTCCTAACTTCAAGCTTGTCTTCAGACTCCCCCTTAGACTCTGCTCTCGGGATCGTAGTCTGGACTTTTCCTGCAATCACTCATACACTTGATAAGTAACATCATTTTAAACTTCCAGATATCGTAATCTGACAAATCAAACCATTTAATCACTCCCCCTAACATCATACTATAGATAATTTGCAGTTTCAACAAACAGGATCGTAAACTGACTCTTTAACAATATAAACATCCAAATCCCCCACAGTTAATCATCCAAGTCCAACTTAATGACCTTGGAGATATCACAAACTGTTTTTGATTTTTGAATTTAATTCAAGTTTCAAATTAATGAACTTGTTTTATTTTCAGAAACACAATCAGATTACTTAGATTTTGAAACTCAGCATCTCAGACATCGGTTGTCGAAAATAAAGCAGACTTTTTGTATTTTCTGAAAATATAAAGCAATAAAGAAATATGTACAAACGTATTTACAAACAATATTTTTGTTTGAATATGCGTCAGAAGATCATATCAGTTTTGACAAGTCACAAGTACCGTTGAGCTTAAATTCACTTTAAGAATTAAACAATTCACTTAGATTGTCGATATACTGATCCACTTAAATTTTCATACAAACTTCAACTGATTCAGGATACGAATTAGATGTTTTACGAACTTAAACTCATTCATGTGTTCCACCTCTTGAATATACTTCCGTATCCAGAATCCCAAATATTCAGTCTTACAGGTGAGTATACCACAGATGATATCTGTCAGAGGTTAAATGCGAGGGCCGTGAGAGCTCAGGTTGATACTTCCATATACGCAGAGAGATGACGGCCTTGACTTTTTGGTGTGTCCCCTTTAGAGGATCTTTTAGTTACAATAGCACACGATTAGCATTTTGCAATGTTTCATCGTTTTTTATGCTGAGGGTGGTGCTATATTTCAAGCAATGCGAAAAGTATTATTCAGGGACTAGGTCAGAACTTCCATTCAGCAGAAGTCCTGGAATAATACCCCAGATATCACTGAGTATAAAGACCTAGTATCTCAGAATAAGGGACCTTTCAAACGAGATTTCAGGGGTTACCTATATATCCAAGTAGTGTTCCCCACTAAATAAGCAAGTATTTGAATTTAGGTTTATATCCCGAAAAAGTTTACTAAATGTATAAAAACCTATCGGCATATCATCAGTGAAACTGTTTAACACTATTTAATCATTACAATTCTTTAGCATATTGTAACTGTCTACTGATGTACTATCATTTCCTCTTTTTACGCAAAACTCAAATTTTTGAATTTTATCATGTTTTTGGCTTTTTCAAATTTTCTAATGTTTTTATATTTTCTGACAAATTTTTCTCCCCCTAAAATGCAAAAGCATTAAAAATTTGATAACCAATGTAGATAGCTTTGTCTCGCCATCCATTTTCTGCTGACTATGAATCATTTGCACAAAAAGCAGTAATTACCCCCGTGATTTACAACACATTGATTTTTACAGTTTGAAAACCGTTTTTCAATCCTGTGAAAGTAATCATGTTTGTTCAGCCGTGAGGGTTTCGGCGTATTCATTCAACGTATATACAAAACAAAATTAAAAACAAACATAATTTCGGTTTTTAGTTTTTCAAGTTTTTAGGATTTTAAAAATATTGTTTATTTATGTACAGAAAACAATCAAACTAAACTCCCTGTTCAACCAAACCAGGGTCCAGCAACCTCTTCCTCCTCTTCAAGTGCCAGGCTGCTCCTGTTTTTAATCTCACAGTCTTTGTTGTTCTTGAGCACCTGCACATGCAACAAATCAATCATTTGAATAATGCAACCCAAGCCTGTTTAGACTCAGGTAGTTGAACATGAATCTTTCCAGGTAAAACTGGGTAGTTTCTTTCATTTTTCTCAAAAACTTTATCAATTTTAATCTCAACTTTTTCATCTTTTACCGAATTGACATTTTTCTTAACAGACCAGGTTTGACCTGTCGGTGTTCCTCGTTTGTAAAAATGTGATTCTTTTTTAACACTTTGTTTCTGAACAACATTTGGTTTCCAAAAGTGTTGAGGTTTTGTCATATCAACTAATGTTTTCCAACTCTGTGTTGTTCTGAATCTGGGTGTGTGAGAATTCCAGGTCTGTTTTGAATCGAACCTGTTCGGGTTTGATTTCCAATTTTGATTTGAAGCAAACTTGTTTGTATTGTACCTCCAAGTTTGTTTCGAATCAAATCTGATTGACCTTGGTTTCACATCCTCAGATTTTTGTTTTTCAACAGTAACAGGCTTTGGATTTGGACACTTTCGTGCTACATGTCCAATTTGATCACATTTAAAACACACTTTCTTTGAAACATCCTTGGCCTGTTGTTGTTTCTTTTTCTTAGCAACAAACTCCTCATTAGGCTGTTGTCCAATTTTGAGTTTTTCTTCTTCTGCTAAGCTTTTTCCTTGAACAAAACTTATTTTTGCCTGAACATTCTGTGTTTCATTTTTCTTCCAGTTTTGTTTCTTTTTATAACCCAAACCAGCCTTCATGTTTTTCTTCTTAAAACCAGGTTTGTTATAAAAAGACTTATGACTTTTACCAGCAAACTTTGAAATTTCCGACTTCTCAATCTCAACCATTTTGAAAACTTTATCAACCTTTTCTGAAATCACATTCTGAATCGGGAAGACAACATCTAAGAATAGTTTGTCCGATCCAATCATGGTATAAACCAATCCCTTTGAATCATCATCCCCAACTTTCTCAGATTTTGTGTTTTTCAGATAACCATCATGAAAATTACCTTCATCTTCATCCTGTGATTCAGACTTACCTTTTGTAGACTCATCTTTCAAGACACTATCAACAACCTTACTCACCACCTCTGAATCATCAGCTTCATCAGATTCGGTGTAAGTCACATCGATACTTTCAGGTAATTGGTCAACTATGTTCAAACCCTTTGCCACCTTTTCCTCATCATAAAAAGTATAATTGTTTCTCAATGGTGGTGGTACCTGATGAAATTCTGAACCAATACCCTTTTTGTTTTTGTCAGTATCTTTATCATTTGGTGCGATGTTGAAAATGCATTCGAGAATGTACGAAGAGTTATGATAACTTTGAAGTTTAGTTACAACCTTTTCTTTTTCAGCCAAGACTTGTTTAAGATTAGCAATTTCATCAACACATTTGTTCAATTCAAGTTGCTTTTCTTTAAACTTTCTTTCATACATTTCTTTAGTGACTAAAGTTTCAGACAATCTTTGATCAAAACTTTTGACTTGGCTTTTCAAAGTATCATAAGCTTCTTGTACTCTCTGACTCGACCACTTCAAAGAATCATACTGTTTTTGTAAATCTTGAAATTTAGATTCTTTTTCGACACAATCAACACATTTAGCAGTACACTTTTCTCTCAAAATCTTATTTTCTTCTTCAAGACCATGACATTTCTGTGTTAACTTTTCAACTTTTAATTTCAAAATTTCTTCTGTTTCAACCATTTCTTTACATTTCATTTTGAAAACATTTTCAAGTTTGTTTGTTTCAACTTCTTTTGTTTTCATCAGTTCATCTTTTTCAATACAAACTCTGCATGTTTCCATGCATTTCTTGCATTGTTCAGTCGGTTTTAAGATTTTAGAATCAGAATTTACTTCAGTGATTGGCACCTCGGTGTTTTCAGCTACCTCTGTCTGCTTCAGCTCTTCCTTCTCAGTGATTGGAACCTCGGTGTTTTCAGCTGCCCCTGTCTGCTTCAGCTCTTCCTTCTTCTCGTCACCAGCACCATCATCACTAACAGGCTTCAAATTCTCAATCTTTTCCTCAATCTCTTTCAGCACGGTTCTTCTTTCTTCTTCTGTCCTTCTTCAGTTTTCTGTTCCTCTTCAGCAGCAAGCTTTGCGACAGTCTTCACTTCTTCAATCATCTTCTTCCATTCTTCTTCTTTTCTCTTCTTCATTTCTACCACCTTCGGTAGACTTGCTTCACAAACCTCTCTTATCTTGCTCTCCAAATCCGGTAGATATGTTTTATCCGATAACCTTCTTGTGTTGAAAGTAGCCTGATTTGGAAGCAAATTTGTTACAGCTTCGAAATCCACTTTTGATGGGTCAACAACTGGATTTCCCCGTGGATCCATGTAACATTCCAAATCATCATTCCATCTTTTTGCTCTCTGGGCTTCTTTGAATGGTTCATTTAATTTTTCGATTTCCCATTTTGCATAATCTGCTTTCCACCATCTATCAGAATCAGCATCAGCTACAAAAGCATATCCAACTGCATCTTCTTCAGGGCAAACTTGACTCCAGTCGTAACCTTCATCGTCATGAATAACTGCAAGAGCCCTTGATTTTTCTTCAGGCTGCTTCAATCTTGGAGGCTCAGACTTGTTCTGATGATAAATCGCTTTCTTGTAATAATCTTCTTTGAACGGATTTTCAGAATCATCAGCATAATCATTTCTGCGCTCGCGCTTAAAGTGACCTTTCTGTTTACATTTGAAACATGTCACCTTTGATTTGTCAAAGCCTAACTTGGTAGAGGGTCCACCAATAGACTTCCTTCCTGTTATCTCCATGAAGCGCTGTGCCCTCCTCCCTGCACTGGCTATGCACCATCTTATGTCGATCAATTCCATCTCCTCAGGATCGATTTGATCGTAATCTTCTTTTGTCAAGTTGGTGTTGCCTATCTTCCCTGCAACGAGACTTTCATACGATTCAAGTACAGATGCCAAGAAAACCATCTGTTGTTTAGCTGACTCTTCACTGAAATTCTGCCCATTCTTCAAATCCACTGCGATATTACACTGAAATAAATTCTTGGAAGCAGATTGACTTGAAGTGTTTGAAGAAGATCCACTGTGAAGACTTTCATTGTTCATTGAGTTTGAGCTTTCTGCAGAAAAAGCTGTTCTTGGAGACCCAGCCTGTGGTACATTTCCTCGGTAGTAAAGTTCTACATTCTGCTGATAAGCTGGATTGTTGACTTTAGATCTCTTTATCTCCAACTCATGGCTTTTAAGCCTTTCAATCAGCAAATTCACTTTTAAATCTTCAGGCTTGATTGTATTTTTCAACATTAGAGCGAAGTATTGCCAATCTTGATCATTTGGCAATGAATCAAACAATTTATCCACCAGCTCCTCTTCAGTATATGTGATTTTGTGTCTAGCCAGCTCCATTTTCAGATGTCCAATTCTTTCGATCATTTTACAAACAAATTCATTTTTCATGCAACTGAATAGATCAAACTCTTTACGCAACAATTTCTTTTTGTTTTTAACAATTTCATTACTTCCTACACACTTTCTCTCTAACGCTTCCCACAAACTCTTCGAAGTTTTCTCTTGTTCAAGTAACGAAATAATATCCTCTCTCACTGACTGTTTGATCAATGTAATCATTTTATATTCAGCCACAACATTTTTTATATCTATGTCTGTGAAATCTTTTTCATTTATCAACTCTCCTCCCTCTTTTACAGGTGCAGTATATCCATTTTTCAATTTTAACCAACTTTCAGGAGCGAAAGCTTTTACCCAACCCTCAAAACGGTTTTTCCACCAGTTATAATCTTCAACCTTCATTAGCTTCGGTGGTTTCTGTTGGCTTCCATACATGTTCTCAAACTTCAAATTCTCCGAAATCTCTCTTGAATATTCTCTCATCTCAGATCTTCTATCTGTCGATTCGGAAGTGAACGCATTGTAAAATTCTTCACCGTTGCTTGACATCTTCAATCACCTGAGAACACAAACAAACACAATCAGTTTAAACTTGTAACAAATAATCTGAAATACACTAACACTCGGTTGTCGTGAAATGATCTTGACGCGAAAAAGTTCACTTTCGAGCAAAATATAACTCTTGAGCGAAATCAGATTTTAACCAAGTATTCCCTTTTGAGCGAAATCAAAGAATAACACCATGAGCGAAATTAGACTTTAAGTCTTTAGAGCGAAATCAGTTTGAACTCTGGAGCGAAATCAGGTTTAATCTTTCGAGCGAAATAGCAGTCTTTGCTAATAGGAGCGAAATCAGATTGACATTTGGAGCGAAATAGCACTATTTGCTATTAGAAGCGAAATCAGAACAACAATTGGAGCGGAATCATCTATCTGCTAAACTTTGGAGCGAAATCAGCGAAATCCTTTGGAGCGAAATTAAGATCTCGAGCGAAATCAGAATACATTTTCGAGCGAAACCCCAAAGTTCATACGAGCGAAATAAGATCCGAGGTCAATTTTGGTCATTTTTAGGCCGAATTTTGTCCTGTAACTTTCAAGGCTTTGTTAATATCCACTTATACATAGTCTGTGAAAAATTGAACTAATTTTGACCGTTAAATTTGTTCTGTTGAAGAAAGAAGGTGTAGAAGACAGAAATCTGATGCAAATGAGCTAAACTCTTCTTCCTGAGCTCTGATACCACTTGTTGGATCGTTGTTGGACCCGAATGAGTCGATCAGAAGAGTTGTTTATCCGAATCTAAGGCGGAATCAATGAAACGGACGCTCAAACTAATTATAATGCCTCTTGTATTGATTTAACACTGATTACAACCTGGGAACAATCTGGCAGCACTTCGTTACACAGTTCAAATTCCGTGCCAAATGAAACAAACAAGTGCACTATATATAGTGGCTTGATTTCGCTCCAAGGGACCAGGTGGGTTTGGGGCGAAATCAGAACCTTCTGATTTCGCTCCAAATGACCAATATACACTATGAGCGAAATCAGCACCTTAACAACTAAACTTTGATTCTCAAACCTCGTGCACTGATTATCCTAACCTATCCTATTACATGATACAAGATGAAGTCAATAGACGTGATGCACTAACAGCCGGTCGCATTTAGTGTGCAGAGATTATCAGGACATCCGCTCTGTCGCAGGGTAACTTCGATCGAGTCAAACCATTGGAATAAAGCTGTAGGGCCTTCTTCGCTGGTGAACTCTTTCGGTCCGCATGCCTTGAATTGCTTGAAGCTGAAAGCAGCTTTGGGAGTAACCTTGGGAGTTTCGGTTCTGGATTCCTCGGATGATTTGCTCATGTTTTCGTACAGTTCGCTCACGCTCTGAGGAACAGTCTTTGCCACTTGCTTAGCGATCATGGCGGCGAGGCGTTTTTCTCTCTGTTCTTGACGAGAGAGTCGTGGGTGACGGGGTCCAGATAACGACATTGTCTGCAACAGACATCGTCATAGGTCTTAGGTACAACACAGTCGAATCTCACCTCACAATCCTAATACTGCTAAGCTTAGGAACACGTATAACACATAAACACATAGACACATAAACATGTATTCACATAGGCACAGAAGCACATAAGCACATAGGGCACAGGAAACACAGAAGGCACATAGAGCACAGAGGAACAGTCAGAATACAGAAACCTATCATTCCAAGTTTGTAAGCGTTCGAGAATAGCGATCACGAATAATATAGCGAATAGCATAGTATAAGCGTATAACCTAGCATAAGGTCATCCATAATTAGCGATTTGGTAGCGTTTTGAGATAAAGAGGCAGTGCGAGTTGTGTGTGTCGATCAAAGCGAAAGGCGAAAAGCGAATGAATCACCAAAAATCGTAACACATAAACAGGTAAAATCACATAAAACACATAAATTCATATAAAATAGCAAATATCAAAGTCGGCAGTAGCGATCTCAGAATCGAAACACATAAAAATTGAGAAATAGATTGTCTGCGGCTAGATAGACATCGACTAACCAAAGTGATTCAACTGTTCACAAGGACCTTTTGTACACACTTTAACTGTCAGGACTGTACTCTTGCCTCGAATCTGGGCGAATGGCACCTATCCTTCCAGTTATAGAGGGACTTCAAGTCGTTGGAGTCCGTCGAGACTTTGGTGAGAGTTTTGTAAGACAAAATTTAGGGCGTAATAAGTCGTCAAGGTTCGGGTTTCACCCCTAACTTAACAACTTTGCTCTTTTTTTGATAAAATAGTGACGAAAACTTGCGTTAAAGTATGGATTTCACTCCTTATTCAACACAAAGTTTCATGTTTACAGATAAAAATGCGGGTCAAACAAGCAATTTAGTCGAGAGTCTGTGGTTTTCACACCTGTTCTCGACCTAATTACCGGTTCGTTTTGAAAATTGGAATGCAGTGATAGTGTAGCGTGCGCGAAAACAACGAGAAGTAGTAAGCAAGCTCGTACACGACCCCTACAGGGTGTGCACAAGTTGGTCCTGTTGGTACTTAACTATAGACTAGGCCATTCCTAAGACATTAACCCGGACTAGGTCGAGTCATGCCTAATTCCCTATAGTTATGGCTCTGATACCAATCTGTCACACCCCAACCGATGGCGGAATCATCGGGGCGCGGCACTGAGCGAAACAGGTTGTCCAGAAGTTTCCATAACAACTATATTTACCAAATATTTAAAGTAACACGTCCCATACCATGTCATATAAGATAACACAGTTATTACAGAAAGATCTAATCAAATTGTTCTGTTCCGACAACTCAGATTTTTATTATAGACAAACGTTTATTGTTGACCTAGGTCTTTCCTAGCCTCAATTTCACAGCAAAGTAAGCAAATACGCATCCTAAGCACCTGTCACATACGTTAAAGTAAGAGTCAATACACATAGTGTAAAGGTGAGCAAACAAGTTTAATAGATATAGTAGAGTTCGAAATCGATTACGCATAACCAGCACGTACACATAGTGAAATGAGGCATGTTAGTTATCGACATGAACCTATCGATACCAATGACTGCGGGTTGACTGCCCAAGGCAGTTCGTGATACACACTCACCACTGTGAGCCATGTAACTAATTATCTTTAACAACCCCTGAGTGAACAGGTGTTGAGTCCAAACTATAGTACTATCATTGCTAAGGCAGGTACACAGCATTCCATGTGTAAACATAACAAACAAGCACTTAAGTCACGTATAACATGCGGTAACGGTTAGCGTTAAAAGTATTGCGTAGTGTGTTCGATGTGATTTAGAATAAGTAACGTATGTAACACCCAAAAGTGCATAAAGCAAAAAGGGATCGAGTATACTCACAGCGATTGATGGATTGAAGGGAGCACTAGAGAGTAGGGTTAGCCTGATCAGAATGATAGCATAATGATAAGCGACGCGTAAAACGATGCAAGTGTTAGTGGCTTGAACAGCAGGTCGATCGGATGGTAGTCCGATCGGCCGGCTGGTTGTACGAGTGGTAGTCCGCTCAGATGGTCACCCGATCGAGTGGCCTTTCGAGTGGATTGTTTCTTCCTTTAGGAAGGATGTATTTGTGTATGATGGCTTGACTTTTGAAGTTTTTGTTGTAGCATTTAGAAAACATAGAAGTATCACTACCTTTCAAGTCGGTCGATCGGACGGTAGTTCGATCGTACGACAACCCGATTGGTTGGACACTTTAGTGGGAACAAGTTCACAGCAGGACGGTCACTCGATCGAGTGACCTTCCGATCGGGTGGCAACCCTGGTGCATTGAACATGTTGAAAAATTGATTAAGTGCCAGAACATCTCATAATCAAAGTGACAAGCTGATCGGATGGGAAGTCGATCGGACAGCACTTCGTTCGATGCCCAAACCTTAAAAGTTTGAAAGTAGAAGTTAAGTGTGGGGCCAAGGTGCAAGTCGTTCGGTTGACAGCCCGTTCGGATGACAGTTCGATCGGACGGTAGTCCGATCGGACTGCATTCCGTCCTGGTCGCTCCGTTCGTCTTATACTTGGTTGTTTTGATAGTTTGTTGTTTTATCGAGATATATTGATATCATGCTAACCAACAGAACCCCATCCTAAACCCTAGTGAACCGATTGAACATGAACCACCCAGGTTCAGTCAGTCCACCGGTTCAAGACGGTTGGTCTTGGTTAACCCGGACTTGGTAATCTCGTGGATAGGATACGGATCTTGGACCAACTCATTAACAGCAAGAGTAGATGGCTAGAACAAGCCCGATTCTACCGGTTTTGAGTGCATTGAGTGTAAAAGAGTTGAAAGAAAGTTAGAAAACCATCTTTCATCCCTTTTCACCGCGAATATGTTGAGATCTATGAAAGATCTTCATTTGTTTATGTGGAAATCAGTTAGATCTAAGTGGTTCTTGGTGGATTGAGGCCAAAACATGGAGTTCCTAAGAACACCATGATGACGTCATCCTAGAACACCTCAAATCTAGTGATTTCACGGTTAAAAGTTGAGATTCAAAAGGTAGAAAGGTGTAGAATCAAGTGTAGATCAAAGATGTACAAGATTTAGGTTGAGATCTTACTGGAATTGAGAGAAATCTGAGAAAAAGCAAGGTTGAAGTGCTGGTCGGACAGAGAGTTCCAAAAGTAGAAAGTGTGATGGTGACATGGGGTATTTATAGGGTTACCCAAAGTGGAAAGGGGCTGGTCAATCGGTTGGCAAGCCGGCCGACTGGCTGGTCGATCGAACTGCAGTCCGATCGGACTGCTGGTCGATCGGTTAGTTGCCTGGTTGATCAGTCACTTGGTTTGACGAGTTTTGCTGTTTTGATTGCGATTGTGAGCGATGCGAATGCGATAGAGTTTCCTATTCAAATTACTTTTAATCCCAACTACTATATCTAACATACAATCATCTTAATTCACTTGCGTTTAGCGTTTGCGATTCGAGTTTCGATTGCGTTTCGATTGATTACCACAACACAACATATTAAACATGCACAAGTAACACATAAAAGGTACACACAAGTATAACAATACCCATAATGCATAATTCGAGCTGCGAGCGCGAGTGCGATAAGCGATAAAGCGATCAAATATGCGATAAATATCGAACAAACCTTGATTATAAATAGATACTCCACATAATACAACTAACGTTAAGCATAAATTAGGCTATCTACGAGTTAAAGAAGTCAAAACAGGAATTGAGCAAGGAGTGTGATGTGCGTGTAGTGTAATATATTTTTGATGTATATTTTAAGCCCTTTTGACACTTTTAGCCAAGTTTTAAATTTATAAAACACGATATTTACTAACACTAAACACACATATGGGCAAGTGCACCCATCGTGGACGTAGTATAGTGTTGGTAAGATACCGAGGTCGTCCAAGGACACAAGAGCTTTTAGTACCGGTTTATCCTCAACGTCTAATCAGATCAAAATGTTAGAAAAGGTTTTTAAACTAAGAAAATAAAAACTAACTAAATGCTGAAAAATAAAAATAAAATAAAAACAAATAGACAAGATGAATCACTTGGATCCGACTCGTGTATTAGTATAACCTTTGATTATTTTCGCACTTTTGCACTTGTTTAAGAGATTATCTTAGTTATTGTAGTAGGCCCCTCTTTTGAAGGCGACGTTACCCTCAACCCAGTAGTTTGAGTCAGCGAGGATACAATCCTAAATGGTTAGATTATTGGAAGATAATGAATTAAGTTATTAATGCAAATTATGGTAGGCCCCGCTTTTGGCGGTGACGTTACCCTCGACTAAGTAGTCTGAGTCAGCAGGGATACAGTCCTAAATAGCCGGGTTATAGTATTAATAGTAGTTAACTTATGAGGGGGTCAAAGAGTTTGGATCCCCGCCATCCAATACCTATGGGCATTGAAGGGAATCCTACTAAATTTGACCCAGGTCCCTTGCAGGACCTCTAAACGCTAAACAAGGGCAAGACCCTTACCAAACCGTTCCCTTAACCCCCGACCAGGTAGCCAACATACCTCCATATAGACCGTGGAGATATGAATGGTGAAAATCTTTTATTTTATATAGACAGTAAAATAATGCCAAGACACCACGGACAAACGATAAGGAAAGATCACCTTCAACATAAGCAACTAGTTATTAAAGTCATTAATACAAAACCAAATAAAAAGTGCAAAAGATTAAAAATAAAAAGTATTATACTAAACACTTGTCTTCACCAAGTGATGTAAGAGACTTAGGCAAACATGGCCTTGATTGTCAAGAACTCTTACGATCAATCTTGGATCCCGAGACGACTCACACACTCTATGATGGACAATGGATGATGGTGGTGGATGATGGTGTTATGGTGGTGGTGGGTGGTGGATGAAGTGTGAGAGAGGTGGTGTGCCAAGGGATGAGTTGCAATGAAACCAAGCACTCCTATTTATAGGCTAAACAGAAGGCTGGGCACGGCCCCGTGTCCGCTGGACACGCCCCCGTGCCTGTCTGACACTCTCTCTCTTCATTAATTGTAATTCGCAATTACAATTAATGCGCCTGCTGTACTTTCGCCACACCCCCGTGTCCGCTGGACACGGCCCCGTGGTGGGCAATAGAAGCTTCTATAGGTTTGTCTTTTCTGCTGCTTCTTGGGCACGGCCCCGTGCTGGCTGAGCACGGGGCGTGTTCAGTCTTCTGTCTTCTCTATTTTGCTTGGGAGGATGCCGTTGCGGGGTCGGGCAATCCACTTGTGTTCCTTTTCTTGTATTTATGTTAGATTTAGCTGTCTTTTTGCTTCTTTTGTGAATTTGGGCTCATTTAATCCTGAAAACACAAAAGGAAGACAAAAGCACTCGTTTTCCAACATTAGTACTTAAAAAGGGTTAGTTTTATGCCTTATTTGATGTATTTTATATGTTGCATTTTACACACATCAAATACCCCCACACTTGAACTTTTGCTTGTCCTCAAGCAAAACTCTTTAATATGTGGCTTACACTCCCGAATGGAATGGGTAGAAGAGAAGGTTTTGGCTTGTCATAGAGTGTCGGGAATCCAAGATTTTTTTAGGTTTTATTTTTATTTATTTACAATCCTAATCGTTATGATTTATTTAGAACGTTTCATAGGATAAATTACTTATTTGGGCATAACATGCCTTTTTTTTTAAATTCCATTTATATACAAGTTCACATACCTCACGGGAGAAATCACTCACACTCGGCCGAAGGTGTATTTTTGGTGAATCACTCGAGAGCGGCATGGAACTTATTCCTACCATAAGCTTGCCAAGCAATCAATCCTCCTCCTTTTTAACTTGTTACCTTTGTAAATATCAAGAGGAATTTTTTTTGGGTAAAGGCTTGGGCTAAAGGTGGGTGAATGGGTTAGTGGTTAGTAGAAAAGGGCGAAAAGCGTAAAAAGCGTCGGTTTTCGTAAAACATTTTGTTTTAGTGACTTTTTATTTTTTTAGTGAAGTATTTCTTCAAACAAGCTTTTTGTTTTAAGAGCTTTGTTTGTTTATTTCAAACTTCATCATCATTTTTTTTAGTCACACGAAAACCGAGCTTGTTACTAAAATAAAGGGTAAAAATAAAAAGGGTTTTGGTGGGTAAAAGGGTTTTTAGGGTAAAGAAATGAAAGGTTTAGGCTCAAAGGGGTTAACTAGGGGGAGTTTTTTAGGTGGGTGAAAAGAAAATTGAAAATAGTGGTTTTGAAAGAAAAAGGGTTAGTCCTAATGCCTCCATCATTTACTTACTTGGGTTTAAGTTGGTAAGGACCGGGAATGAATCGTCGTGGCAAGTTCTAGAGTCGTAAGAACCAAGCGGCTATTCACACAAGAAACGAAAAATGAGCATTTAGTCTAAAGATGTGTATTTGTATGCTCAATAAAGGCTCAAAACTCACTTTTTGTGGGAATGGGTTTTTCTATGTGATCAAGTATATATAATCAAATTTTAACTCAAGCTTGTCATGCCGTTTCGTAATTTTCATATGTTGGTTCTTTTTATCACGACGCTATTGGTTGTAAACTTGTAAAAATATAACCTTATTAATCTTAGAATTCCCAACTTAAACTTTAGACAAGTAAAGAAAAAATTGAAAATTTTGAAAAAAATTTAGGGTGATTAGCGGTTCCAATAGAGTTTTGTGTAAGGCTTGTTTTTAGGACTTACAAAATTTCAAGGTTTTAGCATCCCCCCCCCCACACACTTAAATTACACATTGTCCTCAATGTGTCCCAAAAATAAATTTTTAGGTTGATTAGATGTGTAATATGGTGTTAAAAGCAAAGATTTTATGTTACTGGCAGTCCCGACACGGCCCCGTGTTCAGGTGCCAGTAACGAAAATTAAAGAAAAGAAACAGAAGCCTGGACACGGGGGCGTGTCTGGTGAACACGGCCCGTGTCCAGTTACCTGAACTGGGCGTTTTTCTGCAGGGGGTTCAGCACGGGGCCGTGTTGGTTGGACACGGCCCGTGTTGAACCTTCTGTATTAGAGAAATTGATGTCGGTTGCCTTGTTCTTGTGCATGGGGTCATGTTTCTCGTTCCCCTTTTCATCCTTTACCACCATGAGTGTGTTTTATTTATTATGGACCATTCAAACTTTAAAACCATCATTTCATTGAAACCATAGAGAGACCTTACATAATATTCCTAAAATAAGATAAAACAAAAACTTAACTAAATAGGTCAGGAGGTACACGAGGTTATCATAAAGAGTTCTACTATTTTAAGAAAATTTTGAGAATAGTTTCCCGATACAGTAGGACTTTTGGCCGAAGGTTTTCTTCCCTAAATGTCGTTTAAAGCCATTCTTCGATCTCCCTCGGAAGGAAGAAAGCGACCTCATTTTCCTCAGTAAATTGTGGCTGAGGGGGAACATTCTCCGGGACTCCTTGCACCACCCTTTGTGGAGGCTCTTGGTGCATGGCGTACCATTCGGCCGGAATGATGACCTCGGGCACCACGTTCCACGCCCTTTGGGTTATTATAGGTACCAAGGGCGGGGAGGCGAGAAGGTTTAACCTCTGGTGCAAGAGGTTTACCTCTCGGAGACAGCCCTCCAGCCCTACCATCAGATGGTTGATACGGTCGACCAATGCTTCCTCCACTCCCGTCATTTCGTCAATAGCTTCCCTTAGGGCGTAAACATAGTTTACAAGAGAGTCCTCTGTCGTTGACGATCTCCTCCCTTGTCGGTTATTTCTTGAAGATGATCCGCTTGTTCTGCTTGCCATTTTCTGAGAAAGAAACCGAAGAAAGCTAAATTTTTACAAAACAGTGCCTCGGACACGGCCCCGTGCTCACTAAGCACGGCCCCGTGTCCATTTATCTGCAGGATTTTGGGCTAAGGAGTCTTGGAGTTTTAAATTATTTTTACGATTTTTAGCTGGGTTTTAAGCTTAGATAATTTAAAACAGAGTTATACAACTAACTTTAAATAAGAATCCTTAGCAAATAATCTTACAAACTTCTCATAGAAGGTTGGAATCATGTAGTTTCCAAGCTCCCCTGGAGGAAATGTTGAAAAATTTTGAAAGAAGAGGAAATGAATAAAAGTGGAAGGGACAAGATGGTCCTTGGGAACCTTCTTTTAGCACTTACCTAGGATGGTATGAGTGAAAATCCCAGGAATCTCTGTCTTTTGAAGTGGTAAAAAATGAGCAGGGATCAGGCTGCATTTAAAGAAAACGACAGTGCACTGGACACGGCCCCGTGTTGGCTGGACACGGCCCCGTGTGCAGAGGAAATCCTGAAACATTTTGTCCGTATTCTGACAAAATCAGCAGAGAATCTTTCAGGTGAGCACGGGGGCGTGTTGACCTGGACATGGCCCCGTGTCTGGAGGCTGTCTTATGGAGTTTTATTACTTCTAAGGATTTCGTTGATATCGGGTGGTTCCTTACTGGTTAGGACAACCCCAAAGTGCCTAAGATACCTTAATTGTCCTAGACTAAGGCGAGAACGCAAGAGGTTGTCGGTGAGGGTAATTCCTATTTTCATTCTAGGTGGACAAGTCCAACCCTTTCCCGGGCTCTCGTTAAAGAAGGTGTATGCCGAATCGCTCAGGTCTATGTATGCACCGAACGAAGTCGATGGAGAGTCCTTCACGGCATAATCGGCACAGGGACGACTATCGTCCAAGTCTTCGCTAGGAGTGAAGGTATTTTTGGGAGCAACGAGGTTGTCGGAATGCGACCCCAACATTTCTTCATGGTCATCGTCTTGGGGCGGATCAATGAAATCCTTCCTAAGCTCTTTTGACCAATTTAGAATTAGCTCTTCTAGTTGAAATAACTCGTCAAGGAGCATTTCTCCTAGAATATCTGGCTGGGCGCATTCGAGGGAGAGATAGTGCTTATTTTTACTTTCGCCCCTCTTAAGGTTATAAGGAATCGGTGGGTCTATGTAGTGGGGCCTATAATTTAGAAAGTAACATTCTAATTCCTTATGTTCGCCTCCACATAATTGACACCACGTACCATAAGAGTGCCGAAAGTAAAAAAGAATTACTATCACTCATATTTATGTCAGAAATTACCAACCGCCGGGATCTAACGGTTCTGTTTTCACTAAATGAATCTTGGGCACGGGGGCGTGTTGAGTGAGCACGGCCCTGTGTTCAGCTTACTGTCTGACTTAAAACAGGATTGCCAGTTCCAATTATTGAGCACGGGGGCGTGTTCAGCGGGCACGGCCCGTGCTGAGCTCTGCAGAAGCTGAAAAACTAAGAAAAATCCTAAAAATTAAAAAGAAAAATAAAAATATGATTAAGCCGTTGATTCCTAACTTTCTTAAAATCCTTGTGTCCCCGGCAGCGGCGCCAAAAACTTGATGTGCGTGTAGTGTAATATATTTTTGATGTATATTTTAAGCCCTTTTTACACTTTTAGCCAAGTTTTAAATTTATAAAACACGAAATTTACTAACACTAAACACACATATGGGCAAGTGCACCCATCGTGGACGTAGTATAGTGTTGGTAAGATACCGAGGTTGTCCAAGGACACAAGAGCTTTTAGTACCGGTTTATCCTCAACGTCTAATCAAATCAAAATGTTAGAAAAGGTTTTTAAACTAAGAAAATAAAAACTAACTAAATGCTGATTAATAAAAATAAAATAAGAACAGATAGACAAGATGAATCACTTGGATCCGACTCGTGTATTAGTATAACCTTTGATTATTTTCGCACTTTTGCACTTGTTTAAGAGATTATCTTAGTTATTGTAGTAGGCCCCTCTTTTGAAGGCGACGTTACCCTCAACCCAGTAGTTTGAGTCAGCAAGGATACAATCCTAAAGGGTCGGATTATTGAAAGATAATGAATTAAGTTATTAATGCAAATTATGGTAGGCCCCGCTTTTGGCGGTGACGTTACCCTCGGCTAAGTAGTCTGAGTCAGCAGGGATACAGTCCTAAATAGCCGGGTTATAGTATTAATAGTAGTTAACTTATGAGGGGGTCAAAGAGTTTGGATCCCCGCCATCCAATACCTATGGGCATTGAAGGGGATCCTACTAAATTTGACCCAGGTCCCTTGCAGGACCTCTAAACGCTGAACAAGGGCAAGACCCTTACCAAACCGTTCCCTTAACCCCCGACCAGGTAGCCAACATACCTCCATATAGACCGTGGAGATATGAATGGTGAAAATCTTTTATTTTATATAGACAGTAAAATAATGCCAAGACACCACGGACAAACGATAAGGAAAGATCACCTTCAACATAAGCAACTAGTTATTAAAGTCATTAATACAAAACCAAATAAAAAGTGCAAAAGATTAAAAATAAAAAGTATTATACTAAACACTTGTCTTCACCAAGTGATGTAAGAGACTTAGGCAAACATGGCCTTGATTGTCAAGAACTCTTACGGTCAATCTTGGATCCCGAGACGACTCACACACTCTATGATGGACAATGGATGATGGTGGTGGATGATGGTGTTATGGTGGTGGTGGGTGGTGGATGAAGTGTGAGAGAGGTGGTGTGCCAAGGGATGAGTTGCAATGAAACCAAGCACTCCTATTTATAGGCTAAACAGAAGGCTGGGCACGGCCCCGTGTCCGCTGGACACGCCCCCGTGCCTGTCTGACACTCTCTCTTCATTAATTGTAATTCGCAATTACAATTAATGCGCCTGCTGTACTTTCGCCACGCCACCGTGTCCGCTGGACACGGCCCCGTGGTGGGCAATAGAAGCTTCTATAGGTTTGTCTTTTCTGCTGCTTCTTGGGCACGGCCCCGTGCTGGCTGAGCACGGGGCGTGTTCAGTCTTCTGTCTTCTCTATTTTGCTTGGGAGGATGCCGTTGAGGGGTCGGGCAATCCACTTGTGTTCCTTTTCTTGTATTTATGTTAGATTTAGCTGTCTTTTTGCTTCTTTTGTGAATTTGAGCTCATTTAATCCTGAAAATACAAAAGGAAGACAAAAGCACTCTTTTTCCAACATTAGTACTTAAAAGGGGCTAGTTTTATGCGTTATTTGATGTATTTTATATGTTGCATTTTACACACATCAGAGTGACAGATCGCAATTAGCAATCTTTTCTTCCTTTGACTTCAATCTTGACTTTGACTTTGACTTTTGAAACACGGGGTGTTACAATATTGCCACGGCCATCCCAATAAAATATGACATGCGTCCATAGGAATCACCTCACACCAAACCTATGAGTGACTTTCAACACATTACCTTTTTTCAACCAAGTAAGCTGGTATGGCTCCAGGTGGTCCTGAACTTTAAGATTCAACTTGTCAACCTTAGTGCTAGAAACAATGTTTTCACAGCTACCTCCATCAATAATGAGGGTGCACACCTTCCCCTTTGATGTGCACTTAGTGCGAAAGATCGTGTTGCGTGACCACGTGGTGTCATCGGACGGATCTGCCACTGTGGTGTGTAATAAGCGCTGAACCACAAGGGCTTCACCCCTGTCAGGGTAAAGAACCTCAGACGGCTCATCAGAGTCATCTTCGGGGCTGGTGTTATAATTGGGAGTCGTGTTGTCAACTAAGGCAAGGATTTTCTTATTAAGGCATTCCCATTTGAGATGACCAATACCGTTGCATTTATAACAACGTTGTGCGGAAGAAGAAGTAGCCCCCGAAGGGATCGTCGGTATGGGTGACGAGGCCTTGGGAGGGTCGACACGGGGCTGTGAGGCAGCTGGTGGTTGTCCCCTAGCCGGCTGGAAGCATGGAGTTGGACGGGAGCGAGTTGAGAGCTGTTTTTCTACGTTTTTTTGCTAACCTGGATACATTAGCAAACGATCAATATTGTTGTAAAGAAACCACATCAGCGATGTCGGTACGTAAGCCCCCTAAGAACCGAGCGATGATCTGTTCCTCGTCCTCATCGATTCCACAACACATGCGGAGTTGTTCGAAGCCAACAATAAAATCTTCAACGGATAGTGATTGTTGTTTGAACGAGTGGTACTCCCAAAAAGATTCTTGCTTATGATTTACGGTTAAAAACTTAGCCCGCATCAAGCGTTTCATCTTTTCCCATGTCTCAACTTTGTGTTTACCCTCCCGGTAACGTTGATTTTGCACATGTTCCCACTATAAAGAAGCGGACTTACGCAAATGAATGGCTACGAGTTTTACCTTTAATGGCTCCGGGACCTGCCTGAGATCAAAAATTCGCTCCACGGTATGCAACCAATCGATAAAGTCATCCGACTGCATCTTACCTTCAAACTCTGGAATTTCCGTTCGGATCCCCAAGGATCGGAGCGGGTCTGGCGGGGGAGGCCGCTGTGGAGGCGGCTGTCGTCGATCACGATGGGCAAAAACATTCTGGTAAAGAGGATCCACGCCGTCTTCATCCCATATGATAGTTTCGGTCACCGATTCGTCATGGTTGTCATCATAGTCATAATCATTGTGCTGATTGAATTCGAGTTCACGAATCCACTGATTCAAACGTTCAATCTCGATGTCACGAGGATCACGTTGATCAGGACCGCTGCCTCTGGCGGTGACTCTGCGGGTTGACTGTCGACGATATCTCCTTGCATCTGACATCCTGACGAACCTGAAGCTGCTGATACCACTTGATACGGATTTGTATAAGTGGAGGCTAGAAAACCCTAGCCTAGATAACCTTCTCTTCGAAATTAGCCGAAGATGAAGAAGCCAAGAACAAAAAAACCCTTTGTTCAAGAAACTAAGAATACCTTCAAATCTTTATTGATAACCAACTATTTGTTCCAGCTGATTACATGCACTAAATAGGAATTAAGAAAAAAAAAAGATAAACCTAGAAAAGTAAGGAAATCAAACAAAGAGATAAACATCTAAATATTAAAATAAATAAATTTCTGGAACTTATTCTTCAATAATAACCATCGGCCCACACTAGCCACTTCAGTTAGTAATCGGTTCGAGTGCGGGTTCGTCCATTGGGCTTATTCCCGGATCCGTATCACTATGTTTTTTTCTTTATTAATAATTTATTTTATGTTTTGTGAGGATGTGTACAGGTACTTCAATGATGTTTGGATTGGGCTTGGAAGCTTGTAACCGGTCATGGGCTTGGTACTGTTCGTGAGATCATGGACTTGAAGTACTTTGTAGACTCTTTCAAGATTAGGGTCTGGCGTAGCTTGACTGTTGGTCACATGCTATAAAAGAGGTGGTCCTCTTTCCAGAAGCTTCAACACCTCATAATTGATTCTCTTGTTTCTTTCTATAACATCAGGCGATTAGGGTTTCTTATAGATCGTTGACTCACACTAAATCAACGATAACGTTTGTGAGATTCTAGTTAGATCTGTGAGATTATCACATTAATAATATCTGTAGGGTAGAGTTGAGAGATTTTGTGGTTTTGTAAACATCTTGTTGTAATCGTTTGAGTTCTTGTTGTTTTTTATATAAAATATAAGAAGTTTGATTTTGTGATTCTTGGATGTTTGATACCATGAAATTTTACATAAAGTTTTTTAATACATTATATGCGTTTAATTTATATAATTTAGGGATAATTACATGAAGTCAAATTGAAAACTATATAACTTTTTTTTTAATTTAACAAGATAAAAGTAAATACACATCCAAGAAAATGTGTGTGTGTAAGATTAAAATTACAATTAACTAAGTTTATCAAGTAGCCAAATATGGACAATCCGGACGTGTGCGTACCCTGTATCATCTAGGAAGCCACTTGAATCATTGTATCATCTAGGTCACCAAGTAACCAAGTGAGCTCAAACTAGAGGAGTGCATTCTAATCATGGCAAATGTTTGGAGACTTGGTGTAGTTTGGTCATTTTGTTACTAGTAAGTTTTCTTGGTAACTTAAATGGAATATTAACTAACAAATCAAGCAAGTGAAGTTGTGGAAACATAGTTGGAAAGCCAATTCCATGGTTCACACATTGTCAAAACATAAGTCTCACCACATTGAAGGTGGTGAGCTTGGATGATCTCACCACTTGTAGGTTGCTTGGAACTTTGTGAAAAATAGAAAGTTTAGGAGTTGTTTAGACCTTTAAACTTATGGGAATCAACCATACGCAAGCCCCATAACCATAGATTTGGTTAGAAGCAAGGTAGGTGTAAGATTACCACATAAATAACAAGTTTATGAAAAGTTTGTAAAAGTTAAACCGAAACAGAAAGTTTAGACCTCAAAACGGTGATGTTCCACCTTCGTTTACCATGGTAAACTTGTGAAAACACTCCTAAAGGTGTTCCAAACAAGTTTAAAGCAAGAATTCATGAAGAAAAGAAAAAAAAAAGTGAGTTTGAAGCTCACTTTTGAAGCTTGTAAGAATCTGCCCTAAAGGTTGAGTTTCCAGTAGTTTGAGGGTGTTTTGAGTGAGTTTAGAGTGTTGGAAAAGTGAAACGACGGTGTAGATGGCTTGGTTATATAGTGGTTGAGTAGGGTTTGTGTTTTAATGAAGAACGAGGTTGTTCAGGGAAGAAAGGGAGTGGAAAAGATGGAATTCGGATTGGTTAAAAATACATTATGCGGATTATGCATCCACGCGTCGCGCGACAGACAAAGGTTATGTGCCCGCGCGACGCGGCTTGTTAGTTTTCTAACCGAAGTTTGATTTCTTACACTTTAGCCCCTGAACTCTTAAAGATTTGCTAGTTTGTGTAAATAGTTTGGATGTTTTCAAGTATAAAAAGTGTATGCATGCATGTGTTACATATCATGCGTGTATGATTGATAGTATGTATGTATAATAAGTATCGGTTTCGCGTATAAACATGTATTTTAATGATTTGATTTATATAGCACAAGTATAATTGATATAAATACTAATTTCCCATTATGATCGAAATCTCGGATTACAAGGTTGGAAACGAAATACACATACAAGTTTTTAAAAATAGAAATGCGATTACAACTTTCTAAATGTAGAAAGTACAGAAATGCGAAGCGTTACAACTAGATTTGAACTCATTTCTCTCTCACTCGTCGGAATCGAAATCCACCGGATTTGTACCTAATGCTTAGGGGTTTTTCAAAAGAAAATTTGATGTTACACTTTAACAAAATTATTTGATTTTTTACTTTTAAGTCAAAAGTTTTCATCTTTTGCAATTTAACCTCGTAAGTTTTTTACTTTCAACTTTGGTCCCCTATACATTTCACATTTCACAAGTTTTTCGTTTTATGTTTCGTTCTAAATTTTTTTCGAGTTAACACGACGTAACGTGCTTGTGTAGTTCAATGTTTTTACATTTCGCTTATGCTTCATTCTAAATTTTGCGAGTTAACACGACACAACGTGCGTGTGTGGTTCAACATTTTTACGTCGTCTATTTTTTTTCTTGTCTGACAAGTTTGTTGCAATGCGTGGGTCCTAAGTCGACTTAGTTATTATTTTCTATATTTTACGTTTCGATCTAACTTCTTTGTATTAACACGTCACAACTTCAGTATTTTACGCCTCCACCGTAACAAGAGGAGATATTAGTACTAGTTTATTGTAAAGATATGCATCATATAATAGCACTTTAGTATTTTCTGTCTCTTTAAACTCACTAAAGAATCAAAAGACAAATATGCCTACATATTTTAATATATGCATGTCGCTCGAACTAAATAACCTTTTCTAGTTTTCTTCAGAATAATATAATTTTTAATTTCTAAACGAATCTTACAAAAATAGTATTGAAGACATGGGGCCATGTTGTTTATGTTTTTTAATACGCGAGTAATGAAAATAAATAAATGACATGAAATAACAACTCAATGTTATTGTTAAATGGCATGAAATAACAACTCATATTGTTAAAAATAGTACCATTCGACAGTTATATATATATGTTATTTCCAACATGATAATGTTAATTTAACTAGAAAAATTACAACGGTAACTTTTTAAAAATACCGTTAAACTCACCACTTGATTAAATTGTTTTCGGCTTCCTTATATCAAAAAAACACTCCTCCCCCTCTTCTCTTTCGCTCCTAACTTATCTTTCCCGAATCCTTATATACAAGACAAGAGCTCCTAAATGGAACGTCCCATAAACACTTTAAAAACAGAAAGAAAAAAACGCCACATAGGCATAAAAGTAAAAACACACTAAAACGTCCATTGTGGCCTTGTCGGTGAAGTTTCTTTTATAGTTAAAAAGATCTTATAACCCAAGGATATCAAGTTTTGCATTGTTGTCCATCTCCTAAAGTAGTAAAAGTTTTATCTTATTTACAGGCAAATGGTGTAGATTTTAAAAGTAATGGAGTTGATTTCCCGTTATATAACATATAAAACTTAAGCCCTTGTGTAATGGAGCGTGATAAAGGGGGTTATGTAACCCATAGCGGCCCATAGCACCCGGAACATCGCCCCTCGAGGCGTGAGGGGTTACAATTGAAGGGGTGATATATATAGTGTCGTTATAGGGAACTTTCTCTCATACAAACATATATATGTTTGTGTGAGATAAAGTTCCCTATAACGGCTACATTATATACACACACATATAACCCCCTATCTAGATAACCATCACTACACCCTCAAGTTACATAGCCCATTTTTTTACACATTTGCATGTGTCGTATAACCTCTCATTTACATAACCCAATACACATAGCCTAAAAATATCTGGATTTGATTTTTCCAAAAGCGTTCACATTGGAACATTTATCCTTTTCTATATAAAAACACAACTTTCTTTAAATTTTGTTAAGTTTCTAAAAACATGTCACATCCAAATTTCTTTCTCTATCGATTTCTTACTGACAAACAATTATTTTATTATTTTTTCTCTTTCCTATATACTCACAACAACATAAATATAGAGGGTTGAATATAACATTTTTTTTTATTATTGAGATTCCAATATGGTTATGTTTTTGTTGTTTTCTTTATATTATATAGAATATTTCTAAGAATCTTTTTTATTATATTTGACCGGAGCAGTAAATCGCAGGTCTTCCGAAATCCAAAAGAAACGACAAACAATCCATAATAAATAAAAAAATATAGGCACTAAACCTCCACCACACTTTCCATCATGTTTTCCCCTTTCTTCTCTCTCCCTCTGTAACAACAACTGTGTGAAAACGAAAGGGTTTTACAATCAATAATCAAACTTCAACATGAAGGAGATGATGAAGCACAAGATGATGAACAGGTTTCACCGCCGCAATTCTTCCTCATCTTCCTCTCTTGATTTTAAATCAGGCGAAAAACTCGATTTCAAGTTCTCCAGTCTTCAAGCTCTTCAGGTCTCTCAACCCCCCCCCCCTCTCTCTCTATATATATATGTATGTATTACATGATACGTGTAGTGTTTAGCAAGTTTTATAGGATTGAGAAATAAGATTAATGATAGTCTTGTAATCATTTTGTTTTGTTCTGTGTTAGCTTGCAACTTAAGTGAGTAAATAAAATAAAATATTGGAAAGAAATAGATGTGTTTTGTGCATAAATAAATGATAATATGTGTATTTGGTGAAAATATTTAAAATTGATTAAAAAAGAATCGCATAACTTTAAAGGTTTTGCTATGTTTAGAGTTGTAAATTAACAAAAATGCCTATGGTTTTACTCAAAACAGTCAAATTTAGATTGATTGATTGATGAAACCATAACCATAACCATATTCATACTTTAATAGTCTCTAAATCTGGGCATTTTCGTAATTTTACAGTTTTTCAACAAGTTTTTTTGGTGGAATTGGCATGAACAAAACCATATTGATAGTTTTTTTTTTTTTTCGGTCGAATTGGCGTGAACAATACCATATTGATACTCTAATGGTCCGTTTGGATATTTGTGTGGCCGCGTAACCTTTCAAATAATTATTTAGATACTTTACGGTTACAGGAACAAATTTTCAGTTAATATGATGAATGAAGGGTGCAACTGTGCAAGTAGTTAAAACCAGCCCATGTTAGATTTAAAGTAGCTATCATTTTTAGTTGTAACCACTATTTCTTGTTTGTTAAGAATTCATAAATGTATCGTATATTGATTGTTTGTATAACATGGTTACATATGAGATATTGAGATCTATGTATATAGTTTAATATTACACATAGAAACTTTCTACAATATGATAAAATAAATACAGTTAAATACATATTAGTCTAATATATAGTTATATACGCAGGTACCCGCAGGATGGGATAAGCTCACATTGTCTCTCATATCCGTAGAAACAGATAAAACCGTTACCAAAACAGGTAAAGCATCTGTGTATAACGGAAACTGTCGATGGACAGAAAGCTTATCAGAATCCATCTGGATCTCTCAAGATGACTCATCAAAAGAGCTTCAACAATGCCTGTATAAACTTCTAATTTCAAAGGTATATATATATCTCTACTTGTTGAACTCACATTTATAATTTATTAATTATTTCTAATACTTTTCTTTTAACAGGGATCAACTAGATCGGGCATCCTTGGAGAGGTTACCGTTAATTTGTCTAATTATTTTAGTTCTGAAACGTCTCTTCCTGTTGCACTACCGCTAAAAAAGTGTGACCACGGAACCATCTTACAGGCGAGTCGATTTTCCCAGAAATTTATATTTTTGAAGAATTATTAATTTATAATATGGATGGGATCATGGATTTTAGGGGTGTGCACGGTTTGGTTCGGTTTTTGAAAACTGTTCGGTTTCGGTTTTTTCAGTTTTAGCAACAGTTCGGTGCTGTTTTTCGGTTTCTGGAACAAAATTACTTGAGATTCAAAAATAAATTTGAAGATCGTTTAATTTATATATTACATTTAGTTATTTCTTGTAGGCAATAGATAAATGATTTCAATTATAAATAAACGTAGTAATGTATTTATTATAAATACTTAATATTCAAGAATAAAATTAATAATTTCTACTAGCGTGGGTTAAACACTTAAACAACTTAAACAGTTAAACCTAAACATAAAAATATATGGACTGGGCCTACTATTGTAACTTATCAGTTCGGTTTTTTTCGGTTATTCAAAATGGTTGTCCAAAAACTGAACCGAAATTTACGGTCATTAAAAATCCGAAAAACGAACTGTCGGTTTTTGTTTTGGTTCGTTTTTTTCGCTTATTTCGGTTACGGTTTGGTTATTTCGGTTTTTCTGCTCACCCCTAGTGGATTTATACTAGGATCATAACAATATATATTATCATACTATGGCTTCTCTAGTATTTAGTTTGTAATTTTTAAAAATTAGACCTTTATTATGAGACGAAGTCCTGTGTTTGCTCTCTCAGAAGGAAGAGTTTGGATTATCTGTTTGCAGGTGGCTATTCAGTGCTTAAATCCTCGAGCAAATTTGAGGTTTGTTTTCAAACAAAGTTTGTAAAGATTAATGTTCTCTTCCGATCATCACAAAGGTTGTAAGTCGTAACATGCTGCACGTTTCTTGAAAACAGATCCAGAGACTCTAATTCCGTTGCAGAAGATGTTAATTCAGAATATAGTGATTTAGATAACATGTCAGATGCACCTCACGGTACAAACAATAATAACGTTGGATCTTCATCAACCGATAGCGTTGTGGATGCATCTCCTGCAAGAGCACTTGGCAGCAGGGTATTTTTCACAACTTTAATTGAAAGGTTTCGGTTAACGATTCAGTTATTGCTCATCCTTAGACACTGTTAATCACGTAACATATCAATTTTTTAATTAAATAAACTATATAGCAATACTATACTCAAGTTAAAGAGAATAAAATACTCGTTTTTATGCTGTAATTTAAAAAAAATATTAACGTACAAAAAAGTTATCACGTCTTCAGAAAAACAAACAGTCTGCAGATGGCAATGTCTGCGCGGCGCAGACAGAAGAGCTTGCGCAGATCTTTTTTAGAAAAACAAACACCACCTAACTAATTATCTGTAGTTTTGTTAAAGATGAGGGATTAAAGTGTAACTAAGATCAGGGGATTAAAGTGTAATTAGTGTTTGAAAGACTGATTTACCCTCACTTTAGGTTGTAGTTTTTGCATTAAAGCGAAAAAAAAGTTCTTAACTTTTAGGTATCTTAAAATGTTTTTGTGTTATGCATTATATATAGTATAGATATAGATATCAAAATGTGCAAACTTTACGTTTTTTTGCAATCATGATGTCACGTCATTTTATTTCTGTTGCAGGCGACAAGTTCATCGACAGTGAGATCATATCATAGTTTCGATTCAATGGATGATTCTTTTGGGAGGGAAAGTTCTCTTAGTAACCTAAGTGAAGTTACAGTTGATCTAATCGGAAGACCAGAGTCAACCGGTTTGGTCAACGTTTACGATTCTCCTAAATCAAATCGCTCCGGAAAGAATCTTCTAAATCAACGACAAGATTCTGGAAAAGTTTCACACATTCCTGCATCACCATTACGAACCTTTCATTCATCATCCGAATTTGTTCTAGAAGCTGACGCGTCTACACCCGAAGAACTCCGCGCAGAAGCACGATCATGGGAAAGAAACGCTAGAAAATTAAAAGTCGATCTTGATTTATCAAGAAATGAAACTATCAATCAAACAAAGCATCTTGAAAATGTGACGATGGAGCTTTCGGCATTACAAAAAGAATGTAACGGGTTGAAAGACGAAAACAAACACCTGAAAATTCTGTTAGGTGAATCAGCGGTTAAAGAACGTGATGCCGTTAATCTAAAAAATCAGGTTCAAGATAATAAGGATATCCAGGTAAAACTCGAAGAAGAAATAAAATTTCAGAAAAATTTGAACGATGATTTGGCTTTACAGTTGAGCAAAACTCAAGAATCGAATCTCGAGCTTGTTTCGGTTCTTCAAGAACTAGAAGAAACGATAGAAAAACAGAGAATGGAGATCGAGAGTCGTGAATCGTCCGAACAACAACCGGCAGGTGACAGTTGGAACTCAGACGTCGAATTACAGAAACATCAGGAATCGCAAAAACGATTGGAAGATATGATCTTGAATCTCGAGAAGACTCTAGAAGAGAAAAGTCAAACTCTAGTGGATAATGAGTCAAAATGGCGACAAGAATTACACTTGAAAGACGAAGAAATAAATAGTTTAAAAGCAAAGTTATCGGAAACTGTTGCCGTACCGGTTCTGAACGAAACCGAGTCACGGGAAACCGAGTCACGCACGATAGAAACTCGGGATCTCGATGAAGAAGTCAAAGCGTTGAGGGAGAAGGTTCTAGAACTTGAGAGAGATTGTAACGAGCTTACTGATGAAAATCTCGATCTCCTTTATAAGCTCAAAGAATCAAATAACGATCTTTCAACCGATGGCGGTTCTGTTACTTCTTCGGTTCGGTTGTCAGATCTGAAACTAGTAAACGATCGATTGGAAGAAAGTTTGAAAGTTATGCAGAAAGAATTAGACGATACAAAGGATTCGCATATTTCGGGCACGAAGATTCTCGAAAAGAAAATACTGGAGTTAGAGACGCATAATCACGAATTAGAGATGCAGTTAGCGGAATTGGAAGAAGAGAATCTACATTTATCGGGGCGCATAGCGGGACTAGAACCGCAATTAAGATATTTAACCGATGATCGGGAATCGAGTCGGTTAGAAGCGGAGCATTCGGAATCTCAAGTTTTGAAATTACAATCAGAAATCGAAAAATTGGAAAGTGAATTAGAAAGTACGAAAGTTGATATGCGACAGAAAGTGCAGGACATGCAGAAACGGTGGTTAGAAGCGCAAGAAGAATGCGAGTATTTACGAAAAGCGAATCCGAAATTAGAATCGACTACCGAAAATCTCATGGAAGAATGCAGTTTGCTTCAGAAATCGAATAGTGAATTACGCCAGCAAAGATTAGAGTTGAATAATCGGTGCACGATTCTCGAAACGAAATTAAAAGAATCGCAAGATAATTTTATGAAGTTGTCGAAGAGTTCGGAAGATTTAGAAGAAAAGTTATCGTCGATGATCGATGGGATTGAATTGAAAGAGAAAACGTTCAATTCAGAAATTGATGGTTTACGTCAGAAATTTAAAGAACATGCGGAGAAGTGTGTGACTGACGAGAACGTGTTGAATAAGATGTATTCGGATAAGGTTGTTGAGGTTGAAAACCTTAAACAAGAAGTAGAACACTTAAATCGACAAATGTCGGCGACTCATGACGAACGGGATAAAATGGCTTCGGAAGCGGTACTCGAAATGCATGTTTTACGTGCGGAGAAGGATAAATTGGTAAATTCGATTGCGGAAGTTGAAGAAAAACTTAGATTGTCTGAGAAGAAGGTTGATACGATCCAGGTTGAATATGAAAAAAAGATTTTAGATCTAACGGTTGAGATCGATTCTTCCAAACAGAACCATGAAGAGCTAGTAACAAACCATGAGAAATTAATGGAATTGTTGGAGAATACGAGGTCTAGCGAAGAAAAACTGAAAAACACCGTTGGTGAGCTTTCTGCTAACGTTAAATCTTATGAATACAAAACCGTACAAGTTACCGAAGAGAATTCAAGCCTTAAAGACCAGTTACAGAGACTTCCGGTATTGCAAGATGAAATCGTGGCGCTTAAGAACTCGCTAAACGATATGAAATTTGAAAATGAAAGGTTGTCGGCTTCGTTGCAAATGGTATCCGACGATTATCAGCAGTTAAAAGAAGAAAACATTTCGTTAGTTGAAAAAGTATCTAGCATGCAGAAGTCTATGATTGAATTAGAGGATCATAAACGGAATAAAATTGTTTTGGAAGAAAAGATTTTGAGGCTTCAAGGGGATTTAACTGCTAGAGAAGCGTTAGGTGCACAGGATGCTGAGTTGAAAAACGAAGTTGGGCGATTAAAGCGGTCAAATAGTCAACTACAGTGGAAAATAAACCGTCTTCAAGAGGAAAAAGACGAATACCTAAAGAAAACAGAGGCTCTTGAGGAGCAAAAGCAAGATTTGAAACCGAATGAACACGAGGCTATATCTATATCAACTGGATCAGATAGTACAGAGGTCCTATCATATTCTTTCTTATTTTATTTTTTAATTTAATTTTTTATGTTATTATATTTTTGTGTTTTCATCTCTTATCTCCTGACATTGACTTTTTTCACACCATAGGATGCGGAAGTTAATAAGGTTGACTCGAAAGTCCAATCATTAGAAGTTGCACTTGCCGAGGCATTGGAGGCTAACGAAATGTATAAACTACAGCTTAAGAGGTTCGTTTATGTTTGTAATTGATCTTTTTTTTTCACTTGTATATGCTAATTACTGCTGTTATTATGAAATTTCAGCTTCGTGTCTGAGGGACCTGCTCGCGAGTCAGACGTTAACGAAGAACATAAGAATGAGGTTTCATCACTAGAGAGGGAGCTAAGCGAGCTTCAAGAACGGTATCTCCATATGAGCCTTAAATATGCCGAAGTAGAAGCACAACGTGAAGAGCTTGTTTTAAAGCTAAAAGCGATTGGTCCTGGACGGAGCTGGTTTTCATAAAATGCTCCTCAGATATTCATGAAAACACATTACTTAAATATGAGGAAGAAAACCAAGCTTATGTTGTTAAAGTATGGCAGTGATGCAATATATGAAATTGGTAGTGTGTATAAAAAAACCGGAGAGGTAGATAATTGTGATTTTTTCTAAAATTTATCCTGTTGAGAAGTTTTCTATCATTTGTAACGCATTGTTTGTGTTTGCATTCATCTTTTACCCTGTGCTCGAATTTATGGCAAGGAATATTGGATTTTAATAATACCAACTATTCGTCATTGGCCGTCAAAAGTCCTAACTTAAAAAATAATAACTGGCAGTCCCAACTATTGACATATTGGCCACCAATGGATCATGACTAACAGAATTCTAACGTTGTTAGTCTCCGGTCACCGGAAAACCGTTTTTGGCCAGAAAAAGGTTTCTAAAGGTCCGATCGAAGGTTACAAAGAGGTTTGGGACGGAAATGTTGAGTTTTTCAGCCAAAAAGTTGAGTTTTCCGGCGACTTCAATAATTGGGTCTTTTACTAGAAAAAAGTTATTAGAGGTCCATAATAAGGTTAGAAAGAGGTTTGGGACAAAAATGTTGAGTTTTTCGGCCAAAAATGAGTTTTTCGGCGAAAAACGTTTTTCCGACGACCGGAGACTAACGGCGTTAGGGTTCTGTTAGTCAAGGTCCATAGGAGGCCAATATGTTAATAGTTGGGACTGTCAGTGGTTATTTTTGAAGTTGAGACTGTTCGTGGCCATGACGAGTAGTTGGGAATATTAAAATCCAATATTCCTTATGGCAAATGCAACCCAGTTTGAAGTTTGAACTCTGGATTAACTACGAGAATCTGTTTAGTAAACTCGGGGATGTCATTAGAGGTGTACAAAACGTTTTTTTTTTAGAAAACTCGTGGGACGTCATTTGAGGTGCACAAAACAGATTTTTTTTAGAACGGTAACCTAAGAACCGGGTCCGGTTTTGGTCAACAATTGGTTTCGGGTACGTTCGGGTTTTGACCAGTTTGGCTAGGTTTTTTCTGGTTTTGGCCGGTTCGGGTCCGGGTTTTGATCGGATAGAGGTGGAGCCTCCGGTTCGGTTCCTTTTTCTTCGGCCGAGTCTGGAACTGGTTTGTACCTGCGGTTCAGGTATGGTAGAAACCGGTTCTGGGTCAGGTATTCTGGGTCGGTTCCGGGTTCTACGTGCACCTCTAGACGTCATAAATGTCTGTTAACCAATGAGAATGTGCAGGTAACTTCGCTTTGTTTGCATAGAAAATGAAAAACCTTTTTGGAGGAGAGATTTGAAGATGGATGTTTAATTTTGTTCAATATAATAATGAAACATTTCAAAGAAAAAAAAAATAATGTATATATAAATTGTAGAGGTTAATGTGTTTTGATTATCATATCCCTTCATCAAGTCCATAACTTCCAAAAAAGGACAATTCACTAATGATGTTTGCATTTATTTTCAATAATTGTTGATAATGAAAGAAACTTGATAAGGGTAGAATGGTCCACAAACAATAGAAGATTTGGTAGGAAAACATGAGCCATGACCTGGAAAAATATATTTTGACAACTCTTGCAAGACAGGCAATTGTGAAGCATGTGATGCTATTTCTCAACCACTTTGATAGTGATGCCTTCAATTAAATCAACTCAAATTTAAATTATAAATTTTAATTCCTTGGGAACTTTATTTACGACCAATCGTAACGCACCAACTGTCCTTCGTTTATACAAAGCATATCTTTATCAGAAAATGAAAAACACTATACATATGATTATACGAGACTTCGTGTGAGCGGCAGTAGATGATGGAAATTTTCTACCTCGGCCCGACTTGTAACTTTTTACAATATGGAGTAAGCTCGGATTACCTCAACGATAGGGGCCCGGCACAAGGGGCATTTCCCTCCTCCACGAACCAACTCGTTTGCGCACTTTGAGCACGTGCACATGTGGCCACATCTGTACCACATAATAAGATTACATTTAAAAAAGAACAAGAATTTAAAGCTCACAAGGTGGCATATTTGGTGGTTGTCAAGAGGGGATTACCTGTACAGTAGCGAGTCAATTTGACTATCGCAACAGACGCAACACGTTCCCTTTTTGACATGAACCCATTTGCATCCATCTTCAGAAGTTGTTGCATCAACACCTATATGACATTTCGCTATATTTAAGTTCCTTTATTCTGTATGCATCTAGTAGAGGTGCTTAACGGGTCAAAAGCAAAAATAGCTAAAAAGGAAACTGGTCAAACGGAACTAGTCTCGCTGACGTGTACTTTTGGTTCATAAAGGCCTTCTAAATCACTTTACTAAAAAGATTAAATAATTTAGATTTTTTAATGAAAGAGTAAAATGCCATTTTCGTCCCTAAGGTTTGGTCGGTTTTACGACTTTCGACCAAAGGTTTGTTTTTTCGCATCTGGATCCAAAAGGTTTGAAATCTTGCCAATTTCATCCGGCTCGTTAACTCCATCCATTTTTCTCCGTTAAGTCAGGGATATTTTAAATGCTTGTACATAAAGTGAAAAAGACCGAATTGTCCTTTAAGTTAACAAAAAAGACAGAAACACCCCGTTTATCATGTACCAGCCATTTGACCCGAACAGGCCGAACTTGTTCAATCACTAACCCCTCTAGCATTTATTACATATTAGTAATAGCAGTTTATATGTTAACATAATACCTTGTCCACCACTGGTCCGATTCAAAGCAGCAGAGACTTCTTGTCTAACCGAACGTTGTAACTCAAGTTGCATATCCATGCAAGCCTCAAGCATCCTCTGCATATGACTCATGCCTTGCTGGAGCCTCGTCATGTCAGCCCTCAAGTCATTAATCATCTCCCATTCCTAATCCACGAATCCCAATTTAAAATTAATATTATTATTACCTAATCACGAATGAGATCAAAATATAATAAAACGGTATCACATGCTTGACTTACAAGTTCAGAACGATGAATACTGTGACGAGACCAACTAGAATGTGGGATATCATGGTGCCACATCGGTTGTGGTGGCGGTACTGGCGGAGATGGTGCAGCTAGTGACGGTCTATCAATGGCTTCATGCGGTTCTTGGCCGCCCTCTGGCGATGTTGGGGTGGGTAAGTTTCGGTGTAGATCCCAATCAACGGGACCGCTACCTTGTCTTTCGACATATGATTGAATTAACTGGTCCAAACTCTCACGGAATCCGCTTCTAAGAAGATTAGAAACACTTCTCCTATATAAAAACAAAAAACAAATTAAAGCACAAATTATTAACGACTACAAAAATAAAAAAAGTTACCTGCTTAAAAGTTCTCTTAATTCCATACTATACACGTTATCATCTTCCGGTGCGTGAAATCTGTTGGCTCTCCTGGTAGGAACGGTTTGTCGGGTGGTTCTTAGCGGTTCAGAAGGTCCATCAGACCAAGTTTCAGCCGGTTCACGTGTTCCAGCCGGTTCAGTCCCTGAGGTTTCTTGTACCCAATCATTACCTGAACTTTCTTGCCAATTATGATCAATGTCTTCTGAAGCATGGTCCTGCCAATCTTCTCCGTCAATGCTGGCTTGCTGATTTGGAACTTGAACGGTTGCACCCGGTTCCGAACTCCCCGTATGGTTTGAAACCTGATGAATGTTGTTTTCTTGAACCGATGATTGAGCTTGCTCCGTATTTTCATACTCAATCTGTTGTGGAGTGTTTGCATGAGTCCCATCGGTTCTAAAATCAGTGGTGGTGGTCGTGGTGGTGTTGTCGGATGAATTTTCAGGTTGACTGCTTGCTTGACCACGAACAATGGTTTCTAGCCTAGACCGAAACCCTTCCCTAATTAAGAATAAGATGCATGCACGAATCAGAATATGAATATCACAAGAAAATACATATATCCCAGCTTGTGTTGACCGGTTTCGACCTGTTACCCAACCCGCCTGACCCGTATGCCAAAACGTACCTGAGACCAGAGACGGTGTGGCGTTGTCTCAGCTGGACTAACTCACTTGCTGCTACTGATGGAAGCCGCTCTTCCTCAACGGGCCTTTCGTTTCTTAAGAATCTGCCTCTCAGTAACGACTGTCGCGATGAAAGCAAACGTCAACACTTATCTTATAAAAAAAACTTTCTGATTGCTAATATAACAGCACGAAACGATAAAAACAGAAGATGTTGAATCTTGATTAAAAAAAAAAAAAACTGACCTGAATACGGTTTCTATGAGCAAAATCAGAAACAGCACGGTGCTCCGTTAAGCCCTGAAGTTCTCTTTGGCGTTCCCGCTCGGCCCTAACAAGTAGATCAAGTAAAGCTTGTCTCCCACGCAACCGCAACATATCCCGTCTAATATGCTCGGGTTGACCTTCATCCTGGTCTCCACCTGTCCTATCTTGACTTTGATCATGACTGCCACGAGACCCCCTTTGTTGGCTAGTCATTTGAACCCACTCCCTCACAATCCGAACCCTTTCGCGCTCTGTTTCACCGAGCCACTCAGCTCGTGAGCTACCACTTCGCTCAGGAACACTAGATGAATGTTCTGCGACACCGGTTTCCCTCCATCCTTGAACTATAAGCCTCACTCTCTCCCTCTCTCGTTCAACATCAAGCTCAACTGAATCAGGAGACTGCTCACGGTTAGAAGCGTCGTTTTCTTGACTCTCGTTTTGTGCTTCCATTTGATCATTGGACCAATCCCCGTAATCGTTTTCACTCCCGCGCTCACTTGCTCGGCTTTCCGACATAGTCGAGTCCACACCGCTCTGTTGCCGGAGTCTTTCTCTAACTCTTTCGCGTGCCCGATTCAACACATGCTCGTCTTCCAATTCCCGCCACATCTGCAAAATAGACGACGCACGGGAGCTCGGTCTCTCAACATTCCCCTGTCTCCTAGAAGTAGGTGACTGCGACGGAGATTCCCGCAAGAACGAAGAATCGAGCATGGAAACCGTGTGCAAGCCAGCAAGCGCCATCAACTCATTCTCCCGAGTCCTCCGCTCTCTCGTGGTGATCATCTCCTGCGCTTGTCGAGCAACCCACCTGCTCAAAATCCGCGACTGTCGTCTTCTCGCCGCAGACGTCTCCGCTAGATCATCGCCTTCGAGATCCGACCTCCTCCTCCTCCTCACCACCAAATCACCACCACCTTCACTCTCATCCTCATCTTCATCATTCCTCGGCGAACTGCACGATTCAAACGACATACAATCATCCAACTGCCCCCTCATCAACTCTTCCAACCCCCTCTCAAAATCACCATCCCTCTCGTATTCCGAACACGCATCCGTCGTACTCTCCGGCTTCTGTAACCGTTGTAACCGAACATCCGTCATCTTCTCAATTCTCACTTACCCTCCCCACCTGAATTCACCAAAATTCACCAATTCCAAACCTCATGCCCCTAAATTCAGATCAGTAAATCAAGAATCCATCCAATTCACAAACATGATCAATCAAAAGAACACAAATTGAGATCTACCATAACCCAAACAAGGATCTATGAACCAATCAACCTAATAATCTATAACAAAATCGAAACTTTAGATTGAGAAACATTGAGAAACAAAGAAAAAACGTACCTTTGAAGCTATGTGTGTGTTCTTTTCAATATGTTAAGTGTGCGGGAAACCCTAAAATGTTAATGGGCCACAAAAAAGCGAAATTGAATGGATTAAGAGGAATCTACCGACAGATTCAGATGAAAAAGTGTAAAATTGGTGTTTTAGATGATAATCTTGTTTCCGATTGAGTGATTGTTTGTGTATTTGGGGGAAGAACTAAACCTAATCTTGGTTTTTCTTAGAATTTATTATAATAATAATATTTATAATTGACACGACATCACTTCTAATGGACCAGAGAGTGTTCCGTATGGTGGAGTGCTACTTGTAACTTGTGTATCGGTGATGTAAAACTTCAATTTACGGTGATGTAAAACTTCAATTTACAGTTTTACACAATGTGTGAGAAATAAACGGTTTAAAAATGGATTTTAATAATCTAACTATACGAATGGTCGTTGTGGCTATCAAAATTTTGGATTTGATCTCTAGCTTTTTAAAACTATACGGATAGTCCATGCAGTTTACATTTTGTAAGACATTTAGTCTTAGCCAATAAATCCAAAGGTTTTAGCAGGTCCAAGTTAGTAACTAAATGCGTTAGAAAGTGCAAAAGCTGGGGACCATCCATGTGACTTTTGGTAAAGTTGAAGACTAAATACGTAACAATGTGCAAACCCCTAGAACTATCCATGTACTTTTGGAAATCTATGAACCAAATTCAAAATATTAATAAACCATAAGAACCATCTTTGTACTTTACTCTAATCAAAACTAGGGCTTCCTCCCTCACATTTTTTTAATGGTGGGTCTCATGTTTAGTACCACTCGTAATAATTCACATTGATAATGTGACTATTGCTACTCTTATTTTAACTTTGTTGCCAACTAGTGGATTTCTTCACGTGTTGTGACAGAAGTTTGATCGGTATCGGTTCAATTCATTATGATGTTGTTCTGATACCGACACTCACTCACTCGATATAACAACCGAAAGATAAAATCAAAAAAAAAAAAAGTTATCATGAAATTAATCATATTTGACCTTTTCAATTGTAAGTACAAATTTTATCAAAGTTTAAATAAAAATAAACTAGTCATAATATAACATATATAAAACTTGTATAAGATATGTAAATATTTGGCTTTTTCTAACATGAAATAACTCAAGTGATAAAATTTGTTAATACAAATAATGAAAATTTATAATCAACCAAATTTATTTAAAAAAACTACATGCTTTATAAACATCTTAATTTTATATAACTGATTTGAGTTCTTACATTACGTCCGGTTACGGTATGCGCATATAATGTATATATGTGTGGGTCATCAGGGGCAAAAGTGAAAGTGCACTAATTTTGACGTTATTTTACTAATTTCGTGAAAATATCGTTAAAAGTTGAGGACGGTTAATCATGCATCATGTGGTGGCGTTGATGACTGAAAGACAAAAGGGTACATGCACTAATTGATCTTTGTCCCGATTGCTGAGTGTTATGTGCCTTATGTCCAAGGTTTGATGCAAAATTACTATCGAGCCGGGGTCTCACTGGAAGTAACATCTCTATTCCTACGGGGTAGACTTAAGGTTGTCTACATCTTACTCTCCTAAGACTCTATCTTTGTTTTGCTATTGGTGAGATTTACTGAGTATGATGATGATGTTGAGTTCTTACATCAATCTTAAATATTTATGCATTTTGACAATTAAATAAAAGGACGTATTTTTAAACTTTAAGATGATATAAGGAGTAAAATGCCTGAATAGTCCCTGTGGTTTGTCTAAATTTCATCTTTAGTTCATAACTTTTTAAAATTACACCCTTGCTCCCCGTGGTTTGCTCAGTTGTTACTCGATTAGTCCCTAAAATGGATGAAGGTTAGTTTTATCAGTTAAGTAGGTGTGTAATTATAACAACCCTAAAAAACGCCCTAAAAACACCCGCAATTACAAAACCAAACCCGTATAACCTTATTTTATTAAAAAAAACAAATAAAATAACAATTTTCATTCAGTCGCGGGCCGCGACGGGATCTGCCCGGGTGTGTCGCGGGGTGCGACGGGCCCCTTTATTGCCGGTCACTCATGTTGACACGTGTTGGACCTACCTGATGATCAGGCAACCCTAGTCGTAGCTAGGGTGCCCTCGCGGGGCGCGAAAAGAATGAGGGAAGGGGGTCGCGGGGCGCGAGAGACCTCGAAAACACCTATAAATTGAGCGGAGATTCAGCAGTTCATCCTCGTTCAACATTTTCTTTCTCTCTCAACATATGAATCCGTAAATAATAGCTAAAATACCCCCTAAATCACGAAGCTCTGCCCCGTTGTAAGTATTTTAACCTCCGATTACTAATTCGATACCATGTCCGATTGATCTGGAACCCAGAAACTGATGCCAAAGCGCTGCCTGTTTAGGGCTATGCATTGTAAACTAAGTTGGGATTCTGTCTCATGACGTATTGATAAAGTTGAATTTGGTTATTATACTAACGCGCGTGCATTATATATTTTTAATAGGAACTCAAGAAAATTAGCAGAAAATATTTCCATGAAGCCTGTAGAAAAACATAAATTTACAATGTGAGTCATTCTCTTTTTCTCACAGATTGTGAGCCATATTATTTGTGCTTTACAAAACCCTAAATGTTTTTCAATTATACTACAGTGATTAAGCCTTTGTATTCTACAATTACTGCCGGTATGTGGGGTTTTGTATACTAATCAAGCGTTACTATTGGACCAAGAGTTAGCCAATAGTAATATGACCACGGTCATTGTAACTGCCAACGTGACAAATACTGAGTGAGTAATTGAGTAGATATAAACATTGTAATCGCTCTTAATACTGTTGTTATGGCTCATTTTCTAAGCATACATATCTTGAACTATATCCTGCTTTTAATTGTTTATCTGCGATCAGGATACTGGACGGGGATATTGCTAACATCCTGGGTGATATCCTGAGGTATATCGAATTAATCACGTGCAGGTTAAAGACTGGGACTTGCTAACGGTCAAATGGACTTCATCTCCTCAAGACTCGGGCGTATTTGTTAAAGGAGAGACGTTGAACCCGAAAGACCAGGTCTACAACGTTCGGCTAAGGAATATTCGTTGGATCCCGGTTATATAGGATAGTTAGTTACATTCGTTTTACTATAAATAGATGGGGGCGGATCAGATTAAGGCACTCAACTTACACATTTTCGAACACTTTCTCTCTAACTCATCGCAAACACTACACACAACACTTGTATTCGAATTGCATTGTAACACGTAGTCGATCCGCACCACATCCTGCACTGTATCCTCATATTTGAACCAATAGAAGAACTAGGCAGCTGCGATTGTCAACTCCCGAGGTTTTATGCCGGCGATCTAGATTGATCAAGGGCTTTCCTCGTACATCACGTGTCAACATTTACCTTTTTGCTCATTGTTTGATTGTGGATACAGTTCGATATCCCGAGCCGTATCCTGAAACTGTTTTCATAACTAATTTGGTTAACGCATTTTTCACACGTAATATTAGCACACTACCTCACTTAACTAATTTGATCACTAAATTGCTTCGGTAATTTTTGACCAAAACAATTTGGCGCCCACCGTGGGGCAAGTGGTGCTACTTTTACTAAAAATCTTTGTAAAATCGTTAATCGGTTTTCTATTTTCAAAACTTTTTGCCACATTGTTTACAATGGCCTCAAGATCAAACATGAGCTCCTCCACTACGTCTGCTGCAACCTCTGCTACTATCGGTTCGGTGCTTCCACCACCTCCTCCAAGGATGCCATTTTCTTCACAATCTCAAGATGTTATCCCTACTCGGAGTGTTCAGGGATCTGCTCCCGTTTTAGCCTCTAATGATGAAATTCTAACTTTATTTGGAAGTGTGCAGGAACAAATGAGGCAGCAACAGGAAACTAATCAAATGCTGTTAAGAGAAATACAACTCTTAAAAGCTAGCTCGAGTAGACCCGCTGAAGAAACTGTCACTCCTATACAACCCAGGGCTTTGAATTTCAGTTCCGCAGTTTACACTGAGGACAACAGGGGGAATATCGTCCCAAGCCATTCTCAGAATCATACCCCTGAGATACCCTCCTCGGTCAGGATGTCGACTGTGAGGAGTTCAGGATATGCTTCAGGATATGGCCAAAATCCTCAGACCGGTAATGTGTCAAATAATAATATTCTTGCTACTAACAACAATGGCTCTTTGCAGGATGCAGGTATGACGTCAACATTTACCAGGGAGCTCCAGAAATTGAAGAACATGATATCCAGTGTACCTGGGGTGGTCCAGCCAATTCCGGAAGTATCCCAAGACAGCCACAGGATATCCCGCTTTGCATATCCTATCTGTGATGCTGAAATCCCAAAAAGATTTCAGACTCCCAACATGAAGCTGTATGATGGGACTACGGATCCTGAAGATCATATTGCCCAGTATAGGGAAAGAATGGAGATTAACCCTATCCCTCCGGAGCTCAAGGAAGCATGCTTATGTAAGGGTTTTGGGTCTACCCTGACAGGATCAGCCTTAAAATGGCTATTAAATGTCCCTCCTCACTCAATTACCTCGTTTGCTCATTTGGTTAATTTATTCAATAGTCAGTTTTCTTGCAGCCGGAGTTTTGAGAAACTAACCAGTGATCTTTACAGGATAACTCAAGGGCCTCAGGAATCCTTGAGGGATTATGTGAACAAATTCAGTCGAGAATCCTTGGATATCCCACATCTTGATGTTGCAATAGCTGTGCAAGCTTTTAAGATGGGGTTGCAAAAGGATTCTCAGTTTTATTAGGATCTTGTAATGACCCCTGCAGGAATCTCGACGAAGCTCTAACAGGGCTTTGAGATATATCCATTTGGAAGATGACAAGAAGATGCAGGAGAGGATGAATTCTACCTCAACCTATGAATCAACTAACAGGAAATCAGAATCTTCATATAAGCCATATCGCTCCAAGCCATATGCCAGAAATGACAACAAGAAAGTGAATGCTGTTGAAGACGAGGATCCTGAAGAATATCCTGACTTATCTTAATACTGCTTTTCTGTTAATATACCTGAGTTAATGTATGCTATGCAGGGTTTAGGGGACAAAGCTAGGTGGCCTCGAAAGAACCAGCAGAAAGCTGATTGGAAGGATAAATCTAAATGGTGTGCCTTCCATGAAGACTTCGGACATATGACCAAGGATTGCATTGCTTTAAGGAAAGAGATAAGTTACCTGTTAAGCAAGGGGTATCTGAAGGACTTGCTGGGAAAAAAAGAAGAATAAAGGGCAGGATCCCGAGAAGGATCCTGAACGAGCAGCATCACCCCCAGCAGATGCCAAGATAATTAACTTTATTTCAGGAGGATCCGACATTTGTGGGACTTCGTATTCGGCGGCTAAGAGGCATGCAAAGGAAGCTAAGAGTGAAAGAGGAGACAAACCGGCCAGGATGACTACCCTCACAACTGATAAAGTGATCACTTTCGATAGTGATGACAGGGATACTGTTCAGGATCCTCACCATGATGCTTTGGTAATAACATTATATGTGGCTAACCATTTCGTACGCAGGATACTGGTAGATAACGGTAGTTCTGTCAATATAATTCAGCTGGAAACATTGAAGAGGATGAATGTATCTCCGATGGACATTACTTCGAAGTCCACTGTGCTCGTTGGTTTTAGTGGAGAAGCTAGAAATACTGTAGGAGAGATAAAGTTACCAGTATACGTTGAAGGGGTCAACTCGATACAACGCTTCTGTGTGATAGACTCCTTATCCTGCTATAACATCATACTGGGAAGACCATGGATTTACGATATGAAGGCTGTGCCATCAACATATCATCAATGCATCAAGATCCCTACCCCTTGGGGAGTTGTCAAGGTTGAAAGTGATCAGCAGGAAGCGAAAGAATGCTACTCATCTTCGATGAAATCTTCAACTAAGCCTAATCAAGCATAGCAATTAAAGATGCGGGCCCAGGATACCTTGGAAGCTTCGGAGCAGGATGTGAAGAAAATTATCCTGGATCAGGATAATCCTGATATCTCGGTGCTCGTAGGAACCAATATCCCTCAGGATATTAAAGTGCAGTTAACTAACTTTTTGAAATGCAGGATGTCAACGTTTGCATGGAAGCTTGAGGATATGACAGGCATATCCAAAGACATTATCACTCACAAGCTTGGAATTGACAGATCATTCAAGCCTGTTCAGCAAAAGAGAAGAAAATTTGCTCCTGAGCGGAATACGATCATCCAAGAGGAAGTTGAAAGACTATTGAAGTCCAAGATGATCAGAGAAGTCAAGTTCCCAAGGTGGTTGGCAAATGTGGTCGTAGTTCAGAAGAAGAATGGGAAATAGAGAGTCTGTGTAGATTACACGGACTTGAATAAGGCTTGTCCTAAAGATCCGTTCCCCCTTCCTCATATCGATGCAATGGTGGATGCTACTGCTGGGCATGAAATGTTAACGTTCATGGACGCATCCTCAGGATTTCAGCAGATTCAAATGGAGCCTTCGGATCAGGAGGATACTGCTTTCATAACACCAACAGGTATATATTGCTATACTGCTATGCCTTTCGGTTTGAAAAATGCAGGTGCAACATACCAGAGATTAGTAAACATGATGTTCAAAGATAAGCTGGGGGACACCATGGAGGTATATATTGACGATATGGTGGTGAAATCTAAAAAGGCTGAGGATCACCTCCAGGATATCAAGGGAGCATTTGATATCTTGGATCAGTATAACATGAAGCTGAATCCTGCTAAGTGCCATTTCAGAGTGGGGGCAGGAAAGTTTCTTGGTTTTATGGTGACGAAAAGGGGGATAGAGGCAAGCCCGGAGCAGATTAAAGCTATCTTGGATATAAAATCACCCTCGAATATGAAGGATGTTCAACGGTTAACAGGACGAGTAGCAGCGTTGAACAGATTTATTTCGAGATCCTCGAAAAAATGTAAGGAATTCTATGATATCCTCAAGAAGAATAATAAATTTGAATGGGGAGCAAAGCATGAAGCAGCCTTGCAGGATTTGAAGCGATATCTCTCAACTGCACCTCTATTGATGAAGCCTGAAAATGGTGAACCGCTATCCCTATACCTCGCTGTATCAGGGAATGCTGTAAGTGCCGTTCTTATAAAAGACCATGAAGGTCAGCAATATCCTGTTTATTATGTTAGTAAAAGTTTGTTAGATGCGGAAACTAGGTATTCTCATTTAGAAAAATTGACATTAGCTCTAGTCATGGCATCGACAAAGCTTAGACATTATTTTGAGACACATAGGATCCATGTTAAAACGAATTATCCTGTCAAAAATGTGCTTAGGAAACCAGAGATGTCAGGCAGGATGGCCAAGTGGTCAGTAAAGTTGAGTGCTTATGATTTAGTATATGAACCTAGAAATGCCATAAAGTCTCAGGCTTTAGCTAACTTTGTGGCTGATTTCAGTAGTGACATTCAGGATGAGGTAGACCTAGAAGTTCAACAGTTAGGAGAATCTTCAGGATCATGGACGTTGTATATTGATGGTGCATCCAATATAAGAGGTGTAGGTTTAGGTATACTACTAAAATCGCCACAGGGGGACATATTACCCCAGGCTATTAGGTGTGAATTTCCTGCTACTAATAATGAGGCAGAATATGAAGCTTTAATTGCAGGATTAGAATTGGCTAAGAGTATGAGTATCAAGAATTTGCAAGTATATGTTGACTCCTTGTTAATTACTAACCATTTTAATGGATCCTATGCAGTTAAGGGTGAGAAATTAATCGAATACCTCGATATTCTCAAAAAATTAGCAGGATATTTCGATGTTTTTACACTTGAACAGGTACCAAGAGAGGATAATGCTGAAGCAGATGCCTTAGCAAATCTGGGATCATCGATCAGGATACCAGAAGGAACCCAAATACCAATATTACATGTCTTGTATCCTGCAACGAATCCTCGGGATAAAGAAGTAGCGGGTATTCAGGATCCTGGAGCAGCGTATCCTGAAGAGGATCCTAAATCTTGGACGGCTCCAATCATGAGATATCTCAAGGAAGGACACATCCCCGAAAATGAAAACCCTAAGGCATTTAGGATGAAGGTATCATGATTCACTATTATAAATAATGTTTTATACAAGAAATCTCTTGCAGGACCGTATTTGAGGTGTTTAGAGGATCCTGAAGCCAAAGAAGTACTTCAGGATATACATGAAGGGGATTGTGGTAACCATACTGGGGGCAGGTCATTATTCTCAAAAGTATTAAGGACAGGATATTATTGGCTGACAATGAGAAAAGATGCCGCAGAATATGCTCGAAGATGTGACGCATGTCAAAGACATAGTAACATATTACATTAGCCGGCTGAACCGCTGTATCCTATTATTTCCTCTTGGCCGTTTATGAAGTGGGGTATGGATATAGTGGGAAAGCTTCCAAAAGCTCCAGGAGGAAAGGTTTTCATGTTGGCAATGACGGATTATTTCTCCAAGTGGGTTGAAGCAGAAGCATTTGTTCAAGTTAGAGACCAGGAAGTAGTATCCTTCATAAAGAGAAATATCCTGACCAGATTTGGAGTACCAGCCGAGATAATCTGTGACAATGGTTCTCAGTTTATAAGCAAGAGAACTACTGACTTTTGCAAAAGTTGGGGAATCAAAATGATAACATCTACTCCGGTACATCCTCAAGCGAATGGACAAGCAGAATCCTCAAACAAGATAATTGTCAATAACTTAAAGAAGAGGCTTGGAGCCAAAAAAGGAAGATGGGCAGAAGAATTACCCTTTGTCTTGTGGGCTGATAGGACAACGGTAAAGAATGCAACAGGTCAAACCCCATTTTCCTTGGTATTTGGAGCAGAAGCAATGATTCCAATGGAAATGACAATACCTACTGCAAGATCTACCCTACAGGATCCTGAACAGAATCCTGAAGCCTTGAGTCAGGATTTGGATGCTATAGATGAAAAAAGGGATGCAGCAAGGCTAAGGATGGCAGCATATCAACAAAGAATATCCAGAGCATATAACAAGAATATTAGGACCAGAAGATTTAAGGTTGGAGATTGGGTGTTAAGAAAGGCTTTTCAGAATACTACTAATCCTGCCGATGGCAAGCTAGCTCCAAAATGGGAAGGACCATATGAGGTTGAATCAGAAGCAGGGAAAGGAGCATATAGACTCAAGAATATGGAAGGGGATATGCTACCGAGATCTTGGAATGCTATACACCTTAAGCTTTATTTTAAGTGAGTTTAGAATTTAATTTCTAACTCAGGATGGTATGAATTCTATCTTTTTTAAATATGTTTGGTTTAGTTTGTTCTTTGAAACCCAATACTAACTTAAGCATCGGAGGGGTGTTAGCCAAGCTAACACCCACCTTAGTTTAAGGATGTTTTGCAGTATATGCTCCAGGATATAGCTCCAGGATGCTCACTCAAGATACTTCGGAAGATTAGAGGATTGGCACCCTCTCTCACATATAAGGGATTCCGATCCCTTCACAGGTTTAAAGGTATTCACCTTTCTTCCGAATTGGGTTTAAACACTCCGCCTGGAGCGCAAGTTATTCAGGCATAGTTCAAGGTGGCGGGACCAGTCCATGTAAAAGTGGCTGACAATTTCGTTACTGTTGGCTATATCCTGAATCCTAAAGGTATATGAGGATTGATCACCCTCTCTCACGAAAGGGTATTTTCATACTCTCTAAGGTTTAAAGGTTTTCACCTTTCTAAGTCTTGGAGTTTATACACTCCCGCCTGTAGCGCACGAAAATTTGGGATTTTCCCCAGGATACAAGGAATTTATCTCTAGTACATTCTTGGGCTTTACCCCTGTAACATGAAAAATTGTCTATACAATGGGAACTGATATCCAGAAGATTTCTAAGTATTTGAAGACATTGTACACAGGGGACATTCCTACTAAAGCAATGGTGTAAAGCTAAAAGGATAAGGTTCGGAACTAATGTACTAAGTATCTCAGACGGGGGACATCTTCATTGGAAAAAGTTACAGAGGGATTGAGGTTTGATAATAGGGTTATACCCTATTCCTGGTATGATCTTTCCTTTGTAAACATCGTTTAAGTTTTTGATAATACTATGTTTGGTAAAAGGTTAAATATCCTGATATATTCTCAAAATATATTTTCAAATACTTCTCAGAATATTTGATTAAAATATTTGAAACTAATACTAGTTTGAAACTTTGATCATTTAAGTATTATCAAAACAGGTTTTGGAAAAGTGGATTGTTTTTCACTCTTTAAAAAGCTTTCTACAAAGTTGAACGAATATTTGGAAGTCCTATCTAATAACAGTTTTTATAATATATCACTGATCATATTGATCAGGATATTTTTGAAAGATAGTTGTACGAAATTTTGCAAAGCTAAGATCTATGCTAAGAAAGACGGAAGATAATAGCAAGAAAAATGAAAGATGAAATTATTTTTTGAAACAATCAGTACTGGTTGATAACCGAAGGTTTCATCCTGAAACCCAGGACCCATCCACCTTCGGCTGTCAAATTGTTTTGATAAAAATTGTTCATAGGACATAAAATTGTTCAAACAATTTAAAGGAAATAAGCTTTAGGGGGCAGTGCCTTCTTCGTCCATAATGACTTCAGCAGCATCCGTCTTGGGATCCTTCTCAGCATCCTTCTCAGCATCGGTTGCTTTTTCAACTGCTATGGAAGATTCTTCGGCAGCTGGTTTGGAAGAAGTGCCGCCGAGGTTCTTTAGCTTGGATTCCCAGGCACCAACGTCCCAAGAAGGGCATTCGAAACCTAACGTTTTGGCTTCATGGGCCATCTTCAACCTGGCTTGAAGGAGAGAAATGACGACGGAACTCTTAAGGCTGTCCCGGTAGCTGACCATATCCCGTTCATGTTGCACATGGGCAGTTTCAAGATCGGCTTGGGCTTGAATAGTAGCTTTGTTGAGAGCAGTCTGGTGTTCTTGAATCATAGCTTTGAACTTCTCCTCGTAATGACGAGATTTGGCGGCTGCGATCATGCCTTGATCGGAGATTATGACTTCTGCTTCCTTTAGCTTGGATTCAAGCGTCTTGTTAAGCCTGCAGGATTCTTGATATAGATGAACCAGACGCTCAAGACCCTGCGAAGGTAAGAGGACGGGTATTAATATTGATAGATCTTTGTAAATGATGTAAGCTGCAGGATGTAATTTGAGAATACTAACCTGGTTAAGAAAGGAAGTCATAAACCCGCTAGCTTCAATGAACCCGTGCTTCTCATAAGGAAAAGTGTCTGAAATGACGGGGGAATCGGGCTCTTTCCTTTTACGAGAGCTGGAGCTCTGGGGCTTGGTAGTTGGCAAGGGTTTGCTGATGACAATGGCTTTGGAACCACTGGGTTTGGATGAGGCTTTGGCCCTGGGACTAGGTTCCTTTTTGACCTGAACCTGATCAGAATAACTGTCCAACTCGTCGAGGTCAAAGACTTCAGGGATCTTGACCGGTACTGCATAAAGGGAAAAGTTTTACATCATTATTACTCTTTATCTTATTATTATACTGTGTTGACTAATTATTTTAAAAGTAATCCTTACCAGACATTTCAGATGACGAGTATTGACTGGAACTCGGGACGTGTGTGGTGAAACTCCTGTCTATTGCAGGTAATTGGTAAACGGTGTTGATTCTTTCCTCTGATTCAGCGGTAGGGGGAGCTACTTCCTTGAAATTCACTGCATAAGGATCAAAAAGAAGGATATTAGTAGGAGATAAAAACCTAACGGTCCATGAGAATATTTATGACCCTACCGGTGGTTAACCACTCCACCGGAAGGTTGGCACCCTCAGCAATGGAGTCTCGTTTGACAAAGAAAAATTTGCGTTGCCATCCGTCCTCGTTTTTGGTGGCTTTAAGAATAAGAGGTTTGCTAGAGGTCGAGAAAAGCAAGAACCGGCTAGAGCCGTGGGATCGGAGGCGATAAGCTATAGGCAGATCCTCGATGCAGAGGTCGGGGCAATGAAGGTTTTTGATTTGGTTAAGTACGATTAACACTCTCCAAACCATGGGCATGGTTTGAGCAAAAGAGATGCCGGTGGTTCGGAAGAATTGCATCATGAATTCGGGAAAAGGGTATCGAAGACCTAGCGAGAAAGGGTATGCTGGGAAGCAAACCCAATCAGCGGAAGAAACATCCGATCGAACTGACCGATCGAACGGTCTAAAGACCGTGTTATCAGGGAAAGCACCGGAAGCTCTTAAAGCCGCAATGTCTGCGTTGTCAAAAGCACAGACCTCCTTTTCAGGATTTTTGAGGAGATTCTGCTGGGTGAAGGTCTTGGCAGCCATTACGAATAAGAAAAACTGACAGAAAGTAACTGAGAAATGGGGAATTACCTGGAGGCTCTGTTGGAAATATCTGCTTTTCAAACAAGAAGAGAGAAGATATAGGAGCATTGTGGATCTCCATTGAGCTAAAAGCGCGTTGGAGGTTATGATGTGATCTTGACCGTCGCTTCGTTTTAAATGCCTTGAATTATGGGATAAAAGTTTTAAAATATATCCGTTGGATTGGTATACCAACCGATATATTTGGGGACAATTGTTATGGCTCATTTTCTAAGCATACATATCTTGAACTATATCCTGCTTTTAATTGTTTATCTGCGATCAGGATACTGGACGGGGATATTGCTAACATCCTGGGTGATATCCTGAGGTATATCGAATTAATCACGTGCAGGTTAAAGACTGGGACTTTCTAACGGTCAAATGGACTTCATCTCCTCAAGACTCGGGCGTATTTGTTAAAGGAGAGACGTTGAACCCGAAAGACCAGGTCTACAACGTTCGGCTAAGGAATATTCGTTGGATCCCGGTTATATAGGATAGTTAGTTACATTCGTTTTACTATAAATAGATGGGGGCGGATCAGATTAAGGCACTCAACTTACACATTTTCGAACACTTTCTCTCTAACTCATCGCAAACACTACACACAACACTTGTATTCGAATTGCATTGTAACACGTAGTCGATCCGCACCACATCCTGCACTGTATCCTGAAATTTGAAGCAATAGAAGAACTAGGCAGCTGCGATTGTCAGCTCCCGAGGTTTTATGCCGGCGATCTAGATTGATCAAGGGCTTTCCTCGTACATCACGTGTCAACCTTTACCTTTTTGCTCATTGGTTGATTGTGGATACAGTTCGATATCCCGAGCCGTATCCTGAAACTGTTTTCATAACTAATTTGGTTAACGCATTTTTCACACGTAATATTAGCACACTACCTCACTTAACTAATTTGATCACTAAATTGCTTCGGTAATTTTTGACCAAAACAACTTGAAGTAATAACAAGTTATATTTTTATAAAATGGAACATACTGGCGAGTATTTCTTGCTGATAAAATATTTCTAAAATGCGTTTCAGGTAACTTGATGGGAAGTCATTAGAAGCCAGCTATGGAGCACTGAAGGCTTAAATAAAGTAGCTATAAGTTACCTAAATAAAAGGAGAAATTTATGTTTTCAACAAGTTAGGGTTTATCCCTATAAAGATATTATAAATGAAATATGGATTTTATCCCATTGGTTTAATATAAAAAGTTGGTGTTTTGCAAACTCTGAATTTATTTCATAACTACGATCCTGATGTTTTAATTCCGCTGCGTAATTAATAAACACCGATACCACCTGCTCGTGCTCGCGGCGCCCGCTCCCGGGATGGGGTCGGGGTCTGCGACAGAAGGTGGTATCAGAGCCACTTGCTTAAGTCATTTAGGTGTTCTTTTAAATACCTAAATTCTAAATAATTGTGTTAGGAAATAACTTATGTGTTATTCTGTGTAAATATGTATATTATGATTTTATGTATTTTGATGATTTTCGCAGTATGAGTGATCAGGATACCTCCGACGCTTATCGTCAACTGTCCCACTCTCCAATGGATGAAGGACCATCCGAGTTAGTCTCAGGATATGTAGCAGATTCTGAAGATACCTTTGTTTTTAGAGCCAAATCTGAGGAGGCATTCTCACCTAAGAAGAGAGGATGGTTTAGTAAAAAGAAGCGGGAGAGGAGAAAAAGAATCAGAAAAATTCAAAAGCAAAACAAGCCACAATAACCATAGCAGAGTGAACTGCCCAGATTCCAATGACTAGGCATTTATGGGAAGAATTAGATAGAAGACTAGCCAATCTGGATATGTTTAGAATTGCAGAAAATGCACCTGATTTTAACCTTGTAGCAGCTCCAGAACCACAACTACTACCATTATACCCCGAGCAACCCATGAACCTAGAACAAAACCAGGAAAACCCACTTCCAATCACAGCCTTTAATCCAAATGAAACCCTGAATACCAGCACCAAATCCCTTAGAACAGTGGTATGGACCAACGATTGGTCATTCCAGGATTTAATGAATGATCCCTATCCTTACATGCCTTACGGAGAACTAGAACCAGCTTACCTTGAACCCATACCAGCCCAAATGCCACCCATGAGTCACGAGAATGTAGAAGAACTTCGCCACTATGGTAAAGATTTAATTCAGGAAGGAAATAGGATCCGCCGTATCGGGGAAAATCTTGTATGGAAATACGACGAGAGGGAGATGCGATTTTAGAGAACCACCGCTTAATATATTATACGTATTTTCTTTAATTTGAGAAAAATACATATATATATATATACACTATATATCACCTATATATATGTATTGATGCATAACTACTAATGTTTAAATTCCAGTTCGAGTGAAATAGATGCATATATATATATATATATATATATATATATATATATATATATATATGAAAAAGAGTAAATGTCGCAATGCTCGACAATTTTGGTTCAATATGCTTGAGTGTTTGTTTGTATTAATTTATTATGTGATATTAATACCTGATAAATGTTTACAATTCAGATGGCAACCGAAGTAAATCAGGAAGTCCAGAATAATAATGATAACGGAAACCAGGTGGATAAAAGTGCTATAGAACACATAGTAGCTCAAGGAATCACAGATGTTATGCCATTTATTATCGACACTATTAATAAAAAGGCAGAAAATAATAATTCCATAATAGGCGGTAAACGTATGCCCACTGAGCCAAGTCACAACGTGAATGGAAACCACAAACTATTTATCCAAGCTCTGATTCCAAACAGAAGAAGGACCATCCCATATGGTTGTTCTTATAAAGAATTCTTATCTTGTAAACTGATAGAATTCTCAGGCAATGAAGGAGCTATTTCAGCTTTGCGTTGGATAGAAAAGACAGAAGCAGTTTTAAAAATAAGTAAGTGTGCATATGAGGATAAGATTATGTATGCTTCTAATCTTTTTAAGAATGCAACATTAGAGTGGTGGAATACCATTCTCCAGTCAAGAGGAAGTGACAGGGTTTACAACATGGAATGGAACAATTTTAAGGAAATAGTTGAAAGGAAATTTTGTCCTCCTCATGAAAAGGAACAGATTGCCAATAAATTCCTAAATCATAGAATGATTGGGGTAGATTTCAGAGAATATACTACCATATTCTTTGAATATGCAAGAATAGTACCAACCCTAGCCTCACCAGAACCAGTATTAATCTCCTGTTACATCTGGGGATTAATCAGTGAAATCCGAAATATAGTTAAGGCAGCTAGACCCCAAACAATAGAAGAAGCAGTGGAACTTGCTAACACTCTGACATATGAATTGGTACGCATACAAGAGGAAAACCAAAAAAAGAATCTAGCTCAAAAGATGTCGCAACCCCCGACCCCTACCCCAGAAGGCGGGCGGCCGCGGCTTACTTAGAGATGGTGGTATCGGTGTTTATCATAAATTTGGCAGCGAAATTTACATCAGTACCATAGTTAGGAAATATTTTATCAGAGTAAAACACCACCTTAGTATAATAATAAATACATTGGGATAAACCCAAGTTTCCGTTACAAATATGTTTATAGGGATAAACCTTAATTTATTGAAATATAACATCTTCTTTATTTAGGTAACTTTTTATAGCCATTTTTCCAAGCCTTCAGTGCTGTCTAGCTGGCTTCTATTTGGCTTTCACATTTTGTTACCTAAAACGCGTTTAAAAACATTTTATCAGCAAGAAATACTGGCGAGTGAATCCCAATTTAATCAAAACAGGTTTTATCATTTTACAGCATTGAGGGCAATCCAGTAATTACATTTGTTTCCATCTACTTTAATTACCACCACGGTACTGTCAATCCTGACTGGTGGTAATGTTACTACTCACAGTGTAGTAACAAATTTTGTATACAAAACCCCAACATACCGACGATAATTGTAGAATACAAATACTCAATCACTGTTAAATATAAATTAAAACAATTGAGGTTTTGTAAAAACAGTTTACAAAAAGAAGGATTAACTCACATTGCTATTTTACGTTTTTCCCTGTGATTTCCCGGTTATAATCTATCAAATTTAAACAATGCACACGTGTTAGTACAATAACCCAAATTTACATTAGTTATACCCTCCCTGAGACAAAACTCCAACGACTGAGTTAGGCAGAGCCTCGACATGTGTTACGGAGCACTAGATCAATCAAGCAGCGTATCTAATACGTAACCGAGGGTTATGATACTTACATCGAGGCAGAGCTTCGCTATTTAAGGGGGTATTATACCCGATATTAATTCTATAATTAGAGAATTCGAGAGAGATTGATATTCTGAACGATTTGCAACTGAAGGCCAATCCCGTCTATTTATAGGGTCTGATCGACCCTTTGTCAGGCCCCGCGAAAGAGAACAAAGGGGCTTTCGCGCCCCGCGAGCTAGGTCGGGTAGGGCCTAGGGTTGATCAGTCATGGGGTAGGTTCGACGAATGGCAGGACACGTGGCGGCCTAGGGTTTCGCCACCCGTTACTCGCTCGCGGCCCGCGAAGGATCAGGAACAGTCTGTTGCGCCCCGCGATAGACTTAAATTATTGTTTTTATTTGATTTTTTTTGTAAAAATTAAGGTATTTGGGGCCCACTTTTGGTATACGAGGTGTATTTTAGGACGTATAGGGGTGTTCTAATAATTTTAGGAGGGTTGTTATATCCTCCCCACCTTATTTTAGAACTCGTCCTCGAGGTCTACTGGAATAGGTGTGGATATTTCCTCTGCATCTCTGATTCAAGCTCTCATGTGTACTCTGGTCCTCTCTTGGAATACCATTTTACTTTGACTAGAACTAGTCTCTTGTGTTTGAGATTCTTGATCTTTCCGTCTTCAATCTGTGAATGTCTCTCTACGAACTTAAGTCTCTCATTTACCTCTATGTCCTTAAGAGGTACTGTTGGGGCTGGATTTTACTATAAATGATCCTTATACGTGATCCTGACCAGTGATCCTTGTTTCTTTGGCAGATAGTGATCCTCAGCCAGACTTCAGGATCAGGATCATGGGACGATATGGTGATCCTTACACTAACGGTCACTTCCACTTATTACAAAATTGTTTTGCAGGAACACCTAGCAGGATATGCCCTACACATCATGATCCAGGGACGCGTTTTCAAAAATATGGCAAGAGCTAAATTGGAGATAGACGTTGTACCGGATATGGAAACTTAGCTTGATTAATGGGCAGCAATTTAGGCTAGATTATCTTTATTTCTAAAGGGGTAATGAGCTGATTAGTGGTCTATCTACCTAAAATAAGTTACCTACACATGTATAAATACCACTCTTCCTCATTCGGAAGAACACACAACATACGACACAACTCTCAACACTTAGACACTCAGTGATCCTTGTACTCAGCTCATTATCATCCGAAGTTGTAACTACATTTTTATTATATTGAAGTTGGTGATCGGTAGTTGCCATCACCCGAGGTTTTTTATGCCGGAGATCATACATTGATCAAGGGCTTTTTCCTCGTATAAATCATTGTGTCTTTGTATCTTTATCACAGAAGTGATCCTTTACTTTCATAGCTAACCAAGCATCATACCCCGTTTACATAAAGTTTGGTTACATTATCCTTGTGTGATTTTTGACCAAAACAGTTTGGCGCCCACCGTGGGGCAATTGGTGCTTCATTCATAAGAAATTCTTTTGTTCGAAATATTTTCAAAGAACTACATGGCTTCATCATTGAAGAACACCTCCACGGCGATGTCTGCAGTCACCTCAGCACAAACCACTCTACCTCCTCCACCGGCAGGATCCCAGAGAAATGCTGAGAAGAGACCAACCCCTTCCTTCTCTAAACCTCCATCTTCTTCTGCTATGAATTCTTCTATTCCCAGTACTAGTGATGTGTTTGCTTTAATTTTGCAGATGAAGGATCGTATGCAGCGGCAGGATGAAACTAATGACAGGATCCTCAGGGAGATTGGAGATCTCAAAAGACAAAAGAAAGCGGCAGAGGATCATTCCCCACTGATGCCAAAATCCTTGAGTTTTGAGACTCCAATGGTCACCTCTCAGCCATCAGGGATCCCAGACGTACAGATCACAGGGGAGTCAAGAGGATCACGTCTCAACTCGGCAGCAATGACTCAGACATCAGATTCACATTTTCAGCCAATAGGATCCTATCCTTAGTACATGGGATCCTTCATGAATCCGGGAGCCTATCCGGGGGCACAGCAGTTTCAAGGATCCTACTTTATTCCAGGATCATTCCAGGGCCAAGGATCCTCCTTTGTTCCAGGATCATCCCAGGTTCAAGGATCCTCCTTCGTTCCAGGATCATCCCAGATACCAGGATCCTTACAGATGCCAGGATCCCTAAAAAGTTTGCAAACAGGGAGTCTAGATGTCCATCAAGGGGACTTCATTCCAATGCAGACCATTGCTTCCACTGGTCCCTCCGTTGTTCCAGAATCCCAGCAATATGGATTCCCTAACTTGAACCCAATGGGAGGTAACACTTTAAATAATTATCCTACCACTAACCATGGATTCATGCAGGATACAGGTACCAATCACGCTATGGCCAGGGAATTACAGAAACTAAAGGACATGATCTCAAGTGTTCCAGGGGTAGTCAAGCCTATCCCAGAGATTGCAGATGGAAGCCACAAGGTATCACGCTTTGCACCACCAATTTGTGATGCAGAGGTGCCCAAAAGGTTCCATATCCCTACCATGAAGCTGTATGATGGCACAACAGATCCAGAGGAGCATATAGCACAATACAGGGAAAGGATGGAAATCAATCCTATCCCAGAAAAGTTGAAGGAAGCATGCCTATGTAAAGGATTTGGATCCACTCTAACTGGATCAGCTCTTAAGTGGCTGCTAAGTCTTCCCCCTTACTCTATTACTTCATTTGCTAATTTAGTTAATTTATTCAATAACCAATTCTCTTGTAGTAGAAAATTTGAAAAATTAACTAGTGATTTGTACAGGATAACTCAAAATAATAATGAATCATTAAGGGATTATATAACTAAATTTAGTAAAGAATCCTTGGATATTCCCAACTTGGATATGGCTACGGCTGTTGAAGCCTTCAAAATGGGACTTCTTAAGGATTCATTATTCTATGATGATCTTGTTATGACACCTTGCAGGAATTTAGATGAAGTAAGAACTCGAGCACTCAGGTTTATCCGGCTAGAGGATGACAAGAGGATCCAGGAGAGACAAGTAGGATCCTCAAAACAAGATAAGCAAGGATCCTCCTTCAAAAGCAACAAGTTCAAATCCTACCATAGAAACGAGAACAAGAATGTGCATGCTGTCGACCAAGAAGAGGATGATGAAGAATATCCTCCAATCTCAGAATATTGTTTTTCCGTTGATAATCATGAACTAATCCTTGCAATGCAGAATCTAGGTGAAAAGGCTAGGTGGCCCAGGAAGAATGATAAACCATCCGGGACTAAAGACAAGTCCAAATGGTGTGCATACCATGAGGATTTCGGCCATCTGACTGAAGATTGCATAGCCTTAAGAAAGGAAATTGGATACCTGCTAAGCAAGGGGCATCTAAAAGAATTGCTGGGGAGAAAAAAGCAAAGGACCCAGGATCCTGAAAGGATCCCCGAAAAAGCCCCAGCACCTCCGGCAAATGCACAAGTGATCAACTTTATATCCGGAGGATCAGACATCTGTGGTACATCCTTCTCAGCGGCCAAAAGATATGCAAAAGAATCAAAAATGGACAATGGAGAAAGGCCTGTTAGAACATCAAGTGTTTCAGAAGGGAAAACGATAACCTTTGATGAGGATGACCGCATTAACATCCAGGATCCTCATCATGATAGTTTAGTTATTACTCTCTTTATTTCTAACCATTTTGTCCGCAGGATCCTTATCGATGGAGGAAGCTCAGTGAACATTATCCAGCTTGATGTACTGAAGAAAATGGGTATCCCAGAATCAGACATCACACCAAGATCCTCCGTGCTTGTAGGATTTAGTGGAGAAACGAAGAAAACTCTGGGGGACATCAAACTCCCAATCTATGTGGAAGGATTACATAATTATCAGAAATTTTGTGTTATTGACTGTTTATCTTGCTGCAATGTTATCCTTGGCAGGCCTTGGATACATGATATGAAAGCAGTCCCATCCACCTACCATCAATGTGTGAAGCTCCCTAGCCCATGGGGGATAATCAAGATCGAAAGTGATCAGCAAGAAGCTAAAGATTGTTATACATCATCCATGAAGCCAACATCGAAACCAAGGGAGCAATAGCAATTACAGTATCCTCCAAGAAACGTCTTGGAGGCAAGGGAGCAGGATGTGGACGAAATTCTTCTGGATCCTAGTGATCCTGAGTCAAAGATCTATATCGGATCAGGGATCCTTGGCAAGATGAAAGAAGACATGATATCCTTCCTCAAAAGAAGAAAATCTACCTTTGCTTGGAAACATGAAGATATGACAGGTATATCTAAGGATATTATTACTCACAAACTTGGCATTGACAGGTCTATCAAACCAGTCCATCAACAAAGGAGGAAGTTTGCACCAGAAAGGAATGCCATTATCCAAGAAGAAGTAGAGAGGCTACTTCGAGCAGGTATGATCAGAGAGGTAAAGTATCCAAAATGGTTAGCCAATGTGGTTGTTGTCCAAAAGAAAAACGGAAAATGGAGGGTATGTGTCGATTTCACTGATTTGAATAAGGCATGTCCCAAGGATCCTTTCCCATTACCCCACATTGACTCTATGGTGGATGCAACAGCGGGGCATGAACTGTTAACCTTTATGGATGCATCATCTGGATTCCAACAAATCCAGATGGAACCATCTGACCAAGAGGATACAGCCTTTATGACCCCAACCGGTTTATATTGTTATATTGCCATGCCTTTTGGACTAAGAAATGCAGGTGCAACATATCAAAGGCTGGTAAATATGATGTTCAAGGATCAAATTGGAAAAACTATGGAGGTGTACATAGATGATATGGTGGTCAAGTCAAAGAAAGCTGAGGATCACCTAAGGGACTTGGAAGAAGCATTCGATATCCTTGATAGTTACAACATGAAACTTAATCCTTCAAAATGCCATTTTGGTGTTAAGGCAGGAAAGTTCTTAGGATACATGGTAACCCAGAGGGGCATCGAAGCAAGCCCGGAACAAATCAAAGCATTAATAAATATCAAATCTCCTGCCAATGCCAAGGATGTTCAAAGACTCACAGGCAGGATAGCAGCTTTGAACAGGTTCATATCGAAATCCTCAGAGAAATGCAGAGAATTTTACGATATCCTAAGGAAGAATAAGAAGTTCGAATGGACTGAGAAGCATGAGAATGCTTTACAAGCCCTAAAAGAATATATGTCCTCTGCACCAGCATTAGCAAAACCGGAAAAAGGAGATGTGTTATCCTTATATCTGGCGATATCCTCAACCGCTGTAAGTGCTGTCCTTGTTAAGGATCACGAAGGTACACAATATCCTATCTACTATGTAAGTAAAAGTCTACTTGATGCCGAATCCAGGTACTCACACCTCGAAAAACTTATCCTTGCATTAATCATGGCATCCACTAAGTTAAGGCATTATTTTGAAACCCATACTATTGTTGTTAAAACTAATTTTCCAATTAAGAATGTCCTCAGGAAACCGGATATGTCAGGGAGAATGGCTAAGTGGGCAGTGAAGCTTAGTGCCCATGATATAAGATACGAACCGAGAACAGCCATTAAATCTCAAGCACTAGCAGATTTTGTGGCTGATTTCAGTAGTGATCTACAAAAGGAAGCAGAATTGGAGGTCCAGCAGCTGGATGAGACCAAGGATCCTTGGATCCTGCACACTGACGGATCCTCAAATATTAAAGGCACAGGGCTAGGGATCCTACTGAAATCGCCACAGGGGGACATAATACCCCACTCCATAGCTTGTGAGTTCCAGGCAACTAACAATGAGGCTGAGTATGAAGCCTTAATTGCTGGCTTACAAATTGCTAAGGATATGGGGGTAAAGTATCTTAAAGTATATGTAGGTTCATTACTGATCACTAATCACTTTAATGGATCCTACGCTGTTAAAGGCGAAAAACTAACCAAATATTTAGAGATAGTCAAAGAATTGGCACTCTCTTTTGTTTCTTTTAGCTTAACACAGGTACCAAGGGAGGAGAACACGGAAGCCGATGCATTGGCCAACTTAGGATCATCCTTGAAGATTCCAGAAGATATAAGTATCCCTATCATCCATATCCTGGCTCCTGCTATTGAAAATCAGGTGGCCATGGAAATAGAAGAGGATACTGCAATGATCCCTAGTGAAGAAGCCCAATCTTATTCAGGATCATGGATCTCACCAATCATGAGATACTTGCAAAATGGAGAGATCCCAATGGGAGAAAATCCTAGAGCTTTCAGGATCAAGGTATCTCAATTTACAATCTTAAATAACATGCTGTATAAACGATCCCTTGCAGGACCATATTTAAGATGTATTGAGGATCCTGAAATTGAAGAAGTGTTGAGAGACTTCCATGAAGGAGATTGTGGAAACCACACTGGGGGCAGGGCATTATTCTCGAGGATCCTCATAACAGGATACTACTGGCCAACCATGAAAAGGGATGCTGTAGAGTATGCTAAGAAATGTGATCCTTGCCAAAGACATAGCAATATCCTTCACCAACCAGCTGAATTACTACACCCCATACCATCCTCTTGGCCATTCATGAGATGGGGAATGGATATAGTTGGCAAGCTCCCTAAACCACCTGGTGGAAAAGTATTTATGCTTGCCATGACTGACTATTTTTCCAAGTGGATAGAAGCTGAAGCCTTCGCTCAAGTCAGAGAAAAGGAAGTCATATCCTTCATTAAAAGAAACATTATAACTAGATTTGGCATTCCCTCTGAAATTGTATGTGATAATGGCTCCCAATTCATTGGAAGCAGAACCACTAACTTTTGTGACAGTTGGGGAATCAAGATGATCACATCAACACCAGTTCACCCACAAGCCAATGGTCAAGCAGAATCATCCAACAAGATCATCATCAACAATCTGAAGAAGAAGCTAGGATCCAAGAAAGGGAAATGGGCAGAAGAGTTACCTTATGTGCTATGGGCTGATAGGACAACTCCCAAGAATGCCACCGGTCAAACACCTTTCTCTTTAGTCTTTGGGGCAGAAGCAGTGATCCCAACAGAAATGGTGATCCCAACTGCTAGAACAAGTGCTCGTGATCCTGAAGAAAATGCTGCAATTCTAGCTCAGGATTTGGATACTATTGAGGAAATCAGGGATCTAGCCAGAATAAGGATGGCAAGCTACCAACAAAGAATGGCTGGTGCCTACAACAAAAATGTCAGGATAAGGAAGTTCCAAGTTGGAGATATGGTATTAAGAAAAGCATTTCAAAATACTATTAATCCTGCTGACGGGAAGCTAGCACCAAAATGGGAAGGTCCCTACTTAATTGAAGCCGAAGCAGGAAAGGGGGCATACAGGCTGCTAACCATGGAAGGGAACTTGTTGCCAAGAGCATGGAATGCTGTTCACTTAAAGAAATATTTCATGTGAACATGATCCTTCATGCATGTGATCCTTACATTGGAGTATCCTTGAAGGATCCCGGTGCCATCGATGATCCTCATTCTAGTAATATGCTTATCCTAGAAACTATTATATTTCCCTATTTTTTACCTAAGGATAAGGATCACGTATCCTTCATCCTCTACTCACAAACCATTTGAGTTATGATAGTTCAGGTATCTTCAGCAAATCCTCAGAGATCTCCAAAAGCAGCAAAGATCCTTGGGTACAACCCCAGTTACCCTTGGGATTATCCCCAGTTTCCGCCAGCAGCGCACGATGATCCTGGTATAGTTCACGTCTTTGGGACCAGTACCCACTTTCGGGGCTGACAACCTCATCGTACTGGCTATATTTGGGATCCTACGTATAATGGTGGACGCACCATACATCCGTTCCTAAGGTTTCTAACGTTTTCACGTTAGCTAAGGTTTTGACATTTTCATGTCACTAAGTTTGGATAGTTGCCAGAAAGGGCCATACTCCAGTTTACATACGATCCTTTGGGCTTGTCCCCAGTTATCCTTCGGGCTTGTCCCCAGTGATCCTCCGGGATCATCCCCAGTTATCCTTTGGGCTTGTCCCCAGTGATCCTCCGGGATCATCCCCAGTTATCCTTTGGGCTTGTCCCCAGTGATCCTCTGGGACCGTTCTCAGTTATCCTTTGGGCTTGTCCCCAGTTACTAACCTATCTTTTATATTGGCTTAGTCCCAAGTTATGTTCCATTTTCTCAGGTTTTCAAAGTTAAACAATTAAGGATCCTTAATCCTTATTATCCATTAAAGTCTTACCTATGGTTGTTCCGATTGAAGGTTAGGATCCTAACGTGGATCCTCAGGTGTGATCCTTTACTATTTTTGATTATACTCTTTATCCTAACCGACCCTCACACTTTGACAACCAAACCCATGATCCTTGAACTACAATACTTTGAACATTTTCAACATCAGGATATTTGATCTAGGATCATATCCTGAATTTATTAAGTATACTTTCAACTCTTGCAAATATATTATAAAGACAACTAAGAAACAAGAAGATAAGGATAACAACACGAGATAAGCCAGAAAAGTTAAGTTATAATATTAAACAGAAGGATCATTAACCCTTTCAAAAAGTTGTCAAAATTGCCAACCCACATTTCTACCAGCAAAACGTGGCCCGTCCACATGGGTTGGCAAAGGGTGTCCACTGTCTATGCGGTCTTAGCATTTTGCAGAAAATAAAAGCGGCAGGATCACAAAGGCTTCATCCCCCAAACAGAGGATCCCTCCACCTTTTGTAATCCTACCTATTGTTCAAAGGATCCAGGATCCTTAACCCTAAGAAACTATTGTTCAGAAATTACAAACCATAATTGTTCACAAACACCACTACCACGAAAAACCACTGCCGATCCTAAAAAAATTGGGCTCCGGCCTAGTCTCGAAATATCCATCATCGCCCAATCATGCAGCCTACACCTTCGCTGCTTCATCACCACCAGCATCTCCACCTTGATCCTTCTCAGCATCACCACCTTCCAGCATGGGGATCTCCTCAGCATCATCTTCATCCTCCAGGTCTGCCAGCCTTGCCTTCCAACCTTCAACATCCCACGAGCTTTTGTCAAAGGTAGGATCCTGAGCTTCTTCGGCCATCTGAAGTTGTATCTTATACATAGCGATTGCCGCGGAGACCTTAGCATCTTGGGTGATCTCCTGCTTCTCGTTATCCATATCAATCAACCTTTGAGCAGCCTCAGTCTTCATGGCCCGGAATTCCTTCTCAAGATCTGCTATCTTGAGATCCTTAAGCACGCCCATTTGTTGAAGGTCGGCAATCTGGCTCTCTTGATCCTCAACATGGCCTAGATAGGTCTCGATCTCGGCAAGTTTCTGCAAAGAAGAGAAAGAAGAAGATGATACCTGATCAAGAGTCTTCAATGATGGTTATAAAGGGGGATACTTCGAATTTAAATACAAAATGATCCTAACCCTATCTCCTATTTATAATGATGATTTGCAGGGATCGTCACATCAGTGACGTAAATATCACAACGGCTAGTCCATATGTAACGGCTAGTAACCCGGAGTCGCCCGTTAGAGATAAGCTCAAAACAAAATATAACTCATCTATTTACAATTAACTCCTTATATTTTGGGGGCAATTGTTGGGGCTGGATTTTACTATAAATGATCCTTATACGTGATCCTGACCAGTGATCCTTGTTTCTTTGGCAGATAGTGATCCTCAGCCAGACTTCAGGATCAGGATCATGGGACGATATGGTGATCCTTACACTAACGGTCACTTCCACTTATTACAAAATTGTTTTGCAGGAACACCTAGCAGGATATGCCCTACACATCATGATCCAGGGACGCGTTTTCACAAATATGGCAAGAGCTAAATTGGAGATAGACGTTGTACCGGATATGGAAACTTAGCTTGATTAATGGGCAGCAATTTAGGCTAGATTATCTTTATTTCTAAAGGGGTAATGAGCTGATTAGTGGTCTATCTACCTAAAATAAGTTACCTACACATGTATAAATACCACTCTTCCTCATTCGGAAGAACACACAACATACGACACAACTCTCAACACTTAGACACTCAGTGATCCTTGTACTCAGCTCATTATCATCCGAAGTTGTAACTACATTTTTATTATATTGAAGTTGGTGATCGGTAGTTGCCATCACCCGAGGTTTTTTATGCCGGAGATCATACATTGATCAAGGGCTTTTTCCTCGTATAAATCATTGTGTCTTTGTATCTTTATCACAGAAGTGATCCTTTACTTTCATAGCTAACCAAGCATCATACCCCGTTTACATAAAGTTTGGTTACATTATCCTTGTGTGATTTTTGACCAAAACAGGTACCACTAATGATTCATCGGCTGAGCACTTTTTGAGATTACATACATGAAATACATCATGTATTCCTGCCATTTCCTCTGGCAGTTGTAGCTGGTAAGCTACTGGTCCTATTCTTCTAATAATCTTAAAAGGTCCAACATACCTGGGGCTTAGCTTTCCCCTCTTGATGAATCTGACTATTCCTTTCCATGGAGAGACTTTTAATAATACTTTATCTCCTACTTGAAATTCCAATGGCTTTCGCCTGTTGTCGGCATAACTCTTTTGACGATCGCGTGCTGCTTTTAGTCTATCCTTGACTTGAATAATCTTGTCTGTTGTTTCTTGTACTATCTCTGGTCCAGACAGTTGCTTTTCTCCAATTTCTGCCCAACAGACTGGAGTTCGGCACTTTCGTCCATAAAGTGCTTCAAATGGTGCAGCATTGATACTGGTATGATAGCTGTTATTATAGGAAAATTCTATCAATGGTAAATGATCATCCCAAGTTCCTCTGAAATCAATTACACAAGCTCTAAGCATATCTTCCATTGTCTGAATTGTCTGTTCGCTTTATCCATCTGTTTGAGGATGATAAGCGGTGCTTAGATTTAACTTGGTTCCCATTGCTTTTTGGAAACTAGTCCAAAAATGAGAAGTAAAACGGCTATCTCTATCAGAGACAATAGATAAAAGAATTCCATGTAATGAAACTATTTCATTTACATATAACTTGGCTAGTTGTTCCATACTGAAAGTTTCCTTCATTGGTAAGAAATGAGCAGACTTGGTTAGCCTATCTACAATCACCCAGATTGTATCATTACCTTTTCGTGTCTTGGGTAATTTGGTAACAAAGTCCATCGTTATCAATTCCCATTTCCATATTGGCATTTCTAATTGCTGCAATAAACCTGAGGGTTTCTGATATTCAGCTTTAACCTGTGAACAAGTTAGACACTTGGCAACATAAGCTGCTACATCCTTTTTCATTCCTATCCACCATAAATTCTTTCTTAAGTCTTGGTACATCTTATCACTTCCAGGATGTATCGTATACTTAGACTTATGGGCTTCTTCTAATATTCGATTGCGTGGGTTTCCTTGTTTAGGTATCCAAATTCTTTTCTTATGGAATCTCCAAATTCCATCTGTTCCTTGTTCTAATTCCTTAATCATTCCTTTCAATTTTTTAGTATCGTCCTTGATTACTGATTCCTATACTTCTCTAATTCGAACATTTAAATCTATCTGCAGAATTAACTTGAGAGAACGTACTCTTTTTGGCTTTTCATGATACTTTTGACTTAAAGCATCAGCTACTACATTAGTCTTTCCTGCATGATACTGGATATTACAATCATAATCACTAAGAATTTCTATCCAGCGTCTCTACCTCATATTTAACTCCTTTTGCCCAAAAATATATCTTAGACTCTTATGATCGGTGAAAATGGTAAACTTACTACCGTAAAGGTAATGTCTCTAAATTTTCAGGGCAAAAATTATGGCTCCTAATTCTAAATCATGGGTTGAATAGTTTTTTCATGATTCTTAAGTTGTCTAGAGGCAAAGGCTATAACCTTTTGACATTTCATTAACACACATCCATAACCTAACTTAGAAGCGTCACAATTGACTACAAAGTCTTCAGTTCCTTTTGATAACGCTAGTATGGGTGTGTTGGTTAATCTTTGCTTAAGAATTCTAAAGGCTTCTTCCTGGTTTGGTCCCCATTCAAACTTAACAGATTTAAGGGTCAGTTTTGTTAAAGGAATGGCTATTCTAGAAAAATCTTGGATGAATCGTCTATAATAACCGGCCAGTCCTAGAAAACTTCTAACCTCCGTTGGTGATTCAAGGACTTTCCATTTAGTAATTGCCTCGATCTTCATGGGGTCCACATGAATTCCTTCATGATTAATTAAATGTCCAAGAAATTGCACTTCTAACCAGAACTCACATTTTGAAAATTTAGCATAAAGCTTTTCTTTTCTCAATAATGTAAGGAGTGCATGCAAATGCGTTGCATGTTCCTCTTTACTCTTAGAGTAAATGAGAATATCATCTATAAAGACAATTATGAATTGGTCCAGATATGGTTTACATATTCTGTTCATCATGTCCATAAATGCAGCTGGGGCATTGGTTAAACCAAATGGCATGACTGTAAATTCATAATGGTCATACCTTGTTCTGAAGGCAGTTTTAGGAATGTCCTCTTCCTGTACCTTTAGTTGATGATATCTTGAGCGTAAGTCTATCTTGAAAAAGAATCGAGCTCCTTGCAATTGATCAAACAAATCATCGATTCTCAGTAACAGGTACCGATTTTTAATCGTGACTTTATTCAATTCACGGTAATCAATGCACATGCGCATTGACCTGTCCTTCTTCTTGACAAACAAGATTGGTGCTCCCCACGGTGATGAACTAGGCTGTATGAATCATTTCTCCAAAAGTTCATCTAACTGTTTCATCAGTTCTTGCATTCCCGTTGTGCCAAACGGTAAGGTGCTTTGGCAATTGGAGATGTTCCTAGTAGCAGGTGGATTTTGAATTCAACTTCGTTGTCTGGTGGTGGTCCTGGTAGCTCTTCCGGAAAAAACATCGGAGAATTGAGATACTACGGGAATATCTTTCAATTCCTTTCCTTTAGTGTTAATGATTATGGAAATCATATACACTAATGACCCTTTTCTTGCATAACTTGTTGTTTTCATCACAGAGATGAATTTCGTGGATCGAGATGGCTTATCTCCTTTAATTGTGATCTTTTCACCCTTTGGTGAATTTACTTGTATTGATTTTTGATCACATAAAATATTGGCTTTATTGGCTATTAACCAATCCATTCCTAATACAATATCAAATCCTGCCAGATTCATTGGGTAAAGATTTGCAACAAATTTATGGTTTAAAATTTCTATTCTTGCTCCCTACAAGATTTCAGTGATTTTAGTGGATTCTCCATTTGCTGTCTCTACTAGACATTCTTGTTGGAGTTTAGTTAATGGTTGATTGAGAAGTTTGCAAAATGAAGTATTAATAAAACTTTGGTTTGCACCAGAGTCAAATAATAATTTAGCAAAAACATCATTAACTAAAAACGTACCGGCAATCACGTCGGAATCATCTTGGCTTCTTCTGCAGTTAAAACAAATGCTCTAGCATTCTTAGTAGTCTTGTTGTTCATGGCTTGAGCTAGTTTCGGACAGTTCGGCTTGATATGCCCCTTTTCTCCACAATTGAAGCATACTCCATTACTGGGTTTCTTCCTGCAGTCTTCTTCCTTGTGTCCTGGTATCTTACAGAAATTGCAGTATGTAGAACATTTCCCTGAATGCTTCCTTTTGCAGACCTTACAATTAGGTGTAGAGGTAGAACCTGTATTTTTCCCACGGTTGAAATTACAGTAGCGAAAATCCTGGGTAAGCCTTTGAGCTAGGTTTTTCCTCTGGTTTTCTTCTTGCGTACGTACCACTTCATCACTCAAGGTATTTGCTAGTTCTACAGCTTCTTCTATGGTTTGTGGTCTAGCTGCCTTGACTACGTGTCTAATCTCACTGATTAATCCCCATATGTAACGGGAGATTAACACTAGTTCTGGTGAAGCTAGGGTTGGCACTATTCTGGCATATTCAAAGAATACGGTAGTGTAACCCTTACAGTCTACTCCAGTCATTCTATGGTTTAAGAACTTATTAGCCATCTGTTCTTTTTCATTTGGAGGACAAAATTTCCTTTCAACCATGTTCTTAAACTCAGTCCATTCCATATTATAGACTATGTCACTTCCCCTAGACTGGAGAATAGTGTTCCGCCATTCTAAAACTGCATTCTTAAAAAGATTGGTGGCAAACATGATTTTGTCTTCCTCTGCACACTTGCTTATTTTTAAGACTGCCTCAGTCTTTTCTATCCAGCGTAGAGCTACAATGGCTCCTTCATTGCTAGAGAATTCTATTGGTTTACAAGACCAGAATTCTTTGTAAGAACAACCATAAGACATGGTTCTTCTTCCTTTTGGAATAGGCAATTGAAGTAACGGTCCATTGTTTATGCTGTGACTGGGTTCAGTAGGTGGTCGTTTACTTCCACTATTACTTTTATTATTTTCCGCTTCCTTAACCGTTTTGATAATATATGGCATAGCGTCTATAATCCCTTGTGCCACTATGTGTTGGATGGCACTGTTATCTAATTGGTTGCCGTTATTATCGTTATTCGGGTTTTCTTGATTCACTTCGTTTTCCATCTGGATTATAAACATTTACCAAGTATCAATATCACATAACAGGGTTTAATGTGAACAATCACACAAACAACACATTGATCAAAATCGTCGTGCATTGCGACATTTACTCTATTTCATATATATATATATATATATATATATATATATATATATATATATATATATATATAGGCTAGGAGTTGGTTAGAAAGTCCAAATTTCCTAAAAAGTGTAGAAAGTCATAAAACACCAAATTGTCAACCATAAAACACACCAAAAACCCACAAATACCAAAATGAAGATTAATAAAACATCATATATGTGGGTTGTGTTTTGTGTTTTGGATGATAAGGCTCTGATTATCGAATAACAAATATTATTGTGTTTTATGTTGATTAGCATGTTGTGTTTTATATTCATAGTTCTATGATTGTGTGTTTTAAGTTTTTGTGAACTATTATGGTTTGAGTATGGTGTTTTAGTAATTTTCACTCTGTTATTTGTGGGTTTTATGTGTGTTTTATGGCTGAAATTAGAGTGTTTTATGACTTTTTACACTTTTTAGGAAATTTGGACTTTCTAGCCGAACCCCACCCTATATAATATATATATATATATATATATGTATAGTGGAGGGTTCAAATGAGAAGAAATTCTTTGTAAGAAGAAAAAAGAAGAAATTTCAACTAATAGAAATGCTTCATTAGACTTCATTTAATATTTGTACTTAATGTAACTATAAGGGTATATTAGTAAACTTACATACATCATTAATTGATAGTTTCATCTTTAATAACTAACTATATTAAATTTGTAACTTATTTTTAAAATATATATTTTTCACAAAAAATAAAAATAAAAATTCATTTATAGTGTAGGATAAATACGAGGCGTGTAGGATAAATTACGAGCTGTGTAGGATAAATTTCAATATGTGTAGGATATATTTCGAAATGTGTAAGATAACTTTTGATGTGTGTAGGCAAAAATATTTAGTGTGGAGGATTATAGTCTTAATGACTAATTAATTAGTCAAACATAATAATAAATGAGATGAGAAAAAAACTATTTAATGTTTTACAATTATACCCTTTTATTCTTTTTCTTCTCAATAAAATTTTCTTCTCAAATGAACCTTCCCCTACACACACATACTAGTATGCATCAGTAGCTATTGGATTATCTAATTTAGTTGATTATATATCTTTTTTTCTACTACACACACATACATATATATATATATATATATATATATATATTACTACTAGTAGGGGTTCATCCAATACTACATGTTACGCTCGTCGTACTTCTAAACGAGCCTCTCCCCTATTTTCCTTATCCTTTCACTTTCATCTAATAACTCCTCACCAAAGGTACGGAGTTCCTGCACGTTTTCGGCACTCATGGGTGGTGCTGGTGCTGGTGTCGGATCAGGGTACTGGGGCATCGGTTCTTCGTATGGGTATGGGTTTTCTAAAATTTCTCGAATGTACTGGTCGTTATCCCAATATGGATCTAGAGGGTCAAGGTTAGGATAGGGTGCTACTGGGTTTTGTATAGGTTCCTCTAGTGGGTAGAGTTCTCGGTAATCCCTTTGGTCGTCATTCCATGGGTCATAATCTGGGGGATGGGGTGCTGGGACTCTAGGGATTTCGTTTGGGTCGCAGGCAGGTACGGGAATCTGATTAGGTTATATTTCCATGGGTTGTGTTGGAAAAAATGGTAGTGGCTGTGGTGCAATGATTTTTTCTAAATTTGGGTCTGCGGCTGTGGTAGCTAGTATGTGGAAATTGGTCAATCGTCTATTGATTATATCCTGAGTCTGGGTATTCATCTCTCTGTTTGCAGCTGCTAAAGCTCTCTGTTGCTGTAACGTCCTCATTCTTTTCCTACGCTCGTGAGCTCCCCGACTGAACCATCATCTCTTTTTGGTAGGGAATGGCCTTTCGAATTGTGCTTTGAGTATGAAAATCCCTTCTTCTGTGTCAGCTGAGTACCCCGAGGGGGTAGGCTGGGAAGAAGTTCCTTCATCCTTAGGAGAACTAGACAGTTGACGATAAGCGTCTGACGGACCTTGATCACTCATACTGTAAACTAACAAATTGTCAAATAAAACAATAATATATAGATATGCACGTAATCACATAGGTTATTTCCTAACATAATGGATAAAATTTTGGTGACAGCAGAACACTTATGTGGCTGAAATCAATGGCTGTAGCTCTGATACTACCTTCTGTTGCAACCCCCGACCCCTACCCCGGGAGGCGGGCGGCCGCGTCCTACTCAGAGATGGTGGTATCGATGTTTATCTTAAATTTGGCAGCGGAATTTACATCAAGACCGTAGTTAGGAAATATTTTATCAGAGTAAAACACCACCTTTTTATAATAATAAATACATTGGGATAAACACAAGTTTCCATTACAAACATGTTTATAGGGATAAACCCTAACTTATTGAAATATAATATCTTCTTTATTTAGGTAACTTTTTATAGCCACTTTTCCAAGCCTTCAGTGCTGTCCAACTGGCTTCTATTTGGCTTTCACATTTTGTTACCTGAAACGCATTTAAAAACATTTTATCAGCAAGAAATACTGGCGATGTCACACCCCGATTTCCACGTGTCTCACCGGTGGGCCCGGTGGGGGATTACAGTGACGTAGTTGGTAACAATATAGTCAAACCACACAATTATATGAATGCACAGCGGAAGCATAAAGATAAATATAATTCAACCTTTGATTGTAATATCGAATGTATCACAAATAGTCGAATGGTATCCACAGGGGGGGTCAAAATAATAAAAGTGTTGTTCAACAGACAAGGCATCAAAGCTTGCGAGACTCTTAGGATGCTAAGGAGCTATAGCCAGCCGATTACGTGTAGTACCTGCACTTAATCTTTTTGGGGAAAATACGTCAGTTTACACTGGTAAATACATTCAACCGACACTTTTGTAAAATGTTTATTAAAAATTGATTTGAATGCACAAGGCACAAACTCTTTAATAACTTGGGAGAATTATTTAATATTATAATCTTGTGAACGAATTACATGTTCCATTTGCGTTCAGTAGCCCGGATCTAGTCCGGGTTAAAGATCAATAGACACACCATATTGCGTAAAACCGAGGTGGGTAAACCAACGGTTACGTCTTTTATTAATATAGACATAATGCCGGGTGTACGCCTACGCCCGGATGTCGAGGTCGTGGCCATTTCGTAAAATGATGCCTAGGATATCTGGGACATGGTCATTAACCCCCACCCCCCAAAGGCTTTTAAGTAACAAGACTGTTTAAATGAGCCGATCAAATTATTCAATTAACCACCAAACGATGGAAGATTTGATGCTCGATCAAGCGGTATTTTATATATACCGTAACCCAAGCCCGTATAACGGAAAATAAGTTAAAAGTATTTACCTTTGCAAGTATTGTCCTTAATTGATTAAATCACAGATATCTTTTACTGGGTCTCCTATTCTGGAACGAAGGTTTTAAAATAACCTATTAGAATCCTAATGGGTCTTTATATTAGCCGTAGCCTAGACCGGTCAGTTTCAAGGGATAGATACGGTTTAATCGCGTGAAAGGCGAAAACCGAGAATGGAATGTGTTTCTGACCCAACAAGTTCGAAGACTTGTTTTATATGGGTTCAATATTCACACTCTGGATTTTGGGGTCAAAATAATATAGTTTGACCCGTATCGGCTAATTTATGTAAACTAGTTACATAAGCCGAACCGTGCGCGCAATAGGCGCAACGGGTAACCGTAAGAGTCCTACACTTGTTTCCCAAGTCAATATGTCTTAAAGAGGTTGTGGTATCAGTAGGATACCTTCCGTGATGCCCGTAACGAGTTTAAGTTTATTATACGCCCCGTAGGGGTTTTCCGGTCATTTTAAGGACTTTTAAAGGGCTTTCTGAGTTCTACAGAAAATCTGAGTTTCCCGTTCAGTTTATAAAGTCCAAAATACTTTATTTATTATTTAAAATCAGTAGCAACTGGAATCTGGTCAAAAGACCTTGTAGAACTCCAGTTTTGGCCGAAAAGGGCATATTCGGTATTTACCGAACCGTAGCCATAACCGCAGGTTATGAGCAGGTTAAAATTAATTAAAAATCTTTAAAAATCCCAAAATATTATTTTACAACAGTGAGTAAAAGGTTTGGTGACGAAATCTTGGTTTAGGTAGGCGTTATGCTAATCGCGCCGTTTATTACAAAAGTTTCTTTTAATCGCGCTATTTAGCATAACTCCTATTCTAGACCTCGGATTGGCGTGAAACTTTAGGGACATGCTTAGAATTTAGTAAGCAAGATTATGGTCCCTTCCCGTGTCCGAAATACTCGTTTTATTTTGAAAAGGGCATTACAGTCAACTTTTAAGCAATTAACGGAAATGCGTAAAAGACTCGGACAAACAACGAACCGGTCACAGAGGGTGATACCATCATGTGACCTGGTCCTAAGAGAGTCCTAAGGCATATCTACATTGCACTAAAACGGGTCAGAACTGAAGTCAAAGCAAAAGTCAAACTTTTGCGACATTCGGCTCCGAACCGGGTCAATATAGCAAATGGCCGAATCAAGCGAGCTTAGACAAGTTAGTATACTTATTATCATGTTTTAGGAGTGTTCAAACAGGTTTCATATCATCTATATTACAGATTATGCAAGAATCGCAAAAATGGCTTTCTGTTGACTTTTTAAGTATACGTTTGACTCGACATTTGAACTAGTTAGAGTGGTGATCAGGGGGAACCCTTTTAGGGGTTTATTACCCACATAAATACCAACACATAACTACTTTTGATTCGACAATTCACTGGACCATTCGTGATTTATCGCAAAGTCAATCGTTAGTTACGACGGATTGACTTTTAGGCTAAACTAAGCAAAAACAAAGCCATAGAAGGTTTGGCATACTTACATAGACTTGTGCACGACTTAGGAATGTTAGAAGAAAGCTTGTGAACTCCAGGAATGATCAGAAGTTGTGTTTTGAGGTGTGGTGAACTTATGCACAATGAAGGCCTATTTATAGTGAAAGATTGGCCTCTAGATCATTACAACTCAGGCTACAAGTGAGTATGGATGTTCAGCAGGTGGCCCTTGATGCTAGGAGGCAAGTAGGGGGCACCCATGCTTCACTTATTGCACTTTTGATCGTTCACAACTTCAAACAACAAGTCTGTCCAAAGTTTCTGCATCTGGGTGGTTCACGCGGCCCGCATGGAAGATCAGGCAACCTTGTACGCGGGTCGCCTGAGTTCTCATAACAGAACGCGTAATGGTAGAAGGCTCGCGGCCCGCATCAACTTACTCATGACCTTTACGCGGCCCGCGTTAGGTCTAAATTTCTGGATTTTTGAATCTTTTATAATCATTGCCAAAATCTTTGTAATTAATAACGAAATCTTTGGTAATTAATAACCTGACCTTTCGGGTTTGAAGGGGTAACTTTGCGATTTGGCCCTCGATAATTTACAACTAAGGGCCTCGTGTTATTTACCCGTATTGTTAAGTCCCCGGTTAGTTTGTTAATTATTCGGAAAGCTTTAACTTTTATCGTTGACGCTTTAAACCCCTCACATACGAATTTGATCATAACTTTCTCGTTTTAAAACGGAACTTCGCGGAATTTATATAGTACATTCTAGTGAGCGTATTTTACTGTTACAAAGCCTCGGGTATGTCAAAGGGTCACTCAGAGGTATAATTAAACATGTTGACACAGTTAACCCCTGCAGCTTGTAATCTCTCACTTTCTTCCGCGTTTCGCTTCCGTACGATCCGTGATTTATTCGTTTGAAGGTACGAGCATCGTTTAGGGTTACTATACAGTATACTTACCCTTGTTTGACATTTATAACCCTCGAATTTACATACTTTCAAGGTTTGTCAATTTTAGTCCTTTATTTAATATTAAATGCCACGTGTAAACTCAAGACACGTGTCAATACATTATTGGACACAAAATTTCGAGGTGTTACATCCTCACCCCCTTAAAATAAATCTCGACCCGAGATTTACTCGAACAAATAGGGGTATTTCTCTTTCATCGTTGATTCAACTTCCCACGTGAATTCGGGACCTCTCCGGGCATCCCATTTAACCTTTACTATCGGCACATGCTTTCTTCGAAGCTTTTTCACCTGTCGGTCTTCAATCGACAAAGGCTTCTCCACAAACTTCAAGCTCTCATCTATATGCACATTTGTGTGTGGGATCACCAATGATTCATCAGCGAAGCACTTCTTTAGATTGCAGATGTGGAACACATTGTGAATTCCATTGAGCTCTTCTGGTAAGTTCAATTTATAGGCAACTGACCCGACACGTTCGATAACCTCGAAAGGTCCTATGTATCTCGGGCTCAGTTTGCCCTTCTTACCGAAGCGCATCACCCCCTTCCAGGGTGATACTTTTAGTAACACTTTTTCACCTACCTCGAAGTGAAAATCCTTACGCTTTGGATCAGCGTAACTTTTCTGCCTATCACGGGCAGCCTTGAGACGTTCTCGAATCTGGACAATCTTGTCCGTTGTTTCGAAGACTATCTCTGGTCCTGATAATTGGACCTCTCCCACTTCCACCCAACAAACAGGCGATCTACACTTTCTACCGTATAATGCCTCGAAAGGCGCAGCCTTTATGCTGGTATGGTAGCTATTGTTGTAGGAGAATTCGATTAGTGGTAGGTTCTTATCCCAACTACCACCTAAATCGATAGCACATGCCCGTAGCATGTCTTCTAACGTTTGAATAGTACGCTCACTCTGGCCGTCTGTCTGAGGATGGTAAGCCGTACTAAAGTTCAAACGTGTGCCCAAAGATTGTTGGAAACTCTTCCAGAAATGCGACGTGTATCTAGTATCTCGATCAGAGATAATAGACACAGGTATGCCATGTAAGGCCACAATCTTATCAACATATAACTGGGCTAATGTGTCGGAGCTATAAGTCTCCTTGATGGGTAAGAAATGAGCTGACTTAGTCAGTCTATCGACTATAACCCATATTGTGTCGTTTCCTTCCTTGTTTTGGGTAACTTGGTGATAAAATCCATAGTTACACACTCCCATTTCCATTCAGGAAGTTCAGGCTGTTGTAGCAAGCCATATGGCTTTTGATGCTCAGCCTTGACTTGCGCACAAGTTAAGCATTTGGCTACATAAGCGGCTACAGACTTTTTCAAGCCTATCCACCAATAATTTGCCTTTAAATCCTGATACATTTTATCTGCTCCAGGATGGACAGAATATTTGGAACTATGGGCTTCCTGGAGGATAACATCCCGTAGTCCTCCATAAATAGGAACCCATATTCGTCCATTCAATCGCAAAATTCCATCCTTGCTAAGAGTTAACTGCTCCTCAGTTACTCCTAACTTTTCCTTAGGATAATTAGCTTCTAACACAGCCTCTCGCTGTGCAGCTAATATCCTTTCAATCAAGTTATTCTTGACTTCAACGCTCTTAGCATTGATTCGGATGGGTTTCATCCTTTCTTTCCGGCTCAGGGCATCAGCGACTACATTCGCCTTGCCGGGATGGTATCTGATCTCACAATCATAATCATTTAAGGTCTCCATCCAACGGCGTTGCCTCATGTTTAGCTCCTTCTGATTGAACAGATGTTGAAGGCTCTTGTGATCTGAATAGATCACAAACTTGATTCCGTATAGATAATGCCTCCACAGTTTTAGTGCGAACACAACGGCACCCAACTCCAGGTCATGGGTGGTGTAATTCTTTTCGTGCACCTTCAACTGTCTTGAAGCATAGGCAATCACCTTGCCTTTCTGCATGAGCACACACCCTATGCCAGTGTGTGACGCGTCGCAGTAAACTACGAACTCTTCGGTACCTTCCGGTAGCGTCAACACAGGAGCGTTGCTCAGCCTCTGTTTCAGAATATCAAAGGATTCTTGCTGCTTAGGGCCCCAAACAAATTTTATCTTCTTTTTGGTTAGAGAAGTTAAGGGTGCAGCAATCCTTGAGAAATTTTCAATGAATCTTCTGTAGTATCCTGCTAACCCCAGGAAACTACGGATCTCTGTGGGCGTCTTTGGCTCTTGCCAATTCATGACCGCCTCTACCTTAGCGGGATCCACCTGGATACCACGCTCGCTTACGACATGTCCAAGAAATTGGACTTCTCGTAGCCAGAATTCGCATTTTGAGAATTTGGCATAGAGTTTCTCGCGATGCAGCAATTTGAGAATACATCGTAGGTGTTTCTCATGGTCAGCTTTGTTCCTTGAATAGATAAGAATGTCGTCGATGAATACGATGACGAATTTGTCTAAGTACGGCTTGCAGACGCGATTCATGAGATCCATGAACGCAGCCGGTACATTTGTGAGCCCAAAAGGCATCACTAGGAACTCGTAGTGACCGTAGCGAGTCCTAAATGCTGTTTTGTGTACGTCTTCATCTCTGACTTTCAGCTGATGGTAGCCCGACCTCAAGTAGATCTTCGAGAAATAGCTAGCCCCTTGCAATTGATCAAACAAATCGTCGATCCTTGGCAATGGGTATCTATTCTTTATCGTGACCTTATTAAGTTCACTATAGTCGATGCACAGCCGCATCGATCCGTCCTTCTTTTTAACAAACAGGACAGGTGCTCCCCAAGGAGATGAACTAGGCTTGATGAAACCTTTTGCTAACAGTTCATCCAGCTGGGTCCTCAATTCCTTCATTTCAGTTGGTGCTAGCCTGTAGGGTGCTCTAGCAATGGGAGCTGCTCCAGGGATGATATCTATTCTGAATTCCACTTGCCTATCTGGTGGCAAGCCAGGTAGATCTTCGGGGAAAATTTCTGGATACTCTGAAATGACAGGAATGTCCTCTATCTTTGGTTTGGGCTCTTCAATAATCACCTGTGCCATGTAGATGACACAGCCTCTTTTTAAACATCTTGAAGCCTTGAGCATAGTTACATTCTCGGGCAATCTATACTGCGTATCTCCTCGAATGGTGAGCGATTCACCAGTCGGGGTCTTTAGCACTATTTGTTTTCTGTTGCAGACGATCTAGGCTTGGTTGTGGGATAACCAGTCCATACCCAGAACGATGTCAAAACCAGCCAGTTTGAAGGGAAGTAGAGTAGAGGAAAAGAGTGGTTCTTAATGGATATCACACATCCATCTAGTATAGTGGAGACGGTTTCTACCGTTCCATCTGCTAGCTCTACCTCGTATTTCATATTTAGGGTTTTGACAGGCATATTCAGCAATTTGCAAAATTTTTGGTCTACGAAGGATTTATCAGCGCCTGAATCGAAAAGTACTCTTGCAAAGATATTATTCACGAGAAAAGTACCTGTGATTACGTTGTCGTCTTGCAAAGATTCCTTCACATCCATCTTGAAGACTCTAGCATTGTTCTTCTTGGTTTCTTCAGTCTTCTTGGTGAGCTTGGGGCAGTTGCTTTTAATGTGCCCCTTCTCACTGCAGTTATAGCAGGTTGCATCCTTTATTTTCTTGCAGTCCACAGTCTTGTGGTCTTTGGACTTGCACAGTCCACAAGTATGCGACCTCGACTGTGACTGTGAGTTCGACCCAAGCCTACATTTCCCAAAGTGGAATTTCTGGCAGTTTTTGCACTTAGGCTTCTCTCCAGATTGTTGCCCATCTTTCCTCGACTCTGTCCCTCTCTTGCCATCACCGTTCCCACGGTGTTTCTTACCCGACCTTCGTGAGGTATCGTCCTCACGCTTCCTCTTCTCGGCCTCTTTATTCCTCAGCGATCTCAGTCGGACCGCGTCCATTGTGAGGGACAAAGAGAGGTCAGTTACAGACCTGAAGGTGGTTGGCTGAGAGGCCTTCACACTTGCCTTTATCGCGGGTTCTAACCCCCCGATAAAACGAGCGATTCTCCCTGGTTCCGGGGTTACCAGATATGGAACCAACCGAGACATCGTGTTGAAGCTCGTTAAGTAGGCTTGGCAGTCTAGGTTTGTCATCACTAATGATACAAAATCGGACTCTATCTTCTCCACCTCATGTTGAGGGCAGTAATTTTCTTTGATGAGAGAAACGAATTCCTCCCACGTCATGCTGTAAAGCACAGTCTTTCCCGAGGCCTGAACCAACGCCCTCCACCAAGCCAGGGCCTCGCCCTTAAACGACTGCGACACAAACTTTACCACATCCCTTTCCGCACAGCCACTGATGTCCACCACGGTGTCCATCTCATCCAGCCACGTCATACAATCGACGGCACCCTTCTCCCCCGTGAAGTCTCGGGGTTTACAAGACACAAAGTACTTGTAGGTGCAGCCCCTGGCACGGGACGCATCAGTATACTCCCTTTCACGACGAACACTGTTTTCATTGGACGAGTGATTATCGTTGTCCTTTTTGGGTTTGGAGAGTGGTTTGGATAATGGTTTGCCGTGGGATTTTGAGTGTGTCTTTGGCTTTGATGGTGGTTTGGAAACGGTTCTGCTTCGAGATTCGGTATATTGTCGATCTAGAGCTGCTTGAACAGCGTTGTCGACAAGAGCCTTTAGTTGAGCGCCCGTTAAATGTACTTGGGCATTATCATATTCATCTTCACTCGTATGACTATTTTCTCCATTAGGATTCGCCATTGTAGCTTGTATCTGCTGCAGAAGATAATGAAAATTCTATTTAGGAGTTTATTATTGAATTGTCTTTTATGGCAATTCATTAACCATGGTAACGAAGACCATATCCGGTTAATTTGTTACTCACTTTTTATTTAGGATTTGAACATACCTATCCTAATCACAATTAATATTGCTAGTGGCATAAAAGCCTAGTCACGAGGACGTTATTATAATATTAGCCGAGATTACAGAGAATCAAGGTATGAAGGTTTGAACCGTAGTTCTTTTACCCCCTTCTGACAGGGAGTCATAGACCACCACTGTCTTTTGTCTTATTATGACAACAATTATGGCCCGTAGGCACTACATCACTAATGGATGTTTGATAAGGTTGGCCCGTAGGCACTACATCGCTAATGGATGTTTAATAGGGTTGGCCCGTAGGCACTACATCGCTAATGGATGTTTAACAAGTGATCACCTTTATTGGTGATTTAACCCATGATTTATTATATCATTGATTTGGGCTTTGGAATCCTTTAAAGGATTCTTGTATAAGAATGACGTGTGCGATTTTTAACGAATCACATCTGCCATGATTGTTAACATGCTTACAGAGGTTAACAGGGAATCTGAATCTTTTAATTAGGTCTTACCATCTTGGCCGGATCTTAAAAGACACCTGGCTAGGTTTCACTCTTAAGATTCTTTATTTAGGCAGATCAAATTAAAAGGAATGATTTTGATTTATTTCATATATAGTAATAACAAAAATGAAATTCATAACATAACATTCCATAACTTCGAATACGATTACACGCTGCCCTAAACGGGACTTTTAAACAAGTACATACCTACATAGAGGTTAATAAAGAGACAAGTCCACGCAGGGACTAATACAAGATAGATGTCCGCGCAGGGACTAAAAGATAAGTCCACGTAGGGACTGAAATACGATAAACGTCCACGTAGGGACTTTATTTAAAACAGACATTACATTAGAACATATATAAGGACTAATGGTCACGTTTCTTCTTCTTGCCTTTCAACAGGTTCGCTAGACCCTTAAGAAATCCCCTGTTGTTCTTTCGTTCTTCCTCGAAATCCCGTTCCACACGAGTTAAGCGGTGGAGGATTTCTTCTTGTTCGGGCGGAGAAAAACTGGAGGTCTAGGAGGTGCTGGATACCCATGAGCTGAGTAGTCCGGTATTCCCATGTTTCCAAAAGTTCCGTCGGGATAGCGGGCATTATACCTAGCTGCTACCACATATGGGTCGCGCTCATAGTTGTAATTGTAATGTGCGTGCGACGATGGTTCGAACGGGTTGTATGCCGTTGGACCCGTGTACGCAGGTATTGGGTGGTCATACCCAAATGGTAGCGAAGATGGTGCAACTGGTGCGAAGTTCGCCTCCTGTACTGGACTTGAAGGTCCTTCTTCTTGTAGTGGCGGGTAGTGGCTACTACTAGAGTGTCGAGGGGTGCTGAAGTGGAATTCCCCTCCTCGGGTGGACATACGAGCACCCGATCTTCTACGCCTCGGCGGATCAGGCATTACTGGTTGAACCGGTGGCGGTGGTGGTGGCGTAACTGCCACGAAACGTGGATCCTCGGAGGGATCTTGTTGTTGTTGCTGCTCGTGTTGCGATGTTTGATGGGAGGGTGTGAAGTACCACTCATGTTGGTTGAACAGCGCTTGAAAGCTATCTGGCCCTTGGTAAGGTGTGCCATGAAAAGAAGATCCATCTGAGATCTCGATAGGATGTGTGGGCGTACCACGAGCAGGTTCTATCGGATCAGTGTCCTCATCCATATGGTCTTCTGAGAAGTGATCCTGTGGTCCTAACGGGACAAAGCCTGCAGGTTCCTGAATGTAATCTGCTGGGTTAAACTGGCCCCTGAAGTAAGGAGTGGGATCGTCAAAAGCACGGTGCGATACCGAACGCTGTAGAGGTATGTAGGAGGGTTGAGGGTTATTAGGATCATTTTCGGAATCTGGCCCGAACGAGTGACGATACGATGGCGTCGAGTTGTGCGAGGTGGAATGCCTCGCTGGTTCGAAAAGGTTTCTCCGTCTTTGCGGTTCTTCACTCCTTGTGGTCGAAGGAGCTCGCGTATTTGAAGGTCTAGCTTCGTGATCGTGGTGAGTAATGATCTCTCCTCTGCCTCTTCTACCCTTTCCTCTTCCTCGGAAAATCACAGGTGGCATATTTCCTGCTTTTTTTAAAACTTTAAATAACCATAATAAAAGAAAAAAGACAAACTTGGAACAACAATTCGAATTTGTCCTATGTTCTTGTCTAGACTCAAGTATGTGCAATTGTGTCACTGAGATTAAACGCATTAGGATAGTGTTTAATTCACTCAATGTTGGCTCTGATACCAACCTGTCACACCCCGATTTCCACGTGTCTCACCGGTGGGCCCGGTGGGGGATTACCGTGACGTAGTTGGTAACAATATAGTCAAACCACACAATTATATGAATGCACAGCGGAAGCATAAAGATAAATATAATTCAACCTTTGATTGTAATATCGAATGTATCACAAATAGTCGAATGGTATCCACAGGGGGGATCAAAATAATAAAAGTGTTGTTCAACAGACAAGGCATCAAAGCTTGCGAGACTCTTAGGATGCTAAGGAGCTATAGCCAGCCGATTACGTGTAGTACCTGCACTTAATCTTTTTGGGGAAAATACGTCAGTTTACACTGGTAAATACATTCAACCGATACTTTTGTAAAATGTTTATTAAAAATTGATTTGAATGCACAAGGCACAAACTCTTTTATAACTTGGGAGAATTATTTAATATTATAATCTTGTGAACGAATTACATGTTCCTTTTGCGTTCAGTAGCCCGGATCTAGTCCGGGTTAAAGATCAATAGACACACCACATTGCGTAAAACCGAGGTGGGTAAACCAACGGTTACGTCTTTTATTAATATAGACATAATGCCGGGTGTACGCCTACACCCGGATGTCGAGGTCGTGGCCATTTCGTAAAATGATGCCTAGGATATCCGGGACATGGTCATTAACCCCCAAAGGCTTTTAAGTAACAAGACTGTTTAAACGAGCCGATCAAATTATTCAATTAACCACCAAACGATGGAAGATTTGATGCTCGATCAAGCGGTATTTTATATATACCGTAACCCAAGCCCGTATAACGGAAAATAAGTTAAAAGTATTTACCTTTGCAAGTATTGTCCTTAATTGATTAAATCACAGATATCTTTTACTGGGGCTCCTATTCTGGAACAAAGGTTTTAAAATAACCTATTAGAATCCTAACGGGTCTTTATATTAGCCGTAGCCTAGACCGGTCAGTTTCAAGGGATAGATACGGTTTAATCGCGTGAAAGGCGAAAACCGAGAATGGAATGTGTTTCTGACCCAACAATTTCGAAGACTTGTTTTATATGGGTTCAATATTCACACCCTGGATTTTGGGGTCAAAATAATATAGTTTGACCCGTATCGGCTAATTTATGTAAACTAGTTACATAAGCCGAACCGTGCGCGCAATAGGCGCAACGGGTAACCGTAAGAGTCCTACACTTGTTTCCCAAGTCAATATGTCTTAAAGAGGTTGTGGTATCAGTAGGATACCTTCCGTGATGCCCGTAACGAGTTTAAGTTTATTATACGCCCCGTAGGGGTTTTCCGGTCATTTTAAGGACTTTTAAAGGGCTTTCTGAGTTCTACAGAAAATCTGAGTTTCCCGTTCAGTTTATAAAGTCCAAAATACTTTATTTATCATTTAAAATCAGTAGCAACTGGAATCGGGTCAAAAGACCTTGTAGAACTCAAGTTTTGGCCGAAAAGGGCATATTCGGTATTTACCGAACCGTAGCCATAACCGCAGGTTATGAGCAGGTTAAAATTAATTAAAAATCTTTAAAAATCCCAAAATATTATTTTACAACAGTGAGTAAAAGGTTTGGTGACGAAATCTTGGTTTAGGTAGGCGTTATGCTAATCGCGCCGTTTATTACAAAAGTTTCTTTTAATCGCGCTATTTAGCATAACTCCTATTCTAGACCTCGGATTGGCGTGAAACTTTAGGGACATGCTTAGAATTTAGTAAGCAAGATTATGGTCCCTTCCCGTGTCTGAAATACTCGTTTTATTTTGAAAAGGGCATTACGGTCAACTTTTAAGCAATTAACGGAAATGCGTAAAAGACTCGGATAAACAACGAACCGGTCACAGAGGGTGATACCATCATGTGACCTGGTCCTAAGAGAGTCCTAAGGCATATCTACATTGCACTAAAACGGGTCAGAACTGAAGTCAAAGCAAAAGTCAAACTTTTGCGACATTCGGCTCCGAACCGGGTCAATATAGCAAATGGCCGAATCAAGCGAGCTTAGACAAGTTAGTATACTTATTATCATGTTTTATGAGTGTTCAAACAGGTTTCATATCATCTATATTACAGATTATGCAAGAATCGCAAAAATGGCTTTCTGTTGACTTTTTAAGTATACGTTTGACTCGACATTTGAACTAGTTAGAGTGGTGATCAGGGGGAACCCTTTTAGGGGTTTATTACCCACATAAATACCAACACATAACTACTTTTGATTCGACAATTCACTGGACCATTCGTGATTTATCGCAAAGTCAATCGTTAGTTACGACGGATTGACTTTTAGGCTAAACTAAGCAAAAACAAAGCCATAGAAGGTTTGGCATACTTACATAGACTTGTGCACGACTTAGGAATGTTAGAAGAAAGCTTGTGAACTCCAGGAATGATCAGAAGATGTGTTTTGAGGTGTGGTGAACTTATGCACAATGTAGGCCTATTTATAGTGAAAGATTGGCCTCTAGATCATTACAACTCAGGCTACAAGTGAGTATGGATGTTCAGCAGGCGGCCCTTGATGCTAGGAGGCAAGTAGGGGGCACCCATGCTTCACTTATTGCACTTTTGATCGTTCACAACTTCAAACAACAAGCCTGTCCAAAGTTTCTGCATCTGGGTGGTTCACGCGGCCCGCATTGAAGATCAGGCAACCTTGTACGCGGGTCGCCTGAGTTCTCATAACAGAACGCGTAATGGTAGAAGGCTCGCGGCCCGCATCAACTAACTCATGACCTTTACGCGGCCCGCGTTAGGTCTAAATTTCTGGATTTTTGAATCTTTTATAATCATTGCCAAAATCTTTGTAATTAATAACGAAATCTTTGGTAATTAATAACCTGACCTTTTGGGCTTGAAGGGGTAACTTTGCGATTTGGCCCTCGATTATTTACAACTAAGGGCCTCGTGTTATTTACCCGTATTGTTAAGTCCCCGGTTAGTTTGTTAATTATTCGGAAAGCTTTAACTTTTATCGTTGACGCTTTAAACCCCTCACATACGAATTTGATCATAACTTTCTCGTTTTAAAACGGAACTTCGCGGAATTTATATAGTACATTCTAGTGAGCGTATTTTACTGTTGCAAAGCCTCGGGTACGTCAAAGGGTCAATCAGAGGTATAATTAAACATGTTGACACAGTTAACCCCTGCAGCTTGTAATCTCTCACTTTCTTCCGCGTTTCGCTTCCGTACGATCCATGATTTATTCGTTTGAAGGTACGAGCATCGTTTAGGTTACTATACAGTATACTTACCCTTGTTTGACATTTATAACCCTCGAATTTACATACTTTCAAGGTTTGTCAATTTTAGTCCTTTATTTAATATTAAATGCCACGTGTAAACTCAAGACACGTGTCAATACATTATTGGACACAAAATTTCGAGGTGTTACAGGCGAGTGAATCCCAATTTAATCAACATAGGTTTTATCATTTTACAGCATTGAGGGTAATCCAGCAATTACATTTGTTTCCATCTACTTTAATTACCACCCACGGTACTGTCAATCCTGAGTGGTGGTAATGTTATTACTCACAGTGTAGTAACAAATTTTGTATACAAAACCCCAACATACCGACGATAATTGTAGAATACAAATACTCAATCACTGTTAAATATAAATTAAAACGATTGAGGTTTTGTAAAAATAATTTACAAAAAGAAAGATTAACTCACATTGCTATTTTAGGTTTTTCCCTGTGATTTCCTGGTTATAATCTATCAAATTTAAACAATGCACACGTGTTAGTATAATAACCCAAATTTACATTAGTTATACCCTCCTCGAGACAAAACTCCAACGACTAAGTCAGGCAGAGCCTCGACATGCGTTACGGAGCACTAGATCAATCGGGCAGCGTATCTAATACGTAACCGGGGGTTATGATACTTACATCGAGGCGGAGCTTCGCTATTCAGGGGGTATTATACCCGATATTAATTCTATAATTAGAGAATTCGAGAGATATATTGATATTCTGAACGATTTGCAACTGAAGGCCGATCCCATCTATTTATAGGGTCTGATCGACCCTTTGTCGCGCCCCGCGAAAGAGAACAAAGGGGCTTTCGCGCCCCGCGAGCTAGGTCGGGTAGGGCCTAGGGTTGATCAGTCATGGGGTAGGTTTGACGAATGGCAGGACACGTGGCGGCCTAGGGTTTCGCCACCCGTTACTCGCTCGCGGCCCGAGAAGGTTCAGGAGCAGTCTGTCGCGCACCGCGACAGACTTAAATTATTGTTTTTATTTGATTTTTGTAAAAATTAAGGTATTTGGGGCCCACTTTTCATATATGGGGTATATTTTAGGACGTATATGGGTGTTCTAATAATTTTAGGAGGGTTGTTATAAAAGATTACTCAGGAACTACGTTATGGTAATTCCTTTCGTGGGAAAAGAACAGGTTCTTCCCCTTCACCCTACTGCAAGTTTTGCAAAAGGAAACACTCTGGGAAGTGCTCGATATACTGCAACTTCTGCAAAATACCAGGACATAAGGAAGAAGACTGTAGGAAGAAAGCTATCATTAGAATATGTTACAACTGCGGGGAAGCTGGCCATATAAAAAAAGAAATGCCTGAAACTAGCTCTAGCGGCAAACAACAAAGCAAAGACAATAGAGTGACCCGAGAAGAATGCCAGAGCATTTGTTCAGACAACCGAAGAAGCTAAGATGATCCCGGATGTGATTGCCGGTACGTTTTTAGTTAATGATGTTTATGTTAAAGTATTATTTGACTCTGGTGCAAACCAAAGTTTTATAGATACTTCTTTCTGCAAACTTCTCAATCAACCATTAACTAAACTCCACCAAGACTGTCTGGTGAAGACGGCAAATGGAAATTCTATCAAAATAAGCGAAATCCTTCAGGAAGGAAAGATAGAAATTTTAAGCCATAATTTTACTGCTAACCCCTTACTAATGGATTTAGCCGGATTCGATGTCGTGTTAGGAATGGATTGGTTGGTAGCCAATCATGCATGTATTTTATGTGATCAAAAGTCAGTAGAAGTATGTATGCCAACTGGTGCAAGGATCACAATTAAGGGAGACAAGCCGACGAGGTCAGCAAAATTCATCTCTGTGAGGAAAGCTGCAAGCTACGCACGAAAGGAGGAATAGTGTATATAATTTCCGTAATCATTAACACTAAAGGAAACGAATTAAAAGATATTCCCGTAGTATCTAAATTCTCATATGTTTTTCCAGAAGATTTACCTGGATTACCGCCAGATCGTGTGGTTGAATCTAGAATTCACCTGTTACCAGGAATGGCGCCAATTACCAAAGCACCCTATCGTTTAGCACCAACGGAGATGCATGAATTAAAGAAACAGCTAGACGAATTATTGGAAAAAGATTTTATAACAGTTCATCAACATGGGGAGCATCGATGGTATTTGTCAAGAAGAAAGATGGATCGATGCGTATGTGTATTGATTACCGAGAATTGAATAAGGTTACGATTCATAATCGGTACCCACTACCGAGAATCGATGATCTATTCGATCAACTTCAAGGAGCCCGATTCTTTTCTAAGATTGACTTACGCTCAGGATATCATCAACTGAAAGTGCAGGAAGAGGACATTCCTAAAATTGCTTTCAGAACAAGGTACGGTCATTATGAATTTACAGTCATGCCATTTGGTTTAACTAATGTCCCAGCCGTATTTATGGACATGATGAACAGGATATGTAAACCATACCTTGATAAATTCATAATTGTTTTCATAGATGATATACTAATTTACTCTAAGAGTAAGGAAGAGCATGCGGAACATTTGCATATACTTCTGACATTGTTGAGAAAAGAAAAACTTTACGCTAAATTCTCAAAATGTGAATTCTGGTTGCAAGAAGTGCAATTCCTTGGACATCTAGTTAACCATGAAGGAATCCATGTGGATCCCACAAAGATCAAAGCTATTACCAAATGGAAAGTCCCTGAGTCACCAACAGAAGTAAGAAGTTTTCTTGGACTGTCAGGATATTATAGACGTTTTATTCAGGATTTTGCTAGAATAGCCATTCCATTAACCAAACTAACTTGCAAGTAAGTTAAGTTTGAATGGGGACCAAAACAGGAGGAAGCATTCAGGATTTTAAAGCAAAGATTAACCAACGCACCAATAATCGCTTTGCCAGAAGGAACTAAAGACTTTGTAGTCTATTGTGATGCCTCCAAGTTAGGATTTGGATGTGTGTTGTTGCAACGTCAAAAGGTAATTGCTTATGCCTCTAGAAAACTTAAGAAGCATGAAGAGAATTATACAATACATGATTTAGAGTTAGGATCAATAATTTTTGCCCTTAAGATTTAGAAACACTATCTTTATGGTAGTAAGTTCGTTGTATTCACAGACCATAAGAGTTTAAGATATGTTTTTGGGCAAAATGAATTAAACATGAGGCAAAGACGTTGGATGGAAATCCTTAGTGATTATGATTGTGATATCCAGTATCATGCAGGAAAATCTAATGTAGTAGCTGATGCTTTAAGTCGAAAGTATCATGAGAAGCCAAAAAGGGTACGTGCTCTCAGGCTAAACCTACAAGTAGATTTAAATGAACAAGTGAAAAAGGTACAGGAAACAGCAATCAAGGATGATGCTGAAGGTTTAAAAGGAATGACTAAGGAATTAGAAAAAGGAGCAGATAGAATTTGGAGATTCCATAAGAAAAGAATTTGGATACCTATCCAAGGGAACCTACGAAGCTGAATTCTAGAAGAAGCTCATAAGTCCAAGTATACAATGCATCCTGGAAGTGACAAGATGTATCAAGACTTAAGAAAGAATTTCTGGTAGATAGGATTGAAGAAGGATATAACAAATTATGTTGCTAAATGTTTAACCTGCTCACAAGTTAAAGCTGAACACCAGAAACCTTCAGGATTACTACAGCAACTGGAAATGCCAATTTAGAAATGGGAATTGATAACAATGGACTTTGTTACCAAATTACCCAAGACACAAAAAGGTAATGATATAATCTGGGTGATTGTAGACAGATTGACTAAATCTGCCCATTTCTTACCAATGAAAGTAACTTTCAGTATGGAACAATTAGTCAAGCTGTATGTGAATGAAATAGTTTCATTACATGGGATTCCTTTATCTATTGTGTCTGATAGAGACAGTCGTTTCACTTCTCATTTTTGGACAAGTTTCCAAAAAGCAATGGGAACCAGATTAAATATAAGTACCCCCTATCATCCTAAAACAGACGGTCAAAGTGAAAGGACAATCCAAGCAATGGAAGATATGCTTAGAGCTTGTGTGATAGATTTTGGAGGAAATTGGGATGAACATTTACCTTTAATAAAGTTTTCTTATAACAATTGCTATCATACCAGCATCAATACTGCACCATTTGAAGTACTCTATGGAAGAAAATGCTGAACACCAGTATGTTGGGCAGATTTTGGAGAAAAGCAATTGTTAGGACCTGAGATTGTGCAAGAAACAACTGACAAAATTATTCAAGTCAAGGAAAGACTGAAAGCAACACGAGATCGCCAGAAGAGTTATGCAGATAGTAAAGTTTATATAATGAAACATGCGAGGTGGATGAAAACGAAATAAAGAGTATACTAAATGTAATATTGAAAAGGAAATCAGGTAAATTTGAAACGAGTAAGAATTCACGTGTAAGCTAAATGGGTATATGATTTAGGCGAAAAACACTGAAATTAAGGACGTCTAAAACTGTGTCATATATCCCCTAAGATTTTTATTTATTGGGTATAGAGATAGAGACTACATAACTCTAACAAAGTATTTGTGATAAATTGATGTCAGTAATGGTGATTTGAGATTTGAAGCAATTTTTCAATAATTATGATTTGAGATTAAATTGGAGTGAACTTTCGAATTATCAAAACTCTTAATATTATAATTTTTTATTTATTTGGTACTAATTAGTTTGGAGCTTTTTTTAAGGGTGATGTTGTAACTTTCTGAAATTACAACCATAAAAAGTAGTAGTAGTGGTAGTGGTGGTGGTGGTGGTAGTAGTGATAGTAGTAGCGGTGGTGGTGGTTTAGAAGGTATGTTTAATTAAAGCATATATTTGTTTTTTGAATGGCCAACAGATCATCTAAATGGCTAGAAAAATTCACCATATCGGAATACACTAGCCTTCGAACCGGGGAAAACCCTCACCTAAGGCCGAAGCCCGTAAACACTCGCCCGAAGGCACGACAGTGCGGTGATGTAAAACCCGCTCAGTTCAAGGATCGAACTAGCGATCTCCGCATAGTCTCCCATCATCACTAGTTGCCGTAGAAACTAATGGGAGTGCAGGATTCGGACTTGGGTCACTTAGAACACCAAATCTCCCTCCTTACCACTCCACCACCAGCTCATTGGAAAAAAACATACCATACCAGTATCGAGCCTGGGATGCACGAGTTAACAACCAACAACATGGCCACCATACCATAAAGTTATTACCATATATTTGTTTCTCAAAAGTTAGTTAACATGTATATCCTCATATTGTAGGAATAAAAAATTAACATCTAAACTATAATTACTGAAAAAGATAAATGTGTGAGAGTAATTCCAGTAGCAACACGTTGCATTTTATGAATCATGTATTATAATAAGGATATTGTATTGTATTATATTACTAGCTTACAAACCTGTGTATTACACGAATTAACTATTGAAAAAATTAGATTGGATATTATAAAAATTTATAGGTGTTATAAACTGGTGTATTACATGGATAAAATATTGTAAAATGTAAATCATAAACTTCTACGCAATTCTTATCACACGATTAAAAAAATGTACTAATATTATAATCCTATACATTTATAATCATTTATAATTCATGATGTTATCACTCGGGTTGGTATTATATTATATTATATTATATTATATTGTATTGTATTGTATTGTATTGTATTGTATTGTATTGTATTGTATTGTATTGTATTGTATTGTATTGTATTGTATTGTATTGTATTATATTATATTATATTATATTATATTATATTATATTATATTATATTATATTATATTATATTATATTATATTATATTATATTATATTATATTATATTATATTATATTATATTATATTATATTATATTATATTATATTATATTATATTATAGGGGAAGGTTCATTTGAGAAGAAATTTAATGTGAGAAGAAAAAGAAGAAAGGGCATATTAGTAAAATATTATTTCATTTATAACTCATATTATTCATTTTTAACTCTTTAATTAATTAGTCAACTAATCATTAATTATCTTACATATAATCTACAAAACCTACACATATCAAAATTTTCTTACATATACCCTACACATTATAGAATTTTATCCTACACAGTCGAAATTTACCCTATACACCTCGAAATATATCCTACACAACTCCTAATTTATCCTACACAACTAGTAATTTATTTTACACTTTAAATTAAGTTGGTTTTTTAATTTGGAAAAAGTATATATATTTTGAAAAGGGGTTACAAATTTATTTTAGTTAGTTATTAAAGGGAAAGAATACAAATTAGTGATTTTTGTAAGTTTACCAATATACCCCTTATATTAAAATTAAATGCAAATATTAAATGAAGTAAAATAAAATAAAGCATTCTTATTGGTTGAAACTTCTTCTTTTTTCTTCTTACAAAAAATTCTTCTTATTTGAACCCTCCACTTATATTATATTATATTATATTATATTATATTATATTATATTATATTATATTATATTATATTATATTATATTATATTATATTATATTATATTATATTATATTATATTATATTATATTATATTATATTATATTATATTATATTATATTATATTATATTATATTATATTATATTACATTACATTACATTACATTACATTATATTACATTACATTACATTACATTACATTACATTACATTACATTACATTACATTAGGTAAGAGGACCTTTACAAATGATGAAGATCCTAAGAAGTAAGAAGGTATAGGAATTAACAAGTAGGCATTATGTTTTATACTTAGACATGATATTATATAGAAAAACACCAAACGTGACAATTAAAAACACAATGCATTGTATTATAGGCTTAAAACACCATGTCAAGAAAATTAAGCAGTTTTTTAAGTGTTAAATAGTGTGTTTTAATTTTTATGTATATAATACATTGCATTGTGTTTTAAATTGGTATGTTTGATGTTTTTCTATATAATATCGTGTCAAAACAAATGATTTTTTAAGTTCAAAACATAATGGCTACAAAGACTTCTCACACTTCTTAGAAAAAATATTTCTTTGTAGACTAACTCTACCCATCTTCCTATACTAATAAATAATTTTTTTTTGGACACGTGTCACTTTCTGGTGCTTTCTCACCTTATTTTCCTATTTATCTCTCATATTAAATAATAATAGTAATAATTTTAAACAAAAATATTAGATAAAAATAAATATTTAGATAAGGATGAACATTTGTTTTTATTATTATCATATTAAATAATAATAATAATTTTAAACAAAAAATTAGATAAGAATATAAACGTTTAATTTATTATAATCATATTAAATAATAATAATTTTAAACAAAAAAGTAGTTAAGAATACATATTTAACAAAGTAAAATGTTATAATAAGTAAATAGTACATTACAGTTTATTTTTAAAAGATAAATCTTGACGAATGTATGTGTTAACATATGGACATTATATTTTATTAAACACGTGCAATATACAATTTTTTTAAAATATATCTTTTTTTATTATTTATTATATAAAATTACATTTATACAAAATAAAATAAAATAAAATAAAAAGTAAAACTTTATAAGAAGTAAATAGTATATAAATGTTCATTTTTAAAGTTAAATCTTGATGACTATTTGTATTAAGATATGACATTATATTTGATTCAATACGTGCAATATACGAATTTTTTTAAAAATATATCTTTTTATTATTTTTTATATAAAATTATATTTATACAACCCGTGTAATACATAGGGTTTTAACCTAGTATCATATCATAATACAATATAAAATAGTTTTAAATACAAAATTATATACTATATTATTGTCAAAATATACTAACGTGCATTTTTTACTTCTTTGTTTCTTAAGGTATTTTCGACTATATGTTATTTTTTAAAGCTTTATTTGTTTTTATGTATCTTCTGTTATTTAAAGGGTTCTAATAAAGACACATCCTAAAAGTTTAATCTCACACCCTGTATACGGGCCATATAACATTATACGACCAGTATAGAATAATCTGACATGACAAATATTGAGCCGTATAATGTTATGCAGCTCGTTTATATGGAGAAAATATTAAGTCGTATAACATTGTATAGAGGCCGTATAATGTTATACGGGCCGTATACATGGAGTCAAAAAAAAATTCCCTGACATTCTTTTTGTGCAACAATCAGTTATACGGCCCGTATAACTCTATATGGGCCGTATACATGCAGAGATGTGAAAATTAGATTTTAAGAGTGTGAGAATAGTGAGAGCCTATTTATATTTTAAAGAAAAAAGAAACACGAAAAAGAAACAAGTTAAACCACTTTTGTTAAAACATATTTTAGAAATACCTACGGCTGATTTATTAAGAAATGAAGTAAACTAATGGTAGGGGACTGGTTCTACGTGACAAATGTGGCGTTGTGCTTTTGGTGAGCCGCACCCAAACGGTACCACCCAAACATATACCTGAATGGTGTATGTGTCGGCCAAACAACTACAATGCCAAAGGCTACCTTTCGTGTTAAAAAGTCTATAAATAAACTCTTAACTTTGTTATGTTTTACACTATATTTTTCATACAATATTACCCTTTCGAACATATGTCACTTTTGGGAAAATGAGTTTCCAACCGTTCAAGGTGTAAAAAAAAATCAATATTAGATTTAGGTAGTGTTCGTTTCATAGATTGTAATGGAATTGGAATGGGAATTCACGCAGCAAATGTAATTTGATATGTAACTAGTGAAAACGCTAAACTAAATGGGTTATGTTGGGGTTGACATGACGGATTCACGAGTTGACCCGTTTATGTTTGTACATTACTAAAAAATATGTTTTGAATCGGAATTTAAGTAATTTGGATATTTTATGTCAACATTTAAATAATAAGAGATTATTGAACACCAAGTTTTACAATTTAAACGTCATTATTTTATTTACATTTGTAATTTGGTTGTAAATATGAGGGAAGCTGGATGCATTCTTTCCCAAAATTCATGATTCCCCTGAGACTTAACCCATTGTAGTAAATTAAAGATGGCCTAAATTTAAATTTTGTGAAGAAAAACACCGAAGATTGAAACAGCTAAAAAACCGGTACATCAGAGCAACGATATACATAACCTGGTTTGGAATCGGCAGTCTGCTACAATCAGCAGTCGGTACTGGCTGTGGTGTCAATCAATGATGATCAGTAGCAGATGGAAGGGAGTCGGTAGTGGCGGTGGTGCGCAAGCTGGTCTATTCTGGAGAGTACGAAGAGGAGGAATAGAGAAGCAAATCGTATGCGTGGATAATCTAGTTGCATGATCTTTGAAATAACAAAAACACCCTCAAATACTGTAGCAAACACCTGTTGTAAATTGATATATATAATAATTTAGACGTGTTTGTTTTGCAAAATGGAATGGAATTTGGATGGAATTAGAATGTAGATCTCCTTCCTAATGTTGTTCAATTCCAATTATTTTTTGGTTGAAACCAACAAAATAAGGAGTGAAATCAACATTCGGGGCCTAACAAATGGGGTATTACTTGATAGCGCTATTAGGTTTGACAAATCCCACACCGTGCCGAGGAGGACGGGCGTGAACTTTTGCCTGGGCAACTGGTCAATGATGATAGACATTGACCCAGGGCACAAACAACTTAAACAGTCAAGTTTCGGTACCACACAGTTTAGTAGCTTAAGATGGGGTAGCTCCCCATGACATGTTTTATAAACTAAGTAATTTAACAACCTGTTTTTTGGAAACAATACGGAAAGGCTGTGAACTCGCCAACTTTATGTTGACACACTTGTGCATGTTTTGCAGGTCGTTAGGTACAGCGCAGGAGCTTGCATTGGGGGAGTGTCGTTGTTGCGAAAGGACTGTTATTGGGCTTTTATGAAACAATTATGGATTTAAACTATTGTTTGTAATTTAAACATGTTGCTTCCGCTGATAAACTTAGACATTGTTTTGAACTTTGAATACTTAGTCACTGATCGTATTGATGGTGATGGGTTTCTGTATTTTAATTAATTGTTCAATATCATTGGTGGCATGATCTTGGTCAGTCACACGCCTCATGGTAATACTCCGCACGTGGATTTGAGGGTGTGACAACGTAGTTCATTGGTAACAAGTCAGTTCTTCAAGTCTTTCGTCCCCTTAACCATCAATGCTTTCTTCCAACAAGTTGTTTGTCTTCAGTCTTTATCAATCAGGAGTCAGGAGAACAATACTTGTATGAAATGATTCAAATCTTTATTTTTTGAGTTGTGTTCTTCAACGAAACTGTGTCAATGTGGCGATAACACTTCAGTCTAATCACATTTATGTTGGGATTTGAATTGTGTTCTTCAACGAAACCGTCAATTCTATTATTAAAACTAACAAAAAAAAAATATAATCAAGAACACATAATTAGCAAATAGTCATCATAGACTCTCATTTCTTTAAATCAATACAGATATAGACTAGTGCTCCCTCACAACACGATATCACTCAAGACTAATCACTTTCAAAAAGTACATGAATAATTGATGTAGATCATGACGAAGGTCATGATCAATTTATACAAGTGACTAAACTACGTAGTTCACTGGCAACAAGTCAGTTCTTCAAGTCTTCCGTCCTCTTAACCATCAGTGCTTTCTTCCAACAAGTTGTTTGTCTTCGGTCTTTATCAGTCAGGAGTCAGGAGAACAATAGTTATATGAAATGATTCAAATCTTTATTTTTTGAAGGACAGATATGAGTCTGCTGTTATCTTTTGGCAATCATTAGTCCTCTTAAGGGTTCAACAATTCATATTCATATTCATATTCATACTTCAATAATTTAGCAACAAAATATTAATAGTGTAATGTAATACTGGTAGCATAAAGTGTTAGTCCCTGTACTTACAAGATAAATGGATTGAAATGGTTAAGAAAGTGAAACCACAGGGAATGAAATCGCAATTTTTTAATTAATGGACTGAAATAGTAATTTTTGACAAACCACAGAGATGAAAATAGTAATTAACTCTCACAATAATTATAATCTTTCACATAACTATATAACTATAAATATATAATACGGTAGAGGATCCTGTAAAAAGTGCTCAAAGTGTGAGAAGTGTAAGAAGTGTATTATAACACTATATATAATACTATATAACACCATATAAACACCGTATACCATTATGTAACAACATATAATACCATATAACACTATGTTACACTATATATCATTATATAACAAATATAACACTATACATCTATCTTAGACATGCTATCAGACAACCTATAGTGTTATATTTGTTATATAATGATATATAGTGTTACATAGTGTTATATGGTATTATATGGTGTTACATATTGTTATACGGTGTTTATATGGTGTTATATAGTATTATATATAGTGTTATAATACACTTCTTACACTTCTCACACTTTAGGCCCTTTTTACACTATCCTTACCCTATATAATACACCCCGGAAAATAGTACTTTAGTTTTCTCAAAATTAGAACTTTATACGCCCCGGAAATGAGTACTTTGGTTTTCTCAAAATTAAAACTTCTAAAGAAAGTTTCATTGATATGTTACTTTTTAATTATTAAAAATACATAATTACTTTGTATCCGTCGTAAACATTGACTATTTAATGCGGGTCATTCATATCTCGCCTTTATGAATCAACGGCTAAGATGCAATCCTTAAAATTTCATCTGACCGTCAAGACAACAGAGTTTACGATCCGTGTCTTTCCTTATCAACCAATCAGATAATCTCACAGTCGCCTATATATACGTGTAGGATACAACTTGATTTCTCACATCTAAACTTTCCAATTCCTTCAAAAGGGAAATCAGGAATGAAGACAAAGAAAGGTAGGGGAAAGAAACCGTATGAGTCATGACGGGTGGTCCATAGGACAACCCTTAAAAGACTTAATACAACGCATATTCTACACTTTATTCGGTTAATTGCTTGAAATAGATAACCACTTTGTGTTGGGTTATGCAGGTGCTAAAGTGCTCAAAAGGAGGGTTTTAGGAGGCACGGATGGATACTAGAAGTTGCGGGACTTAAAAAGAGCAAAAGAATGGAAAGATGGAGAAGTCATGGAAGGAAATAAAGCTCAGGACCGTAAGCTACGCCACCAGGCCGTAGCTTACGGCCCCCATCCAATGCCAAAAATGACATGCCGTAAGACAGGAGCAACCTGGCGTAAAGGAACACTGACTGCCGTAAGCTACGGTGGTCTGCCGTAGCTTACGGCTCCTAGCTGACTTGTTGACCTGCTGCCTGCCGTAAGCTACTCTGGTCTGCCGTAGCTTACGGCGCCGACTGATCCCATCTTGTAACATATGCATTTATTGGCCATTTTAAGGAGATTTATGATGCCTAATCATGCAATTTCGGTTACTACTTGGCTAGAACGAGTTGGGAAGTATATGAAGAGCACTTGGAAGCTAAAAAACACATCTTGGAACTATCTTTCACTAATCTTTATCTAGCTTTTGTTGGTGAAACTTATGAACACTATTTCCTTTTCAATTTCTTGCATTATGTTTGTTAAAGCCATGAGTGGCTAGTTTCTTGGATGATTATCTTGTGTTGAAGGTTGTGGTAAACTTTTGTGTCTTTTATTTATATTTCTAGAATAACAATTCCTTTCCATTTGAATTGATTGTTATGATGCATGATCGATTGTTAGTAACTTGTTGATCTTTATGTTAATCTAGTTTGAAACCATACGTTCTTGGTGCCGTTGGCAATCGAGATATCATGGGTATAGTTAGGTTTGGGTAAGGGTTGATTGATCATCGGGTGACAACCTCACGTTCTCGGAATCTGAGTACTTAGTCCCCTTTCATCACTGCAATTGGTTATGTATGAACTATGTCTATGTAGTTCTTTCTAGTTGAATGTTGACACAAAAGTTGAAACAAACCAGATACTCAAGATAGTCATTTGTCTCTCAATTGTTTACAATCTAATTTTCAATTCGCAAATAGATTAATTACTCTTAGTTTTTAAAAAACCAATCAAATCAAAACAACTCGTGAATTTTATTTTCCTTGCAATTTAGTGTAATTTTAGTTAACTTAGATAATTTTCAAATAACACATTTTCCACAAACTCCCTGTGTTCGATACCCGCTTACCACTATTTACATAGTTGTTTTTGGGATTAAATTTGCGTGACACGACATCACGTCAAATTTTGGCGCCGCTGCCGGGGAGTAGTGCGCAACGTGTGTTATTTTTGTTTGTGTTTTAAGTTTGTTATTTTTCTGGTTTACGCGAGGTGTGTTAGTGTGCAGGTATTTACAGGTGCATGCGTACTAGGAGCTCTCACAAGCTATCACCATTGGCGTTTGATCCGGAAATCGAGCGAACTTTGCGAGCAAACAGAATTTTGCTAAGGGAAAATACAATCAATAGTTCACCAACAACACCAGTTACACCAATTCGATACATGGATCCACCACCACCACCACCCACTACGGGTGAATTTACCTCATCATTCATACCAACATCCACTCAACCTTCACCTAACACTACCATTCCACCAAATACTACCGAACCCACCATACCTCAACATGTTACACCAACCAACACCACACAACCCATTACTACCCAAGAAGAACCAACCGTCACCTTTAACCCTTCCACTACTATACCACCATTATCCCATTTTTTCCCGGGTGCGGGTCCATCATATTCGGGCCATACGATGGCACCAATTTCGTCTATTGTCCATGCTACACCGTATCGACCACCAAATCAATCGGGTTTCCAATACTCGACTATTCCATTTGGGCAATCATCGGGAATTCAAGGAGATGGGTATGATGAAGGTTATGAGGAATTTGAAGGTTTTGATGAAGAAGGATACGGTTATGGGGGTGATGGAGAGCAAGGGGAGTACGGTTATACGCAAGGCCAAGTACAAGTGATTCCAAATGTTGGTGGGGTTCAACAACAACTCATACCTCAACATATTAGGCCAAGGCCACAAGGGCCTCAAATGCAACGCCCGGTTCCTTTGCAACAAGTTCGACCACAACAGGTGCAACCGCAAATTCAAAGGCCAATTCAACAACCAATGGCACCACAAGGGCCTAGGCAAAGACCAATGGGTCAAGTTCGTCCACGAGGTCGGTTTGGTGTACCAAGGAGGCATCTTAGAGAAAATGCGAGAGGTATAGAAGCGCATTTTAGACCGGTGATTACTCACAATCCTTCACCGGTGGTTATTCCTCATAACAACCAAGGGAGAACTTTCGAAGTAAGAACCAATTCTTTACAAAGTTTGCCGAAATACAAGGGGCTAGCAACGGAGGAGCCTTATTTCCATTTGGAGGCATATGACTCGATTTGCAATACTCTTGGGAGTCAAGGTTTTTCGGCCGATGATATCAAGTTGGTATTATTTCAATTTTCTTTGGAGGACAAGGCAAAGAAGTGGTTCTACACTTTGCCTTCGGCATCTATTTATACTTGGGCGGAAATGCAACAAATTTTCCTAGACGAGTTTTATACCGCCCAAAAGACCAATGATGCTAGGAAGGGGTTGAGGAGTTTCCAACAACAACAAGGCGAAATGTTCCATGAAGCCTTCGAGCGCTTTAATATGATGATTAAAAATTGTCCACACCATGGGATTGAGCTTTGGGAGTTAATGAACGCCTTCCATGAGGGGTTGTGTGCCGAGGATGCACGTGATCTAATGTCCATCACAAATGGGACTTTTGGCACAAATTATGAAGATGAGGATTGGGAGTTCTTGGAACAAATGGCCATTACCTCAAAGAGGAAAGCCCAAGCGTCAAGGAGAGCACGACCGGCCGTTACTCGAACACAAGTGCATGCGGTTGATGATGGTAACATACAAACTTCTAATAAAATTTATGATGTTTGTGCATTGTGTAATGAAATAGGTCATGCGGCTGAAAATTGCCAAGGAGGTGATGGGCAATATGAAGAGGTTCATGTTGTGCAAGGTCAAGGAGGGGTGGTAGAAACTATAATATGAATTCGAACACTTACCACCCCGGGTTGAGAAACCACCCAAACTTTCGGTATGGGAACCCGTCAAATCAAGCTAACCCGAATTTCCAAGGAAACCAAGGATTTCAAAGGCAATATCAAACGGGTCAAAGCTCTTCGGGTGGTAATGAAGTGATGGAGATGTTGAAAGCGATGCAAGTTGAAATGCAACGAATGAATCAACGTGATGAGGTTCGGATGCAAAAGGACGAGGCCCGTGATAAAGCTATTCAAACTTTGACTACTCAAATGGGTCAACTTGCTAGTGAAGTGGCAATTTTGAAGAAAGCAAAAGGCCAACTACCAAGTGATACGGTGACAAATCCCAAGAATATAAAAAGCGTTAATATCAATGTGGTAAGCACCATTCCAAATACTAAATTTAATGAAACATTGCTAACTTCTTCGTGTCAAATAAATGCAGGTTTGAAAAAGGATGCCGAAGTTGAAATGGACAAAGAATATGGAGTGCCAATCGTGCCTATCCGCGTGGGAAAATTAAAAATCCCTCACGCATTGTTGGACTACGGGGCAAGCATGAGTGTGCTACCAAGCGATCTATATGACATGTATGATTTCGGTCCGCTTGAAGATGTAGACACCATGGTGAGCTTGGCGGATGAGAGTTGGAGGCGTCCACGAGGAATAATTAAGAATGTTATGATTCAGTTGGGAGAGTTTGAATACCCGGTGGATTTCCTAGTCTTGGACTATGCTTCTACCAACATGGCATCACAACAAAGGGTAATTTTAGGTCGACCGTTTCTATACACGGCAAATGCGCAAATTAATTGTAGAGACGAGATTATTACCATGACCGAAAAGAACCGTAAGTTGTCTTTTGATGTTCAAACTAAAGTGATTAGCTATGAGTCCATTGAGGGGAAGAGTGGTGAGTCTAGTGTTTGTATGAAAAACGTGTTTCAAAGAATGAGAAGAAAGCAACCACCGGACCGTGAAGAAACACATATGGGGCCAAGCAAGAGCATATTTGATTACCCACCGAGTCAAAATAAGATGGATGCATTTTGCTCAATGGCACATGGAAGTGATGGAAGTGATGGGAACCGGTTCTTTGAGCCACCATAAATGGGGGTGGCACGGTCTGGCTGAAGACCTCGAAACTTAGCGCTGCTCGGGAGGCAACCCGAGGTTTTATATTGATCTTGTTATTTTTATTTTTCTATGTTTCAGGGCCATGGTAACACTCAAGTGTGGGGAAGATGTGCGGAGATTGGTGTGAAGGTAGTGAGAGGAAGTCAGGTTTTCTACAACATTTGTTGTATCAAACTTCACCAGGTCGATGTACTCTTTCCTTAGTCTTGTTGTGTTCTTTAGCTTGGAAATATTGGTAGTTAGTTGTTTGCTTTTGTTTATGGTTGGGAGGTAGGGTGGTGTTTTGATGTTGATGTGTTTGTTGGGTTGTGAAAGTTGGTGGTGTTTTTTTTAAAAAAAAAAAAAAAAAAAAAAAAAAAAAAAAAAAAACAATTGTGGGTGTTCTTGTTGAATGCGACCTTTCCCTCAAAACCATACATTGGGACAATGTATCCCAAGTGTGGGGATGGGGGAAATTTTTGAGAAATTCAAAAATTTTTGCAAATCCAAGCGAAACGTGTAAAAATTTGAAAACTTGATATTGTACCATTTAACACATCGACACCCGTTCTTAGCTTTTTCTTGGTGAGAATTGAACCACATATGAGAGTTAATTCTTTGCTTGAGTGGCGGTGTGTGTAGTGTGTAAATAGAACTTGTGTGTGAATGCTTGTTAAATCCTAGAGTTGGCATGCTTTTGAAGATGATAAGGGACTTTTAGGATGCCTCGTCTAGATGTGTGAGAGTGCGGGAATTGGTGGGTTGGACCTCATACGTTACATATATGAGCTTGGTATTGTGAGGGGTGGGGGTTTGGTCCATAGAAAGCTATATTTGAGCCTTAAGCCATTCGATTGAAACCCAAAGCCTACTTCCCATATAAATTATACCCTATTGAGATGACCCGGTTTAGGAATTTAGTTGTGATTGTGATGTCTTTGTATATATTGTTGAGTTTTATGTGTTATATATAAAAAAAAAAAAGAAAAGAAAAATATGAGAAAAATACAAAAAGAAGTCATTAGTGCAATAGCAGTTAGAAGTTTATGATATTTTGGTACATAGTCGTTTGCTTTGGAAATAAAACCGGGTCAAATCAAATTAGCTCTTATATATATGTTCCATCATTTTCCTACCTTTGCACCTAGCCCCATTACAACCCATAAGTTCCTTTAATTCAAAAGCATGCTAGATATTGGTTAGGAGGAAACTTGATTTTCATACAAGCTTATTGTCGCACACACACACATACGCATTGAGTGGTTTAGCATAACGTGCTAATTTTTCTTGTCACCGAGAGTTTTTGTGAGGGGTGTGTTTTGTGGTATGATAAAAGTTAGTAAAAAGGACGGCACTTTAGTTTGGTTCGCACAATTGGTCGCTTATGGTTAAAAATAGTTTGTGAAGTGGTTGCTTGGGACAAGCAACGGGTAAGTGTGGGGATGTGACGGGTGGTCCATAGGACAACCCTTAAAAGACTTAATACAACGCATATTCTACACTTTATTCGGTTAATTGCTTGAAATAGATAACCACTTTGTGTTGGGTTATGCAGGTGCTAAAGTGCTCAAAAGGAGGGTTTTAGGAGGCACGGATGGATACTAGAAGTTGCGGGACTTAAAAAGAGCAAAAGAATGGAAAGATGGAGAAGTCATGGAAGGAAATAAAGCTCAGGACCGTAAGCTACGCCACCAGGCCGTAGCTTACGGCCCCCATCCAATGCCAAAAATGACATGCCGTAAGACAGGAGCAACCTGGCGTAAAGGAACACTGACTGCCGTAAGCTACGGTGGTCTGCCGTAGCTTACGGCTCCTAGCTGACTTGTTGACCTGCTGCCTGCCGTAAGCTACTCTGGTCTGCCGTAGCTTACGGCGCCGACTGATCCCATCTTGTAACATATGCATTTATTGGCCATTTTAAGGAGATTTATGATGCCTAATCATGCAATTTCGGTTACTACTTGGCTAGAACGAGTTGGGAAGTATATGAAGAGCACTTGGAAGCTAAAAAACACATCTTGGAACTATCTTTCACTAATCTTTATCTAGCTTTTGTTGGTGAAACTTATGAACACTATTTCCTTTTCAATTTCTTGCATTATGTTTGTTAAAGCCATGAGTGGCTAGTTTCTTGGATGATTATCTTGTGTTGAAGGTTGTGGTAAACTTTTGTGTCTTTTATTTATATTTCTAGAATAACAATTCCTTTCCATTTGAATTGATTGTTATGATGCATGATCGATTGTTAGTAACTTGTTGATCTTTATGTTAATCTAGTTTGAAACCATACGTTCTTGGTGCCGTTGGCAATCGAGATATCATGGGTATAGTTAGGTTTGGGTAAGGGTTGATTGATCATCGGGTGACAACCTCACGTTCTCGGAATCTGAGTACTTAGTCCCCTTTCATCACTGCAATTGGTTATGTATGAACTATGTCTATGTAGTTCTTTCTAGTTGAATGTTGACACAAAAGTTGAAACAAACCAGATACTCAAGATAGTCATTTGTCTCTCAATTGTTTACAATCTAATTTTCAATTCGCAAATAGATTAATTACTCTTAGTTTTTAAAAAACCAATCAAATCAAAACAACTCGTGAATTTTATTTTCCTTGCAATTTAGTGTAATTTTAGTTAACTTAGATAATTTTCAAATAACACATTTTCCACAAACTCCCTGTGTTCGATACCCGCTTACCACTATTTACATAGTTGTTTTTGGGATTAAATTTGCGTGACACGACATCACGTCAAGTCATACAAGCCGTACATCTTCAAGGTATTGAAGGAGGCACATAGGGAGACTGGGATCTCTAACAAGGCGATGGAGGTCATGAACTCGTTCGTCATGGATATCATGGAAAAGATATCCCTTGAAGCGTCTAAACTGGCAAGGCGCAACAAGAAAAGCACAATAACTCCTAGAGATATTGAATGTGCTGTGAAGCTTGTGCTGAATGGCAAATTGGCTAAGCATGCTGTGGATCATGGCAACACCGCACTAGTGAAGTTTAATATGAATTAGATATATCAGGTTTTGTTAAAAAATCCTTAAAATGAAACTAAATATAACTAAATAAAGCCATTTCATTATGAAGTCGATATAATGCTTGGTTGCATTAAACTTTAGTGGAGATAATGAAATAAATACTAGATTTTATATCTTTTAGATCTTTTTTACCTATTACAAAACTTTTTTTTTTCTCCAAAAGCAATATAAGAAAGTGCAGTTTGGTTTCTAAATTACATTAACTAATTAGCAAAAGAAAAACAAGTGATAGTTATGTTAAACAAGAGATAAAAGATGTTAAATTACGAGAGATATGATGAATGTTATATAGTCATCAAAAGTGAAATGGATTAACCTTTTCAGTTATTAGAGTTTTGTTGGGAGAGGATTAGAGGAAGGACCTAGAAGCCTAGAACTATAAACACGAGTACTTCATTTTTTTATAATCACGTATATAAAAAATGTGTCAGAATTTCAGGAAAACGGTGAAAAGTGTGAGAACGATGAGAACGATTTTAGTGTTGACATGTGGCATTGATGCTAACTTACACTAAGGGTAATATTGTCAAAAAAACTCACTCACATGAACTGGGTGTTCAACTAAAAACGTCATAAAAACACCCAATTCAGAAAAACGCCATGAAAATACCCAGTTGAAAACGCCATAAAACACCTAGTTCAGAAAAACATCATGAAAAATTCAGTTGAAAACGCCATAAAACAATCAGTTCAGAAACGTCATGAAAATACCTAGTTAAAACGCCATAAAAAGACCTAGTTCAGAAAAACGTCATGAAAATACATAGTAAAAAACGTCATAAAACACCCAGTTCATAAAAACGCCATAAAAACCCAGTTATTTTTTTCGAAAAGTATATCAATAGTATACTTGTTGGAATGATAAAAAAACGTTGAGTTTTATGGTTTAGTTTTTTTAGGAAAATAATCACGTATAAAAAAGTTGAACGCCATGAAAATACCTAGTTAAGACGCCATAAAAACACCTAGTTCAGAAAAACGCCATGAAAATACCTAGTTAAATAAAAACCCAGTTCTTTTTTTTCGAAAAGTATATATCAATAGTATACTCGTTGGAAAGATAAAAAAACGCTGAGTTTTATGGTGTAATTTTTTTAGGAAAATAATGGAGTATAAAAAAGTTATTGGCGTTTAAATATGATGGGGGGAAATGGCATGTGATTAGCATGTGCACCTGTTTTTGGATCTTTCAATTTTACCCCTCCTGATAGTTATAAGGTTCCCATTATTTACAAAAATGTCACCGCACCATCTTAGCCACAAATCACAAAGATAAGTTATAAGGGAAAGACTTGGTGTTCTAAGGGACCAAGGTTCGATTCCTGCTCTCCCCATTATTTTATGGGACACATGGTGATGATGATTGACTAGGCGAATAGGTGGGGATCGCTAGTTCGATCCTTGAACTAAGTGGGTTTTACCTCACCGTACTGTCGTGCCTTCGGGTGAGTGTTCACGGGCTTTGGCCCTAGGTGAGGGTTTTCACCGGTTTACAGGTGAGTATATCCCGATATGATTAATTTCGCCAGTACCTTATTTAAAAAATTCATTGGCTGTTAAAAAAAAAAGTTATGCCAATTTTACCTCTGACTCCACCCTTCTAGCTCTTACTAACTTTTAATTATTTACTATACTATTTAATTAATCTTAGCAATTAAAGTGATTTGATTAATGATTAAGATGGTTTCTTAGATTAAGAATATTGAGTACTTGATCCAACCCCTCTCTCTCTCTCTTTATATATGTATATACATACGGGGAAATTATCTGGATAACACTAAATATTGTAATAATGGTGAAAACAAATGAAAAATAATCAAAATCCATAAATTTACATGTTTAAATTTAAATGTATTCGTAAATAAAAAAATAAACATGTGTAAGTCTGTCATCTACATATATGTAAATTTGTTATATTTATACACGGGAAGGTTCATTTTAGAATAAATTTAATGTGAGAAGAAAAAAAAAAAAGTCATATTAATAAAATATTATTTCATTTATAACTCATATCACTAATTTTTAACTCTTTAGTTAATTAGTCAACTAATCATTAATTATCCTACATATAATCTACAAAACCTACATATATAAAAAAATTTCTACATATACCCTATACATTATAGAATTTTATCCTACACAGTCGAAATTTATCCTACACCTCGAAATATATCCTACACAACTCCTAATTTATCCTAGACAACTACTAATTTATTCTACACTTTAAATTAAGTAGTTTTTTTATTTGAAAAAAGTATATATATTTTGAAAAGGAGTTACAAATTTAATTTAGTTAGTTATTAAAGGGGAAGAATACAAATTAATGAAGTAAAATGAAGCATTCTTATTGGTTGAAACTTCTTCTTTTTTCTTCTTACAAAAAAATTCTTCTCATTTGACCCCTCCACTATTTATACATATGTAAATAAGTCATATCTCCTCTTAAAATCACTCTTAATATTTTTTTACATATCTTACTATATAATAAAAGAAACTAATAAAAGGACACCTGTCATTATTCTAGACCATCTAATATTTACTTAATTATAGATAATTATTATTTAATTTAAATTATTAGCCTCAATTTCATACTTATCTTATATGAATTAAATAATAAATTAATATTAAATTTTATCCTACTTTGAATTTGAAATTAAATTCTTTAAATTTCATAAAAGAAACAATTATTCAATATTAAATCTTATAATACATAATTCACGGTTTCAAGAAATTTTTTAGATTTAAAATTCAAAAATTGTTGTCATACTTAGATAATTAGATTTTTCAACGGTATGACAAAATTTAAAATTAAAAATTAAAAATTGTTATCATACTTACATAATTATATTTTTCAAAGATATGACACAATGCATCACAGGAAGATATAGACCACACTCAATTAAACACATTGAAGTTTAGTTAATATAAATATTATTATTCAAATTAAATTCAAGTAAAAATTAGAGTTAATTGCTCGGATGGTCCCTGTGGTTTCATGTTTTTTCACGTTTAGTCCCCATCTTTTGAAAATAGTATGTATGCTCCCTATGGTTTGTCATTTTGTTACTCGGATAGTCCCCCAACATTTACTCTGGGGACTATCCGAGTAACAAAATGACAAACCATAGGGAGCATACCTGCTATTTTCAAACTAAATGACATCTACTCAGGGACCATCCGAGTAACAAAATGACAAACCATAGGGAGCATACCTGCTATTTTCAAAAGGTGGGGACTAAACGTGAAAAAACTTGAAACCACAGGGACCATCCGAGCAATTAACTCTAAAAATTATAAAAAAATAATAATTTATGTTACGAATAAATAGAAAAAATGGAAAATAATAGTTTAAACATATGAATTTAATCTAATCTAAATATTATTTTGCAAATCCAAATAAAAATGATAAAAAGAAAAATTTTATGTTACGAATATATAGAAAACTGGAAATAATAGTTTAAACATATGAATTTAATCCAAACATAGATGATTTGTTAGCGTGATTCCTATTTACCATTCATGTGAATGAAAAAAATATTTTTTTTGTTTACATGTATTTAAATTATTTACATATTTATGTTTTATCCAGGATAAATATCACAAGACATTTAAAAGGAAATATTTCATATTAATAGTAATGCAAGTTTTTTTATTATCCACGATTTATTTTTATTAAAATATAAAACACACATGAAATAACAAACCTATAAAAATGGCTAATTCTTATGTAGGCGATGACCGCTAGAATGAAATAACTCATTTATATGACATTGTAAATGGTATGATATATATTACCTTAGATATGTATACTATTAACGTGTTTTGGAACTTTTTTGTGTCTAACACTCTAACCATTTTATTATCTTGCAGTTTGTACTACCGGCAATGCTTATAGAGACGACAATATACTACCGACAATGCTTATAGAGACGACAATATTACAAATAAAATAGGCAATGTTGTATGTAAGGATATATTTAGAGATTCATGAACTCTTTATATGTTTTGTGAATTCTAATATATTGTATAGATTTTCTCACTTATTTACACTAATATGTTATCTTATTTAGGCTATAGGGTGTGGTCATGATCCTTATGATCTCCATGACCCTCCACATTAGCGCCATGTCACTTACTTTTAATCAATCATTCAAAACCACTACCCTAAGGGTGTGGTCATGACCCAAACCAATAATCTTTTATTTTAATTTATTTGTAAAAAAAGGAAAAAAAAACATTAAAAAAGGAAAGGAGGGTCATGGTTGCCATGGTTTAATCCATGCCAACCATGGTGAATGAAGTAAGGGGGTGGTATAGCAATTTATTAATGATCCTACATGAAAATTAATGACCCAACCATGCTCCCCACACCCTTTAGCCTTAGTTATAGCTTTAAACTTTATATAAATATTATTTGTTATACCCGTGTGTCACACGGGAACTAAACTAGTGTATAAATATAACAAATTTACACATATAGTATGTAGATAACAAACTTACACATGTATATTTTTTTATTTACGAATACATTTAAATTTAAACATGTAAATTTGTTTTCTAATATTGTATTATAATAATAATGATAAGTGTTAAAAATCGAATTTACAATGATTTTTTTACCAAGTTATACCGGTTCTCACGAAATATATACGTTTTCATTTTAACATTATCTTAAAAATTAAATTTATTATATTATGTTTTATTACTATTGTTTTTTAGTTAACCTTTCTAAATAAAAAAAAAATAGAATACATAATGGCATAACAAAGGAAGTGGGAAAAGAATCCTGGTTTACAGAATTCTGAATTTATGATTGTGATATGTGAGCATATTAATTACTTATTAAGTATCGAATGTAAAGTATTTTATATTTAAAAACAAAAATTATAAACAACAATAAAAAAAATTATTGACCGTATTCAGTTAGGGGTTGTTTGACAACATTTAAATGGTTAAGTGTTGAACCAGAAAGAGGTCTGAACAATTAAGTGTTGAACCAATAAGAGGTCTGAACCATTAAGAGCCTGTATATAATGCTTAACCGTTCAGAGGCAAATGTCTGACCAATTCAGATTAGATGTCTTAACCATTCAGACTCTGTATAAATCTTAACCATTCAGAGGCAAATGTCTGAACCATTCAGACATCTGCTCGTGAAACAAACAGTCTGAACCATTAAGTGCTGAACCAGTAAGAGGTCTGAACCATTAAAAGCCTCAGGAGGTAAACAAATAGCCCCTTAATATCACTGAAATTTTATATTAAATGTTTGAACAGTACAAATATAACAATGTACTTTTATAACGCCATGTATACATGAGATAAAGTTATTTTACAAATAAGCTTTAACATATTAAAAGTGAGAAATGAAGGAGATATTTTTTTTTTTTTTTTTTCCTCATCTTTTCAAGCATGTACTATAGTCTATAGTACTAGAATCTTCCTTCACTTCTCATGTTAAAACTCGTTTTCATTTGATTTTTTAAATATATATATATAGGGAGCCGTTAAAATGAAAACCACCCCTAGTTGTAAGAAACACGAGAACCACTCTTAACCAATCAGAAAAATGGATAATTTGGTCATTTCCTTCAAATGTCAAAATCACTCATCTCAACTTTGTCTTGTTGCCATTTAATTCTCCTGCAAGACTTCTCTCTCATCTCTTTGTCTCTCTCATTAAAATTAAATTATCTCCACCAAAAACCCATTCTTTTTTCCGATTACAGTGCTCTTTTTCCTTTTCTAATTATCATTATCATATGAATAATATATATTGGGTGATTCATCAGATATCATATGTAGTTTTTTTTAGAGACGTAGTTAATTCATTCGTTTATCAATTCTACTAGTATGATTGGTGGTTTGGACAAAGAGAGAGAGAGAGATTCGATGAGAGAGAGACCGGAGAAGGAGATCGAAGATCTCCGATCCGGTCAGCGACGTCAACAAGTTTCAGTCCGGTAAGCACCCTCACTTATTTCTATTGCAGATCGGTAGATCTGTTACTTCTACCTTTTTTTAATTCTTGTTTCTTTCTTTTCGCTTCCGGTAATACTCGATGAGGATGATGATAACCGGCATGATGATGTTGAAGATGATAGATAATGATGGTGATATTGATGACGGTGGTGGTTAGACGACGGCGCGGCCACCGGAGCCACACCGTCTACGGCAGTGGCAATGGCGGTGGAGGTTATGTTTCGGGTCAGTTTGGGGATGTTTTTCAAGCAAAATCAGTTTTGTTTTTCAAACAAAATCAGTTTTGTTTTTCAAGCAAAATCAGTTTTGTTTTTCAAGCAAAATCAGTTTGGGGATGTTTCTCCGGTGTTTGATTTATGTTGTTGATATTGGGGGGATTTTTACTGATGCTTGTTAATGTTTGGATTTGGTTGGTTTTACTTGTGCTTTTGCTGATGCTTTTGAATGTGGGGTGGTTTGCTTGATTCTGTGGGTTTGTTTGTTTTTACAGGTGACCGATTGAAAGTGGTCCAGATGGTGCTCGGTGGTGTCGATGGTGCCCGGTGGTGCCGATGGTGCCCCGTGGCGCCGATGGTGCCCGAATTGGGGGTTGAGTTGTCTTCTTGATTCTGATGGGTATTTTTGATATGTTTTGGAGGTTTGAATGGGGTTCTTTGATTTCTGTTTTTTATTTGTATTCTTGATTGGGTGGGTTTTGATCCGTTGGATGGGGGTGGCGATGATGAGAAAAAAAATCGTAGATTTTGATGACGATGGCGCGGCAAGGACGGCGGAGGGTAGGTTTTTGAACCTGCAACCCCACTTTGCAGCCTCTGATTATCGGAAAACCTGAGCCAAAACTTCGTTTTTTTCAAGAATCCACTCGTTCTTTTGATTTTTGTTTGTTGGGTTTTTTTTTTTTTTGAGGCGTCGATGATGATAGCAAACTATCTGAGACATCCCCCGAGTGTGCGATTTTCTGGGTGCGTTCGGTTTTGCGTAAAAACGTTTTTGTAAAAAAAAGTTAAACCGTAAACTTTTTAACGTAAAACGTAAAAAGTTTTAGGTAAAACGTAAATCGTAAAATTTTTTTAGTAAAACGTAAAAAGTTTTTTCGTAAAACGTAAAAAGTTTTACGTAAAACGTAAAAAGTTTTTCGTAAAACGTAAAAAGTTTTAGGTAAAACGTAAATCATAAATTTTTTTTAGTAAAACGTAAAAAGTTTTACGTAAAACGTAAAAAATCAGCGCGTAAAACGTAAAAACGTAAAAAATGTTAACGTAAAAAAACCGCGCGTAAAACGTAAAAAAAGTTAACGGAAAAAATCGGCGTTAAAAAAAACGGCGCGTAAAAAACGGCGTTAAAAAACGGCGCGTAAAAAACGGCGCGTTAAAAAAACGCCGTTAAAAAACGACGCGTTAAAAAACGACGTGTTAAAAAAACGACGCTTGAAAAAACCCAGCGTAAAAACGGCACGTCAAAAAAACGTAAAAAGTTTAACGTAAAACTTAAATTGTAAAAAGTATAAAAAATCTTTAAAAAAATATGAATTTAAAAATGTTTTTAATAAAAAAATTATGTTTAAAAAATAAAAAGTAATATAATAATACAAAAAACTGATAAAAAACAATAAAGACAAAAAGACAAAATAGAGTCATTTTACTAAATTAACCTTTTGGATTATAATATTAAAGGCATAATAAGACAAAAATCATTTAATATTATTTTTAGTTACTTTTAATATCATCCATTGATCTTGAAGATCTAATGGCTAGAAAGTGGTTCTCTCGGTTTTTACAACTGGAGGTGGTTTTCATTTTAGCGATCTCCTATATATATATATATATATATATAGGGTTGGGCTATATAGAAAACCCTATATATATATAAAAACCCTAGAAAACCCAAGCTCCCGACATTTTTTTTTTTTTGAAAAAAATAACACATGTAATATACATGTTTTTAAGACTTTTGGGCCAAAAAAATCAAAAAAGCGCCGAAGGGATAATTTAAAAAAAAAAAAAGTTTCAGCAAATTTCAGCAAATTTATGTCTTTTTTGCCTAACACATGTTAGGCACTTAAATTTGTTTATTTTTTTAAAAAAAATCCCTTCGGCGCTTTTTTGTTTTTTTTGGCCCAAAACACTCGAAAACATGTATATTACATGTGTAATTTTTTTCAAAAAAAAAATGTCGGGAGGTTGGGTAAAAATGGGTTCCCATTTGGGTTTCCAGAGTTTTCTAAGAATTTTAGGGTTTTTTGTCTAGCATTACCCTACATATATATATATATATATATATATGGGCAGAATATGGAGAAACGCCTAAAAATGTGAAAACGGTGAGAACGATTTTGGTGTTGATATGTGATGTTGATGCTAACTTACACTAAGGGTAATATTGTCAAAAGGCTCATCCACATGCCACTCACATGCCAACGACTAGGGGTGTTCAAAACCGGATACCCGAAAATTCGGATATCCGAAATTTTCGGATACCATATTTCACTATCTCGGATATCCGAAATTTCGGATACAGATTCGGATAGTGAATCGGATATTCGAAAATCTAACTTTTTATTTAATTTTTATTTTTTATTATTTTTTTCATATTCAGAAACAGATATTTTGGATAGTTTCGGATATCCGAATACAAGTTTTCGGATATTTCGGATATTTTTGGATATATCGGATATTCGGATATCCGAAAAAAATGAAAATTAAATTTTCGGGTATTTCGGATATCCGAAATATCCGAAAATTTTGAAAATCACTATCCGAATCCGAAAAATTTGGATATCCGAATTTCGGATATCCGAAATTTCGGATATCCGGTTTTTCGGATATTTCGGATTCGGATATTTCGGATATTTCAGATCGGATTTTCGGATACGGATAGTTTTGAACACCCCTACCAAAGACCATGCACATGCAAGTAACATGAATATTCCACCATCTTTTTTAAACTCTCGTAACTTTTCTATACATTATTATTTTCTTTAAAAAAATCACACCATAAAATCGAGTGTTTTATTATCTTTCCAACGAGTATACTATTGCTATACTTTTAAATTAAAAAAATGACATGAACTGGGAGTTCAATAAAAACGCCATAAAAACACCAAGTTCAGAAAAACGCAATGAAAAATACTCAGTTGAAAACGCCATAAAACACCAAGTTCAAAAAAACGCCATGAAAAATACCCAGTTGAAAACGCCATAAAATACCCAGTTTAGAAAAACACCATGAAAAATTCAGTTGAATACGCCATAAAAACACCCAGTTTAGAAAAACGCCATAAAAAACCTAGTTGAAAACGCCATAAAAACCTAGTTGAAAACACCATAAAAACACCTAGTTAAGAAAAACACCAGGAAACTAGGTGAAAACGCCATAAAAACACAAAGTTGAAAACGCCATAAAAAAACCCAGTTCATTTTTTTTCGAAAAGTATATCAATGGTATACTCGTTGGAAAGATAAAAAACACTGAGTTTTATGGTGTAATTTTTTTTAGAAAAATAATCATATATAAAAAAGTTATTGGTGTTTAAATATGGTAGGGGAAAATGACATGTGATTAGCACGTGCACCCTTGTTTGGATGTTCCAATTTTCCCCCTCCTGGTAGTTCTAAGGTTCCCATTATTTACAAAAATGACACTGCATTATCTTAGCCACAAATCACAAAGATATTGTGACTGAAAATCGTTCTCACTGTTTTCATACTTCAAATCGTTTTCTCCTGAACTCATATATATATATATATATATATATATATAGAATTGCGCTAAAATAAGAACCACCTCGAGTTGTAAGAACCGTGAGAACTTTTTGATCCGGGCCGAGGTGGACCAAATTTTTCTTTTCATAAACGTAGATGCGTGTATTATAAACACATTTGTAAAAAAAAAAAATCAAAAAAAAATGTCGTGTGTGTAGTTTTGAGCACCACAAGTTTGTGTTTACGGTACCCGTAAATTTTCCGGTTAGATTTACAGTACTTGTAAACACAAACTTGTGGTGCTCAAAACTACACACACGACATTTTTTTTTTGAATATTTTTTTTACAAATGTGTTTATAATACACGCAACTACGTTTATGAAAAAAAATTTTGGTTCACCTCGCCCCGTACGGTGTAGTTCTCACGGTTCTTACAACTCGAGATGGTTCTCATTTTAGCGGTCCCCTATATATATAAATATATATTAACTACTAATTGAAAACCACATAAGTGAAAATCGACAAAAAAATATATCAATACAGGTTTCAATGATATCAATAAAAAAACCACTAAAGTAATAAATCATAAAAGACAAAAGAAGAAAAAAAAACAAAAGAAAAAAACACTAAAGAAAAACAACCAAAAGAAAAAAAATTATTCCTAATATTTTTAATCATTTATTATTATATATAGTATAATAACATTTAAAAATTATTCATAATATTTTTCATAATTTTTTATTATGTATAATATAATAACATTTAGAATAGCTTCTTGGCTATAGTAGCCGAATAAACCTCCTTTCCAACATAATTACATAAAATGTCATTCAATAATATAACTTATATTTTCTTACAGCTAACTACAATGAACAAAATACATGGATAATGCGATCATTCTTCTTTTATATTTTTTGTTGTCTTTTAGTTAGATTTACATTTCTGGTCTCTCACAGTTTGTATGCTTTATTTTTGGACGTGTAAGTTTTATTTCGTTTTTGTCTTTTCCTACGATTTATGTCAATTTATGATATAAATTCGCGCTTTTATTTTGTGATTTTTCCCGATTTTGGTCATCTTCTGAGAGGTGTGGGAATTATTAATCACCTTTATCAAGGAACAATTGATCCTTTTAAGAATAGTTGACAAGGCTAAGACCTTCAGAAGCTTATGAAGGATTTTCTGTGTGGCAGCTTCCATTTGTGAGAAGTGCTGGACTTTTGAAAACTGTTGGGATGTTCTATATTTTAGCTTCCAGTTGTTTGTATGTCAGCAGTTTCAGGATTAGATTGATAGTCCCAAACTCCTTGAGTTTTTTATAGAAGAATCATCATTTTAATACTTATTTGTCTACCATCTTGACTCCTCTCTGCTACTTCAGTGATTGGTAAGAAGATTTTAGAAGATATCAGTTGAATTTTCCGGGGTAGGAAGAATACTGGCTTTTCTTGAAAGTTTTCAGATTCTTGAATGTTCTAAAAGGTAGGATAAATGTGTTATGTGGTATGTGGCATTGAAGTATAGTATCTCCCCATTTTTGGTGTCAGCAGAGTGGTTGGATAGAGATAATAGCACCCCTACTGGTTAGTGATGAGGTGGTTATTTCCTCACCAGTAGTTTAGCTTTCTGTGGCTGGAAGAATTTTGATAGTGATTAGCAGATATGAAATTTTGAGCTCCTGTTTAGGAGGCCAACTGTTAGGTATATTCATGGATCAACTGGTTTTAGCTCGAGGCATGTTGGTGACCATCTACTTGAGATTGCTCTCAGCTTATTTCATCAATTCAAGATGTTTCAGAGTTCTCGCATCATTCAATCTAGTGAAATCATATGCCCCCACATAGTATGGTTTTATCACAAATTTTATACAACTGTGATGCCCTTTTTTCTTGGTACTGGGGACTTCCAGGTGTTTTGTCTTCTTGAGGAAGCAAATTGCTATTGTCTGCAAGGTGGTCTTACTTGTGTTTCCTCTATCAATCTATGACCAAGTGAGGTCAATCAGAAGAGTGGAAGCCACACATGCAATCTTATCAACATGATATACCGGATATGGATTTCACCTCTTCTTCATGTTGGTTAGGAAGTGAACTCTGTAACATTTGAGCATAGGATTGAATGATTATCTATTAAATGTGGCAGCGAGATTTTGCTCATTTGTGATGTTCAGGTGTTCATCCATCATGAAATTAGAAACTACTATTTTAAAATGAATAATCAACATTATAAATTAGTGAAACGATTGTTTGAAGAAAATCATCAAGATTAGATGTGAAGAAGTAACATATATCTTATGTGTGAGTAAATAAGTGTGTCACTCTTTGTAAGACATGTTGGATTTTGAAGAATGATGTAACATGTCAACATGTTTTTTTGTGAAGTTTGTCTGTCTTAGGATACGATAGGAAGGTGTTTTTCCTTGGATGGACAGAGGTAGTAGGCCCAAAATGATAATCAGCTATAGAAATCATACCTGCTCTTATCTTGTATCTTTTCCTGATAATGTGAGAGATGAAAAATGTTGATTTGAAGCAATTTGGTAGAAAGACCAGTCGTTTGTGAAACTTCTGGTGTGTAACCATAAGTTTATTCTATTTTGATAAAACAACTGCCAACTGGTATGTGACCAGAAGTTTAGAATTTTGAAAATGTAAGAGAAATAAGAAGAGTAAGGTTGTTTATTTTTTATTTATTTATTTTGAAGTTTTTATTCTAATTCTAACATCCCAAACTTAGAGATTTAGCTTTGAAATGTTAATGTGTTATGGTTTTGTGAAGATATCTGCAAGGTCATTTGCAGAGGACACATGTTGAATTGAAATAAGACCTTTTTCATAGCAATCTCTTACAAAGTGGTGTCTAATATCAATATGTTTGGTTCTTGAATGTTGGACATTCTTGATAATATTCTGAGTAGCTAGACTGTCCATTTTGATGGGAGTTTTCAAAGGAGTTATTCTATAATCCAGTAGTTAATTTTGCAACCACAAGATTTGAGCAGTACAACTAGCGGTTGCAATATACTCAACCTCTGCTGTTGAGTTGGAGACAACAGTTTGTTTTTTGCTCTGTCAGGAAATACATGCATCTCCCAAATACTGTCATCCACCTGTGGTTGACTTCCTTGTAGTGAGACAACCTGCAAAATCACTGTGTGAAAAGCCAAAAAGCTCAAGATTGTCATTAGCTAGGTACCAGATTCCCAAGGTTGGAAACCATTTGAGCTATCTGAATATCCTTTTCATGGCAATTAAATGTGACTCTCTTGGTGAGGCTTGATATCTTGCACATACACAAATGGCAAACACGATATTTTGTCTTGGTGCGGTAAGATACATCAATGGCCCAATCATGCATCTGTATAATGTCTCATCTACAGGTTTGCCAGTCAGATCTTAATCTAATGACTTTGATGTGCACGTGGGAGTGGTATATGTTTTGCAGTTTTCTAAATCAACTTTTAGAAGACTTTTAAGATATTTAGTTTGATGTATTGAAGGTCCTCTCTCAAGTTTCTTAACTTGTAAGCCTAAAAACACTGCAACTCACCCATGGCACTCATTTCAAACTTTGAGGTCATTAAATTTTGAAAGGCTTCACATAAATTTGCATTAATTGATGCATAGATTATGTCATCGACATAAATCTGAGCCACTGTTAGATCTTTTCCCTCCCATTTTAAAAACAGTGTTTTGTTAATTTTCCCCCTTTTGAAATTGTTTGCAATTAAAAAGGATTATATGATTTCATACCATGCTCTTGGGGCTTATTTTAGTCCATACAAAGCCTTGTCAAGCTTGTTGACATGATTTGGATAGTGAGCATCTTCAAAACTAGGACGTTGGAACACATAAACTTCTTTATTGGTTTTTCCATAAAGAAATGCACACTTGATATCCATATGCTATACCTTCTTCTTGTGAGTAATAGAGAAATCAAGAAATAATATGATTGCCTCCAACCTGGCTACTAGAGCAAAAGTTTCATCATAATCTTTTCCTTCCTCTTGTCTATACCCTTGGACCACAAGCCTTACTTTGTTCTTCACCATGATGCCTCTTTTATCTGTTTTGTTCTTTAATATGCATTTGATTCCAATGGTACATTTACCTTCAAGTAGAGGCACTAATTTCCAAACTTCCTGCCTTTTAAATTGAAGTAACTCTTGTTGCATGACTTCTACCCAACTGTTGTCTTTCAGAGCATTTTGATACTTTAAGGGTTCATTCATGGATAAGAATCCAGCAAATAGACAGATGTTTGATGTTTGACTCCTTGTCAATACTCCTTTGTTCATATCCGTTATGACTTGTTATGGAGGGTGAAACTTCATGAAAGGATGTCCCCTAACATAAGGAATGATATCAATGATAGTGTTGGTTCCAGATTGATTGTTAGAACATGCTTCAGGGGAATCAGTGTAGACTGGTGGTGAAGGGATTGGACCAAGAGAATCAGTGACAAAGATATCAACAGTTTTTGAGGTACCAACAGTTTATGAGTCAGAACTACTGGTGGGAGAGAATTCGTATGAACCTTCTGAAAGTGCTTGTACTACTGTGCCTAAATCCAAGATGACCTCAGTGGTTTGGTTCTTGTCTTTTGTGGATGACAAAGGCTGTATAAAAACTTCTGCTCTGTAATCCTCATTACTAGTTCTAATAGTTTCTTAAGAGCTTGAAACTGCTTTTATCTGGTTCAAATCTAAGGATTTCCAGATCAAATAGTTCAGCTGGATTGGCAGGTATTTTGAGTGTAGACATTTCATTGAATTTTACATTTAATGTTTCTTCAATTAATTTAGTTTTGGAATTAAATACTCTGTAGGCTTTTGCAGTTGAAGAATATCCAATAAAGTAACCATAATCTACCTTGGCAGCAAACTTTGATATGGAATCTTTCAGGTTGAAAACGAGACAAGGGCAACCAAAAACTTTGAAGAAAGAAATCAATGGTTTGATATTCATTAGTACTTCATAGGTAGTCTTTTGGTGTCTTTGATTGATTAAAACCCTGTTTTGCACATAACTAACAATATTCACTGCTTCTGCCTAGAAAAAGAGTTGTAGACCTGAGTAAGCTAGCATGGATCTAGCAGCTTCAATTAAAGTTTTGTTGTTTCTTTCAACTACCCCATTATGTTGTGGTGATCTTGGAACACTGTATTGTCTTACAATCCCTCTACTGTCACAAAATGAATCAAGAGAGTAATTTTGAACTTTGTTCCATTATCACTTCTGAGCACCTTGACAGGTAGATCATGTTGCTTCTCAATCATGACAATGAAGTTTTTGACAATTTCAACAATTTCATCTTTGGATTGTAGGAAATAAGTTCAAGTGAATCTTGAATATTTATCAACAATGACTAGACAATATCTCTTCTTGGCTAGACCCATTATCCTAATAGGGCCAAACAAATCAAGATGGAGAAACTGAAGACATCTAGTGGTTTTGGATTCTTCAATGGACTTATATGAGACCTTTTGTTATTTTCCTTTAAAACAAGAAACACAAGGTTGATCACACTTGAATTCTTTCTTATTAAGCCCTCTCACAAATCCTTTCTTGGAAACAACATTAATTTTTTGTAGGTTAACATGACCTAACCTCCTATGCCACAATTCAGTTTCCTTTGGTGATGTGCGTTAGGTGTAATATATTTTTAGATGTTTATTTGAGCCCTTTTTACACTTTTAGCCAAGTTTTAAATTTATAAAACACGATATTCACTAACACTAAACACACAGATGGGCAAGTGCACCCATCGTGGACGTAGTATAGTGTTGGTAAGATACCGAGGTCGTCCAAGGACACAAGAGCTTTTAATACCGGTTTATCCTCAACGTCTAATCAAATCAAAAAGTTAGAAAAATGTTTTAAACTAAAAAAAATAAAAAACTAACTAAATGCTGAAAAAGAAAATAAAATAAAAACAGATAGACAAGATGAATCACTTGGATCCGACTCGTGTATTAGTATAACCTTTGATTATTTTCGCACTTTTGCACTTGTTTAAGAGATTATCTTAGTTATTGTAGTAGGCCCCTCTTTTGAAGGCGACGTTACCCTCAACCCAGTAGTTTGAGTCAGCAAGGATACAATCCTAAAGGGTCGGATTATTGAAAGATAATGAATTAAGTTATTAATGCAAATTATGGTAGGCCCCGCTTTTGGCGGTGACGTTACCCTCGGCTAAGTAGTCTGAGTCAGCAGGGATACAGTCCTAAATAGCCGGGTTATAGTATTAATAGTAGTTAGCTTATGAGGGGGTCAAAGAGTTTGGATCCCCGCCATCCAATACCTATGGGCATTGAAGGAGATCCTACTAAATTTGACCCAGGTCCCAAGCAGGACCTCTAAACGCTGAACAAGGGCAAGACCCTTACCAAACCGTTCCCTTAACCCCCGACCAGGTAGCCAACATACCTCCATATAGACCGTGGAGATATGAATGGTGAAAATCCTTTATTTTATATAGACAGTAAAATAACGCCAAGACACCACGGACAAACGATAAGGAAAGATCACCTTCAACATAAGTAACTAGTTATTAAAGTCATTAATACAAAACCAAATAAAAAGTGCAAAAGATTAAAAATAAAAAGTATTATACTAAACACTTGTCTTCACCAAGTGATGTAAGAGACTTAGGCAAACATGGCCTTGATTGTCAAGAACTCTTACGATCAATCTTGGATCCCGAGACGACTCACACACTCTACGATGGACAATGGATGATGGTGGTGGATGATGGTGTTATGGTGGTGATGGGTGGTGGATGAAGTGTGAGAGAGGTGGTGTGCCAAGGGATGAGAGAGAATGAAACCAAGCTCCTCTATTTATAGGCTGAACAGAACGCTGGACACGGCCCCGTGTCCGCTGGACACGGCCCCGTGCCCGTCTGACATTCTCTCTCTTCATTAATTGTAATTGCGAATTACAATTAATGCGCCTGCTGTACTTTCAACACGCCCCCGTGCCCGCTGGGCACGGCCCCGTGGTGAGCAATGGAAGCTTCTACTGGTTTGTCTTTTCTGCTGCTTCTTGGGCACGCCCCCGTGTTCACTGGACACGGGGCGTGTTCAGACTCTGTTCTCTTCTCTTTGTCTTGGGAGGTGCCGTTGAGGGTCCGGGCAGTTTACTTTTGTTCCTTTTCTTGTATTTATGGTAGAATTAGTGGTCTTTTTGCTTCTTTTGTGATTTTGAGCTCATTTCATCCTGAAAATACAAAAGGAAGACAAAAACACTCTTTTTCCAACATTAGTACTTAAAAAGGGTTAGTTTTATGCCTTAATTGATGTGTTTTATATGTTGCATTTTACACATATCAAATACCCCCACACTTGAACTTTTGCTTGTCCTCAAGCAAAACTCTTTTAATGTGGCTTACACTCCCAAATGGAATAGGTAGAAGAGAAGTTTTTTAACTTGTCCTAGAGTGTCGGGAATCCAAGGTTTGTATAGGTTCTATTTTTATTTTATTTACAATCTTATTCGTCATGGTTTATTTTGAACTTTTCATAAGATAAACTACTTATTTGGGCATAGCATGCCTTATTAAAATTCCATTTATATACAAGTTCACATACCTCACGGGAGATCACTCAATCACTCGGCCGAAGGTGTATATTTAAGTGAATCGCTCGAGAGCGGCACGGATTTACATTCTCCATATGCTTGCCAAGCGATCAATCCTCCTCCTTTTTAACTTTTTACCTTTGTAAATATCAAGAGGTCTTTTGGGGTGAAGGCTTGGGTTTGAAGGTGGGTGGTTGGTTAGTGGTTAGTAAAAAGGGCGAAAATCGTAACAAGTGTCGGTTTTCGTGAAATACCTTATTTTTGGTGACATTTATTTTTGAAGTATTTCTCCAAACAAGCTTTTTGTAGCTTATGTTTGTTTTTGACTTCATCATTTTTTTTTTTTTTTTGTCACGTAAAGGGTATGTTTATGAAAAACCGAGTTTGTTACTAAAATAAAGGTGAAAAAAATGAAAAAGGTTTTTGGTGGGTAAAAAAAAAAAAATTTGTTTTGGGGGTAATGAAATGAAAGGTTTAGGCTCAAAGGGGGTTTTCTAGGGGATTTTGGGTAGGTAAAAAAAAATGAAAAATAATGGTTTTGAAAGAAAAATAGTTAGTCCTAATGCCTCCATCATTTACTTACTTGGGTTTAAGTTGGTAAGGACCGGGAATGTATCGTCGTGGCAAGTTCTAGATTTGTAAAGACCGAGCGGCTATTCACACAAGAAACGAAAAATGAGCATTTAATCTAGATATGTGTATTTTTATGCTCAATAAAGGCTCAAAACTCACTTTTTGTGGGAATGGGTTTTTTAATGTGACCAAGCATATATAATCGAATTTTAGCTAGACTTGTTATACCGTTTCATAATTTTCTTATGTTAGTTCTTTTTATCACGACGCTATCGGTTGTAAGTTTGTAAAAATATAACCCTTTTATAACTTGTTATTCCCAACTTAAACTAAGACAAGTAAATAAAAAAATGAAAAATTTTTTTGAAAAAAATTTGGGGTGTTTAGCGGTTCCAATAGAGTTTTGTGTAAGGCTTGTTTTAGGATTTTGCAAAATTCCAAGGTTTTAGCATCCCCCCCCCCCCCACACTTAAATTACACATTGTCCTCAATGTGTCCAAAAATAAAGTTTTTGGTTGATTAGAATATGTAAAAGTGTGTTTGAAAACAAAGATTTGTGTTACTGGCGTTCTAGACACGGCCCCGTGTCCATTGGACACGGCCCCGTGGCGAACTGCCAGTAACGAAAAACTTACAGAGGGTGAACACGGGGGCGTGTTGGGTGAACACGGCCACGTGTCCGTCAAAAATCTGCAGGTCAGTAGCCAAACAGCAGAACTGGGAGATGGACACGGGGGCGTGTCGGCTGGACACGTCCCCGTGTGGACAGTCTGTTAGCCAGAAAAAAATAGGGTTTTCTCCCGATTTCTTCCTCCTAGGGCTGCGAGTGCTAATGTTTAGCATTCTAACCCTTGCATTGCACCTGTTCAAGCATTCAATACCATCCAACCAAGCACAAACCATCCTAATCTTACCATAGTCAAATATTATCCAAACATAAAGTAAAAACAAAATAAAGATAAAAAGTAGTTAAGGAAAGTAAATTGTCTTGACAAATGGCACGCAGGCCATGAATTGTTTGATGGAAAAGAAGGGTAATCAAACCTGTGGGCTCATCACCAGCTAGCCCCTTGCTCCTCCCAGCCTCCTACTCCATATCTTCATCACTGTCTTCACCTCCGCCTCCCTGCCTCGCCATGTACTCCCGGATGCTACCGATATCATCCTGTATATCGTTGACGCTGCGTTCGATAGCTCCTACCCGGAGGTGTGTGTTGTTGGCGAGGTTGTAGGTGTTCCTGGTGCACATGAGGTTTTCCTGCAAAAGATCATGTAAACTTTGGAAATTAGGAAAACCGCCTCCTTGAGAGGAGGATTGACCCTGTTCGCCTTGGGGAGGGTATTGGTACTGTGGAGGTGGTGCATGAAGAACTAGAGCCTCTTGCGGGTTCCATGCGTAGCCTTGTGTCCTCTGAAAGCTCACCGTCCCGTCCTCCGCTTCATAGAGCAAGTTCATGGCCCGGCAGATATGGTAATCAACCCGTCCCGACCATGGACTCCTTTCGAAGGACTTCGGGATGTTCGCGAAGTGCTTGAAAAGACGGTACACCCATCCCCCGAAGAAGATTGGTGTAGGAGCAGAGGCAAGGCGGTTCAAGTGCATGTTCCGCAGTAGGAGGTAAGGAACATCGAGAGGCTTCCGGTTGTGGATGCAGTGAAGGACAACCAAATCTCTAACCCCAACAACGCCACTACTGTCATGGCGTTGGTTCAGCGAGTATGTGAGGAGCCTGTGGATGTAGCGATATAACGGGTCTCTCAGTTTGGTACTCTTTGTGCTGCTTGAGTTGTAGATCCCCTCACCGATTTGAGCCCATGCGGCTTGGCGTTCAGTCGCGTCCAAGTCTCGCAATCCCCCGGTATTCTCTTCATTCCCCGCTTCTTCGTCTTTGTACAGCCCAATGATTGATCCGAACTGCGCCATGGAGGTTCTATAGGTCGTACCCCCACATCGAAACTCGACCGCCTCGTGATCAAACGGTTCGCGTCTCGAGTTGAAGATGAACGTGCTATAGAACTCCAATGTGCATTGATGGACCGACCGAAGTCGGGTAGTCAATGCGACGTGCAGTGGACCCGTCACTATGTTGTTGAAGCGGTCCAGTTGGTTTACCATTGTCAGAAGATCGGTACATGCCCGCCTTGGATACTCTTCGGGCCTTGTTTGTAGGACCTCGTAGCGAGCCCTGGCGTCAAGTTCGCTGGCATTGAACCGTGTGAATTTGGACATCTGAAAAGAATACAGCAAAAGTTAGTGCGAAACATGGAAATTCAGGTTGAAAACTGCAAACAGTGGGCTGGACACGGCCCCGTGTTCAGCGAACACGGCCCCGTGTTCAGGCGTCTGTAACACCTAATTTTCATTTTTTCGTCCCGGTTTCGAAAACCTGAAAATTTTTAGCCTAATAGCAGCGGTTTCCCCCGAAAATGAAACCCTAAATGTCATTTTTCCAAAATCAAACCTTTTACCCTTTCAATTTTGTGTTTTTCGGTTCAAGAACAAGGGTTTGTGTTTTTAGTTGAAATCGGACAAATCTATCAACAATACATGTCTATTTACTCCCTACTACTCTACTCTAAACTACTACTAACAATTTTCATCAAAAATTTTGAGTTCGATCCGGATGAACATGAAGAACCCTAGATTTCCCCCAATTTTTGATGTTTTAACTACATGCAAGTAACTAATCTAACTACTAAGAAGGATAGAATCATACCTTGACGTTGTTAGGTTTGGTGGTAACGTTCGAAATCTGCAGAAAATCGCTTCTAACCAGAGAGTTTTCGGCGAAACGGGGCGTGTGGAATGGTGTAACTGATAGAAAAAGAGGGTTTTATCCCGACAGTCGCCTCGACACGGCCCCGTGTCCAGCGGACACGGCCCCGTGCCGGGTGAAATTTTTGAAATTTTTTTTTTTCGTGTTCGTGTGCATGCCCCTTATCTCCGAATAATGGTTAGATGATTTTACCGGTTTCGAATGTATACTTACCTGTAACATGTCGGGTATGAGTTTATTCGTTGACCGTTTGAAGTGCGATTTCCTCTTCCTCATCCTCAATGGATCCTCTGTAGAGTTTCAGCCGTTGGCCATTGACTTTAAATGGTGTCCCATTCCGAGTTTTAATTTCTACTGCACCGTGTGGAAAAACATGGGTGACTGAAAAAGGTCCCGACCACCTAGATTTTAACTTACCAGGAAACAATCGAAGTCGCGAATTGAACAATAGAACTTGGTCTCCAACCCGAAATTCATTAGATTTAATATATTTATCATGCAAATTTTTCATTCTTTCTTTATAAATTTCGGAGTTAGAATATGCATAATTCCTAAGTTCTTCTAATTCGTTATTTGACAAAATCGATTCTTACCGGCAACTTCTAAGTCTAAGTTTACGTTTTTTATTGCCCAGTAGGCTTTGTGAGCGATTTCTACTGGCAAGTGACAACTTTTTCCATAGACGAGTTTATATGGGGTTGTGCCTATAGTGGTTTTATAAGCGGTTCGAAAAGCCCATAAAGCGTCGTCTAGTTTGTCGGCCCATTCTTTTTTATTTATCCCTACGGTTTTCTCAAGTATTCGTTTTAAACCTCGATTAGTCACTTCGGCTTGCCCATTTGTTTGAGGATGATATGCTGTTGAGACCCGGTGATAGACCCCATACCTTGTTAATATTTTTTCGAGTTGATGATTGCAAAAATGGGTACCTCTATCACTTATTAATGCTTTTGGTGTCCCGAAACGAGAGAACAATTTTTTTAGGAATTTTACCACTACTCTTCCATCATTTGTTGGAAGAGCTTCGGCCTCTGCCCATTTAGACAGGTAATCGACTGCCACAAGTATATATTTGTTTCCTTTTGAAGGTGGGAAAGGTCCCATGAAATCGAGTCCCCACACATCAAAGATTTCACAAACGAGTATGCCATTTTGAGGCATTTCGTTTTTGGAAGAAATATTACCTGATCTTTGGCAGGCATCACATGTCTTTACAAGGTTTTGTGCATCCTTGTAAATGGTTGGCCAGTAGAATCCCGAATCAAATACCTTTCTTGCGGTACTTGCGGCACCATGATGTCCTCCGTATGGACTTTCATGACAATGACGGAGTATTCTTCGTGCTTCATTACCATGGACACACATTCGGATGAGTTGATCGGCACACATTTTGAAAAGATAGGGGTCTTCCCAAAAGTAATGCTTTACATCAGCAAAGAATTTTTTCCTTTGATGATGTGGCCATCCTTTGGTGACTATACCGCTGGCTAAGAAATTAGCGTAGTCGGCATACCATGGTTCTTGTCTGCTTTCCATCATTTCCAGGGACTCCGTGGGAAATTTTTCGTTGATTTGCTCGTCCCTGGTTGTCTCCAAAGCTGGGTCTTCTAAGCGTGAGAGGTGATCTGCAGCAGTGTTTTCTGCTCCTCTTTTGTCCTTGATTTCAATGTCGAATTCTTGGAGGAGTAGAATCCACCTTATCAAACGGGGTTTTGCGTCTTGCTTCTTGAAGAGGTACCTGATGGCTGCATGGTCTGTATAAACTATTGTTTTAGAAAGAACAAGATAAGAACGAAATTTATCAAAAGCAAACACCACCGCTAGTAACTCTTTTTCTGTAGTTGTATAATTTTCTTGTGCATCATTTAGAGTTTTACTAGCATAATAAATTGGGTGGAAATGTTTTTCTTTTCTTTGTCCCAATACTGCTCCAACAGCAAAGTCGCTTGCATCGCACATGATTTCGAAAGGAAATTTCCAATCTGGTGCTATCATGATAGGTGCATTAACTAGCATTTCCTTGAGGGTTAGAAATGCTTGATTGCATTCCTTGTCAAAGATGAAGGGTGCATCTTTTTCAAGCAATTTTGTTAGAGGTCTTGAAATTTTCGAAAAGTCCTTGATAAACCTTCTATAGAATCCGGCATGCCCTAGGAAACTTCTGATTGCTCGCACGGAGGATGGAGGAGGTAATCGAGATATAGTCTCAATTTTTGCCCGATCAACTTCCATTCCTTCGCTTGAGATTTTATGTCCGAGTACTATTCCCTCTGTTACCATGAAATGGCATTTTTCCCAGTTAAGGGCGAGGTGAGTTTCCTCACATCGGGATAGCATTCGTTCAAGATTATCGAGGCATTGATCATATGAGTCTCCAAAGATGGAAAAGTCATCCATGAAGACTTCCATGGTTTTTTCAATCATATCATGGAAAATGGCGACCATACAACGTTGGAGTGTTGCAGGCGCATTACATAGACCGAATGGCATGCGTCGATATGCAAAAGTTCCGTAGGGGCATGTGAAAGTTGTTTTCTCTTGGTCTTCTGGTGCTATCGGTATTTGGAAGTAACCTGAAAAACCATCTAAGAAACAATAAAATTTATGACCGGATAATCGTTCTAACATTTGATCAATGAAGGGCAGAGGAAAGTGGTCTTTCCTTGTTGCTTCATTTAATCTCCTATAGTCTATACAGACTCTCCATCCTGTGACGGTTCTTGTGGTTATTAATTCATTTTTCTCGTTAGTTATTACCGTCATACCTCCTTTCTTTGGGACTACTTGGACGGGACTTACCCACGGGCTATCGGAGATAGGGTAGATTAGTCCGGCGTCGAGTAGTTTGATGACTTCATTTTTAACCACTTCTTGAACATTGGGGTTCACTCTTCGTTGTGGTTGAATCACCGTTTTGTAGTCATCATTCATTAAAATTTTGTGCGTGCACATGGAAGGACTTATTCCCTTAATATCTACAAGCTTCCAAGCGATCGCATTTTTGTGTTTTTTAAGTAGGTTAACTAATTTTTCTTTTTCTAAGCTAGTTAATTTAGACGAAATAATTACAGGTAAACTACCATCTTTGCCTAGAAAAGCATATTCCAAACTCTTAGGGAGTTCTTTGAGCTCGATGGGTGGGTCTTTAGGAGACACCTTATTTTGTGGCTCATTTAGATCAAGAACTTTAAAAGTTTGTTCTATGGCTACCTCTTCGTCGACAAAGTGGTCTTCCTCGTGGTTTGTATCAGGTGGTTCAGCTTAATCTTCAATTAGGGGGTCATTGTTGCCAAAAGGATATTTCATTGAGCGCTCAAGATCTATGATCCTTTTGAATGCCCCTAATTGAAGAGTTAGAGTGTTGAATTTCCGGTTTTTCAAAGCTTTGTGAGTTTGTACAAAAGGTTTTCCCAAGACTAGGGGAGCATCATCTAAGATGACGAAGTCGGTTGGGATTACCATTTGATTTGTTTGAACCAAAATATCTTCGACTACACCGATTGATTTCATTACTTTTCGGTCGGATAGAAAAATGGGTATTTAAAGTGGAGTAAAATCACTAATACTTAACTTTTCAAAAATGTAGTTGGGCATTATGTTAACACAAAGATCTTTATCAATAGTGATATTACTAATAAACGAATTTTGAAAGAAACATGGAACCGGTGTGATGTTAATTTCAAAAGGATCTTCCTTTATTAGCGAGGTTTGATCATTAGTTAACTTAACACTTACCATTTCTTTGATTTTAGCACTAGTGTTTAACTCTTTTAAAAACTTGGCATGAGGGGTTATTAAACAATGGTTTTCGAAAGTAGGTGACAAGAGAATAATTTCATCTAAATTGGACTCTTCTTGAATTTCAACATTATCGGACTCACCATTTTCGTTGTTTAACTCATGTGTCTGTTTTTCACTTTCTTGTTCTTCCATTTTTACACTTTCAACTATCTCTACGTTATTATTACTTTTTAACTCTTCTCTCGCGCGGGATTCCTCTTCCCGTGCGCGAGATTCTTTTATGCAACGTTCGATAGTTTTAAGTTGTTCTATTATCCGATTAGTTACTTCGGTGAGATTGAAAGAATTCGGATCATCAAAGTTTGAATCCGGTTGTTCGATCCTTGGTTCCTCATAGTACCCATATGAAGTAGATGGTTCACACCATTGTTCTTCATTGTAAGTGTATGATGGATAAGGGTCGAAACTTTGTTCTTCATAGTACTCATATGAGGTGGGTTGTTCACGCCATGGTTCCTCATAATAAGTGTATGAAGGTGGTGGCTCATATGTTGAATCTTCAAAGTATGAGTATGAAGGCTCATACCTTGGTTCATCAAAATATGAGTATGAGGAAGGAGGTTCATACCTTTGGTCTTCATAGGATGTGTATGAAGTTGATGGCTCGTACCTGGGCTCCTCATAATGGTTGTATGAATTGGATGGTTGATATGAGTTATTATATTGAACCGAGCGTGCATTACGACAATTAGTGCAATAATTACCTCTATAATCATCCTCATCATAGGTGTAGTTGTAATCTCTTGAGTATTGATCCATAGGAATCACTCAACAGACTACAACTGAGTCTCGGGACCAGAAAACAAAAATAAGACGGAAACAGAAGCTGGACACGGCCCCGTGTTGGGTGAACACGGCCCCGTGTTCAGGGACTGTATCTGGGCGTTTTAATTAAATTAACTGGTCACTTTGAGCACGGGGGCGTGTTGAGTGAACACGGCCCCGTGGTCAGACTCTGTATCTGGGTATCTACTCTAAAAATATGCAGCACGGGGGCGTGTTCAGCGAGCACGGCCCCGTGTTCAAGCTACTGTAAATGCAAAACTAAACTAAAATGCAGAAAAAATGCGCGCGTTTTGAAAAGGTTTTGAAAAACTGATTAGGCCGTCGATTTTAAGCTTTCTTAAAATCCTTGTGTCCCCGGCAACGGCGCCAAAAACTTGATGTGCGTTAGGTGTAATATATTTTTAGATGTTTATTTGAGCCTTTTTTACACTTTTAGCCAAGTTTTAAATTTATAAAACACGATATTCACTAACACTAAACACACATATGGGCAAGTGCACCCATCGTGGACGTAGTATAGTGTTGGTAAGATACCGAGGTCGTCCAAGGACACAAGAGCTTTTAATACCGGTTTATCCTCAACGTCTAATCAAATCAAAAAGTTAGAAAAATGTTTTAAACTAAAAAAAATAAAAAACTAACTAAATGCTGAAAAAGAAAATAAAATAAAAACAGATAGACAAGATGAATCACTTGGATCCGACTCGTGTATTAGTATAACCTTTGATTATTTTCGCACTTTTGCACTTGTTTAAGAGATTATCTTAGTTATTGTAGTAGGCCCCTCTTTTGAAGGCGACGTTACCCTCAACCCAGTAGTTTGAGTCAGCAAGGATACAATCCTAAAGGGTCGGATTATTGAAAGATAATGAATTAAGTTATTAATGCAAATTATGGTAGGCCCCGCTTTTGGCGGTGACGTTACCCTCGGCTAAGTAGTCTGAGTCAGCAGGGATACAGTCCTAAATAGCCGGGTTATAGTATTAATAGTAGTTAGCTTATGAGGGGGTCAAAGAGTTTGGATCCCCGCCATCCAATACCTATGGGCATTGAAGGAGATCCTACTAAATTTGACCCAGGTCCCAAGCAGGACCTCTAAACGCTGAACAAGGGCAAGACCCTTACCAAACCGTTCCCTTAACCCCCGACCAGGTAGCCAACATACCTCCATATAGACCGTGGAGATATGAATGGTGAAAATCCTTTATTTTATATAGACAGTAAAATAACGCCAAGACACCACGGACAAACGATAAGGAAAGATCACCTTCAACATAAGTAACTAGTTATTAAAGTCATTAATACAAAACCAAATAAAAAGTGCAAAAGATTAAAAATAAAAAGTATTATACTAAACACTTGTCTTCACCAAGTGATGTAAGAGACTTAGGCAAACATGGCCTTGATTGTCAAGAACTCTTACGATCAATCTTGGATCCCGAGACGACTCACACACTCTACGATGGACAATGGATGATGGTGGTGGATGATGGTGTTATGGTGGTGATGGGTGGTGGATGAAGTGTGAGAGAGGTGGTGTGCCAAGGGATGAGAGAGAATGAAACCAAGCTCCTCTATTTATAGGCTGAACAGAACGCTGGACACGGCCCCGTGCCCGTCTGACATTCTCTCTCTTCATTAATTGTAATTGCGAATTACAATTAATGCGCCTGCTGTACTTTCAACACGCCCCCGTGCCCGCTGGGCACGGCCCCGTGGTGAGCAATGGAAGCTTCTACTAGTTTGTCTTTTCTGCTGCTTCCTGGGCACGCCCCCGTGTTCACTGGACACGGGGCGTGTTCAGACTCTGTTCTCTTCTCTTTGTCTTGGGAGGTGCCGTTGAGTGTCCGGGCAGTTTACGTTTGTTCCTTTTCTTGTATTTATGGTAGAATTAGTGGTCTTTTTGCTTCTTTTGTGATTTTGAGCTCATTTCATCCTGAAAATACAAAAGGAAGACAAAAACACTCTTTTTCCAACATTAGTACTTAAAAAGGGTTAGTTTTATGCCTTAATTGATGTGTTTTATATGTTGCATTTTACACACATCATTTGGTGATGCCTGAGAGATTAGACATACACTTTGTGGCATGGGGTTATTTTTTAACATATCATCAACATATACATTTCCACTTCTGTTAGCCACAAGTTGAGCATTATCGGCAAAAGCACTCAATTTTCTTTGCAAGCTCTGGCCCAACTATTTTACATGATTTTTTTTTTGTGAAAAATGTACCATACTCTTTGTCACACATTTGTGACACACCTAAAAGGTTAAACTTTAAGTTGTTAACAAGATTAATATTTTCAAATTTCAATTTACCAGCATTTACTTCCCCCGACCCAAGTATTTTTCCCTTTGAATCATTTCCAAAAGATATATTAGATCCTGTATGAGCCCTAAAGTTAAACAAGAGATTCTTACAGAATGTTATTTTGGGATGAAATATGTATAATTAATACAAGCATGTTTTGTGTAGAAGACGGCCAGAGGGGACACAAGTGCTAATGGACTAGCATGCCAAGAAAAACTGAATAGTATGGTTGCGGAGGAAGTGGGGAAGGCCTTGCTGTAACATCCGCCAAAAACGAATATGTAACACCCCGAAAATGAGTTTGGTAATCAAACCACATTAATATTTATGAACGGGTAAAATACCGTTAGTGGTGAAATTAACCCGATAAATATTAGGAATTAAATAAATAAACCTAATATTAATTAAAAGGAGAATAAATACGTTGAGAAAAACAAAGTATATAAAAAGGGGCCCGAGTTAACGGGACTTAAGATAAACGAGTTATAACTCTCGGAACCCACTAAGTTAACTAGGAATAAATAACCTAGTTAGTTATTTGTTTTAAAACAATAAAGAAGCATGAATTAGTAAGCCTTTTATAAACCTTGAATATTGGAGGGACGAAAATAGGCAAAAGTGAAAGTGAATTTAATAAAAGAAAAATCTACACCAAAAACACACACAAGAGTGTGTTCCTGGTCGACTTCTACACAGAGCAAAGGAGGGTTCTTCTCTTGAACCCTAAATCAAAAAATCATCAAATTAAAAGAGAAATCGAGCCGAGAAATTGGGGCTTTTAATAAAAACGTGATCACCAAGCTTAGGGAATCACAAGGTATGTTGAAATTTGATGATTGGTAATTCTATAAACTTTTCAGAAGTTGTTTAACATGGTTTTCGCGGACGTTTTGTCAACAAAATAGTTGTTGACAGCAAGCAGGTCTGTATTTGCAGAAATTGTTCGAGGCCTTAAACACTTAGTTTTGACTCAATATTTGGTCAGAAGTGGTATAAGAATATAAATGATGATTGGTAATTTTTATAAACTTTTCAGAAGTTGTTTAAGATGGTTTTCGCGGACGTTTTGTCAACAAAATAGTTGTTGACAGCAAGCAGGTCCGTATTTACAGAAATTGTTTCGAGGCCTTAAACACTTAGTTTTGACTCAATATTTGGTCAGAAGTGGTATAACAATATAAATGATGATTGGTAATTTTTATAAACTTTTCGGAAGTATTTTAATGTGGTTTTCGCGGATGTTTTGTCAACAAAATAGTTGTTGACAGCAAGCAGGTCCGTATTTGCAGAAATTGTTTTGAGCCCTTAAACAATTAGTTTTGACTCAATATTTGGTCAACAGTGGTATAACAATATAAATGATAATTGGTAATTTTTATAAATTTTTCGGTAGTTGTTTAACATGGTTTTCGCGGACGTTTTGTCAACATAATAGTTGTTGACAGCAAGCAGGTCCGTACTTGCAGAAATTGTTTGGGGTCTTAAACACTTAGTTTTGACTTAATACTTGGTCAGAAGTTGTATAATAATATAAATGATGATTGGTAATATTATGTATTGTTAAGTGTTACAAATACAGGCAAGCGGAAAGTATGAGCATGTTTTGCCAAAGTTGACGAAAGGTAATGCAATGTATTAAAAACGAGTCAATGTTGACCCGTGACAGGTACGCACAAGGAATGATACTCTCGTGAAGGGTACATGTACCAACCATAATATGGATTATGGTTGGAGGAAATAAGAGTTTTTTTTAAGAGTTGATAAAATTATAGTTTGACATAGATACCCATAACGGGTCAAATAATTCGGTTTAAGAACCGGAAATTTGAATTTGAAGGAAACAAGAATTTTGAATAATAGATGAATGACTTGGATGGAAATATGTTTATATCTTGTTGTGAAGCTGTCAAAACTAACTTTTATGTTGGTTTTGATTTTAGGAATGTCCTATGGAACTCCAGATGAGGATCAAGCAAGAAAGGAGAACCGAACACATGTCTCGAACCTTCCGCAACGATCTTATTTTGTTCTAGTTTAAAAAGTGGATATTGTAAACACTTGAAATTATATTTTGGAATGTTTTAAATTAAGTAAGAAGTTTAACTTGGAAAAGTTTTTGTAAGCTTTCATTTTCGTATAAAATACGTGTTTAATATTATAATGTTGATTAATAGAGACGGGTCTTACGTTCATTAATAATTTATTTTCGTAAATTATGCCAAAACTGTTAAAAAAATATGGGTGTTACAGGAACTTAGAAACCCGATCTGTTTGTAAACTAGATCTGAATTGTAATAAATAAAGACACGTATTTCATCAGTTATTATGTATTATTTTTATTAGTTTGAATATTGCTAAGTTAATTAATGTCTCACCAGTGATTCAAACAACATCACGTTTAAACGACACCATGCTTTCAACCAACACCACCTATCCCTAAACGATAACCCCATCTCTAAACTCCACCTATCTTAAACAACATTATCCTAAATGACACTATCACCTACCTTCAAACGACAACCTAAACAACAACTTTAAACTTCAAATGATAAGTGTCTATCACCAAACAATATCTGGTGTTGTTTGACACTCACCCAAATGACAACCTTACATCCACCAAACGACATTCATTGTCGTTTGACACCATGACCAAACAACACAGGCTCCATGTTATACGACATGGACCTTCACCTTCCTTTTTTTCTTCAATCATGATAACCCAACTCTCAAGCAACTAATCCAATTGTTTTTAGCCATGATTAATATCCTAATTTACCCTATATAAAGTCTAAGCACTAATAAACAGCCATAACATGTCCCAATACATCCTTATTTTTGTATAATTTGAAATTAAATCAACCACCATTAAAGCCTCCTTAATAGCAAAATTTTTAGAACTAAATTCGTTTATCACAACCCCTAATATCAGAACCAAACATCATCTCCATCCTCTGCCCTCAATACCTACTCTCAAAATCTGTTTAACACCATTCTAATTCACGATTTTGAGCAAGTATCAAAGCTAGGGCTTGGAACTTCCCATCACGAATTCTCCTTGGTATCTCAACCAAATTAGGTAGTTCTTGAGCCTAACTTGGTTTATTTTTCATGCTCTACAAAACACCTCTATCAATGCCTGTGATAGAGGGCTTACAAATTCGAATTTAAATTCTTGATATTCTAGGGTTCTTAGTTTATAGTTTTGGGACTTTTGATCTTAGGAATGGTGTTTTGATGAAATTGAATCCATGTTACTATTCATAATCACATTAGAAGTATTTGTGTAAATTTTGAGAATTTTCAGACATCTATTGAATTTATTTCATATTTTAGTCACAATTTATCATTAGGAAATTGTATAAAATATAAAATTTATCAACATAAAATTATATAAATATTATTTCTGATTATTACCTAATATATTTATGTCATGGAATTTTTATAAAAAACTATTATAATTTTTGGTGATTTAACTTGTAACAAAAGGAGTTAAGAAATTTTAAAATAAATAAGTTTCTATATAAAATTAATTATGATTATAAAATCCGAATTATAAAGTCATTGAATAAAATTTACTAACTTATCTAATTTCTAAACATTTATAAAATATAGTAACATATCAAAATGTTATTTATAAACTAATCATATTTATTATACAATTTTACAAATAATAACCTACTATTTATGTCAGAAATGAGTCTATACAAAAGTCCCTAAATCATATGGTTTATTTTATATTTTGTTTACGTGTTGGTTGTTTAGTATTTTTCCGTTATTTTATATTTAGGGTGATCACTAATATTTTTTTCTCTCGTGTGGTGTTGTCGTGTATCAAAGCTACGCAAAATAGTGAGTAGATCTCTAATTCCCCCTTTTACAATTAATCTTTTGGGTTGTGTCATGTTGATACGTGGTTGTAAACCGGTGCTCGTTATTGTTTAACTTGACGTTTTTACGTAAGTTTTAGTTTCGAATAGCCTACTTTTAATCAAGAATGTGTTTTGCAGGTTTGATGGAGTTTAAGGAGCTTTTCGGGAGCTTTACGGGTCACTGGGTCGAAAACCGGAGCACCGGGATGCGTTACGGATCAACCGGGAGTGCAAGAAGCGAAAAAATGAGAATTGAGTTTCAAGAGGCCGTCGCCGACGGGTCTAGGGCCGTCCCGGACGGGCTCTAGAAACACCCGTCGGCCAGAAACACCCGTATCCAGGTGCATAACCCGTCGGCAGAACATGCAGTTTTGGGGACCCGTCGGCGACGGGGTCAGGCCCGTCGGCGACGGGTAGTGGATTCTCAAAACGCGAATTTCGTTAATTTGAAGGCTAAGCTCGATTTTGATTGGTGTTCTTTCATTCAAGACGGGGGTTACACTCACTTGGGAGTTTGAATCTCAAGCTTGGAGCCTAATTCACCTAACAATTCATCTCGAATTCCATCTATCACTACATCTCCAACCCGAATCAAGAATCAACCACCATCATTCATCACAATCTTGATTCCCAACCCTAGCCATCAATCCATTTATCCATCCACCCATCATCATCCATCACCAACCTTCATCATTCACCAATCCTCCAATCAAGCTTCAAGATGACTCCATCTGCATTCCAAACATCTGGTGATCAAGTTGCATCAACCATGAGCGGCTAATCATCTCGGTTTCACCCCGGTGTAGGTAGTTGTTAATATTAGGGTTTCAATTTGTTCTTGTTTCATCTTAGTGACAATTTGTATTTGGTTTTTGAAACTCTTGACAATAGTATTACATTTGTTACGAATTCGTGAATTGTCGAGCGATGTTAAAAGTTATGACTTTGCGAAACGGTGATATGTAATTGTACATTGTCATTGTTAGGATTTACTTGTGTTGATTACAAAGTGTCTTTTTGTCCGTTCTTCGGGGCGTTGATAATTAGTAGCACCTAAGTCACGGTACACTAAATCCGTTAATCAAATGCATTTGAGTTGAAACTAAAACTTGTAGAAATCCTAGGTTAGCAATTACCGAAACCGGGTGTGATTCCTTTTTATCATTATTGTTCTAGTATCCAATTTTCTTGCAATCGTTAGTTAGTAGTTGTTAATTAATTAATCCAATTTCAGTAGTTCAAATTCACATCTTTCTACTAAACAAAAATACAAAAATATCTGGCAAGCTTCATAATTGTGACAATTCTTTATAATTCAGTCAAATCCATACACAAACCACATACTCTTCGTGGTTCGACCCCTTGCTACCACTAGCTATTTGTTAAGGGTAATTAGGGCATATAAATCTTATCTTTGACCGGAGCGCGACACTCCGATCAAATTTTGGCGCCGCTGCCGGGGAGTGCGTGCGCTTTGTGTTTGGATATTGTTTGAATTTATGTGATTAACTGTTTAATCTGTTTAGCTCTCTTTTTGTATTTGTCTTTTTCCTTGTTACGCGGGGTGTGTTACTTGTGCAGGTTACAGGTAGTGCATGCATACGCGGAACTCCGGGAGGACTTCACCTTTAGTCTACGAACCGGAAATTGAAAGACTCGCAAGAAGGAACCTAGCAAGCCGGTTAGAAGCAACTCTTGCTTCTAATCAAACCAACCAAACACCACCACTCACGCCGACCATTGAAACCGATTCAATGGCGAATCAAAATTCCAATCAAAACCAGAACCAATTCCAATCCCCGATGATGAACCGTATAGTGTTCCCGGTTATCAATCGCCGGAACATGTAAGCATCCATACGGAAAATTCGGACGATGGGGGGGGGGGTACTACGATGATCGGGTTAACGATGATGAAGATTGGGGCTACGTGAATAGGGGAAACATCTAAAACACTAGAAGGTATGATGATGAGGAATTTGGCTACCAAAATGCCAATTATGTTGGGGACGATGAATACGGTTATGGAGGTGGAAGAAATGATGGTTATGGGAACAACCGTCAACCACGAAACAATAACCAACGGAACCGGAATGATGGGTTTTTTAATAACCACAACGCAAACCCTAACCGGATTTCTCGTTTCGTGGGAGGTGGTAACCCAAGGGATAATCGAAGGGAGGATCGAAGAGATGATTGAAGAGGTGAAAGACGGGATAATAGAAGACCGGTCGATCAAGAAGTTAACGGTCCACAACGTCGTCAACAACCTCCACGGGGAGTAAATGACCGTTTTCGACCGATAGTGACCGAGAATAATTCTCCGATAGTGTGCGAAAGGAGGATGTTTGATTGTAAACCGCATTACATCAACATACTTCCTCACTTCAATGGAAGGTCCAATGATGAACCATACACACATTTAACGGAGTTCTCTTCCATTTGTGATACTATTGGGGGGCACAATTTCGCACTAGAGGAAGTTAAGCTTCGGTTATTTCAATTTTCGTTGAAAGACAAGGCAAAACAGTGGTTCCTCACACTTCCGGCCAACAGTATTCGAACTTGGGAACAAATGCAACAAGCATTTTTGGATGAATACTATTCTATGGCAAAGACCGACGATGCTAGAGATGAAATTCGATCATTTCGTCAACTTTCGAGTGAACCTTTACATGAAGCATTTACCCGATTCAAGGAGTTGATGAGGATATGCCCACATCACCAAATAGAAAAGTGGGAGTTGGTGAAGTGTTTTGTACGGGGATTAGATGACACCACTTGGAATCGTCTCGAGTCAACAAGCAATGGAACACTCTTGAGCAATCATGAAGACGATGATTGGGAATTCTTGGAAAGGATGAGCAAGCGGTCTAAAGAAAAAGAATCGGCCGATAGAGCAAAGAGACATCCAGTTTCCCGGTCACTTCCCGATCTTGATTCCAAGGATCGAATCTCTTCTTTGGAGCGAGAAATGGCTCGTCTAAAGAAGAAAGAGGTAAATGCGGTTCAGTTTGCGGTTTGTGAAGAATGTGGAGATATTGGGCATACAACCGATCAATGCCCAATGGGGTCGAGTGGTTACACTGAAGAAGTCAACCAAGTATATGGAGATAGGAAACAGTACGACATGAACTCCAATACTTACCATCCGGGTTTGAGAAATCACCCCAATTTTCGGTATGGCAACGCTTCAAATCAAATGAACCCGAATTTCCAATCGGGTAATCAAGGAGGAAGTGGGTCATCATATCAAAACCGTCAAGGTGGTAACCAAGGAGGTTACCAACGAAATTACAACCAAGGGTACCAAGGTGGGTACCAAAAGAATTATAATAATCAAGGCGGTATCGGGAATGGGTCGAACAATCAAACCGGTGGCGATGACTTGAGTGCCAAGATGGATGCTTTGCTAAACATGCAAAAAGAATCTCAAAGCAACATAAAAGAGACTCACAATGATGTCAAAGAGATAAAGAAGACAAACGAGATTTGAGACAAAGCACATGAGGCATTGGCGAAGCAAGTGGGTCAACTAGCGGAAGAAGTGGCCCAAATAAAAGGAAGCATGGGGAAGCTTCCAAGTGACACCACGGTAAACCCTAAGCATCAAGGGTCGAGCTCGAGAAACACACGTGAGGTACATTTAAATGAAATTTCTTTACGTAGTGGTCGAGTCATAGATAATGGTGTTAAACCACCATCACCCCAATTTGTTGAAGGGGTGGTGGAAGATGCGAGTGAAGATGAGCGTGAGGATGATCAAACGGGTCAAAATAAAAATGATTTGAAAAAGAAAAACAACCCACCCGTTGGGACCATCCCCGTCCCCAAGGCTAAGGAAAAGGGTGTGGAGGCTAATACCGCCCCTTATCCCGAAGCATTGAAGGGACCCATGAAAAAAGTTGTAAACAAAAGAGGTCCACAACAAGAAGAGTTGTTGGAAATTTTCAAACAAGTCAAAATTAACTTACCTCTTTTGGATGCAATTAAACAAGTACCGTCGTATGCTAAGTACTTGAAAGATTTGTGTACCCAAAAACGCACTCACAAATTTCCAAAAAAATTAGATTTAACCGAAAACGTGAGTTCGATTCTTTCGGGTGCACTTCCACCTAAGCTCCAAGATCCGGGAGCGCCTATCATTTCAATTCAAGTAGGCGATTTTAAAATCAACCGGGCACTTCTAGATCTTGGTGCTAGCGTAAGCATTCTACCGGGTAGCTTGTATGACCAATACGAGTTTGGTCCACTTCAATCGTCAAACACCACCGTGGTGTTAGCCGATTTGACACCCAAACTACCCCGTGGAATTGTTTCGGATGTGATAGTGAAAATCGAGGATTTTTACTATCCGGTGGACTTTCTTGTGCTTGATTATGTGGCCAAGGACCCAACCAAACAACCTACGGTGATTTTGGGTCGACCGTTCTTAGCAACTGCAAATGCTCAAATTGATTGTAGAACAGGAACGGTCGACATGACATTTGGAAACCGAAGGTTGAGGTTGCATGTTTTTTCCGGACTTATGAGCCCTCCAGTTGATGATGAATGCTATATGGCAGACATTGTTGACACGTGTATACCTCTTTGCGATACAATCGTTTATGGGGAAAACACAATGGAGGAATGTTATATGTTTGACAGGTCACAGGTGGAGGTGGAGCAAAGCATAGACGAGGAAGTAAGGAGTTTGGAGGTGCTTGCGGTTAGAGAAGGAAAACCGACATGGACGCACCAAGTTGAAAGCTTACCGGAGAGCATTGACACTAAACTGAAGCTGTCATTAGTAGAGCCTCCAGAAGTTGAGTTGAAGGCATTGCCAAAGCATCTCAAGTATGCTTATGTTGGAGAAGGCAATACACTCCCGGTTATTATTGCATCGAATTTAACCGTGGAGCAAGAGAGACAGTTGATGGAGGTGTTGGTCACCAATCGGGCGGCGATTGGATGGACCATTGCGGATTTGAAGGGTATTAGTCCCTCGGTGGTGATGCATAAAATCATCACGGAAGAGAATGTGACTCCTGTTCGAGATGCACAAAGGCGGTTAAATCCGAACATGCGGGAGGTCGTGAAGAAAGAAGTGTTGAAGTAGCTTGATGCGGGTATCATTTACCCGATCTCGGATAGCTAATGGGTGAGCCCAACACAGACGGTTCCCAAGAAAGCGGGTATCCAAGTCGTCAAAAATGACGCAGGTGAAGAGGTAGCCACCCGGCCGGTAACCGGGTAGCGAATTTGTATTGATTATAGGAAGTTGAATACCGCAACTTCCAAAGATCATTTTCCTTTACCTTTCATAGATCAAATAGTTGAGAAATTGTCGGGGCAAAAATTTTATTGCTTCTTAGATGGTTATTCCGGTTATAACCAAATTGCTATCCATCCGGAAGATCAATCAAAGACTACGTTTACATGTCCTTATGGTACTTTCGCATTTAGGCGAATGCCGTTTGGATTATGTAACGCTCCCGCCACCTTCTAAAGGTGCATCATGAGTATCTTCTCCGATATGGTGGGAAAGTCTTTGGAAATCTTCATGGATGATTTCTCAATTTTTGGATCATCTTTTGAGACTTGTTTGGACCAACTAGATAAAGTGTTAAAACGATGTGTTGAGACTAGTTTGGTCCTAAGTTGGGAAAAGAGCCATTTTATGGTTCAAGAGGGAATTGTGTTGGGACACGTGGTGTCAAGTCGTGGGATAGAGGTTGATCGTGCTAAGGTACAAGTTATATCTACTTTACCATATCCCACGACTGTTAAAGGTGTTAGGTTGTTTTTAGGTCATGCGGGGTTTTATAGGCGGTTTATTAAGGGTTTTAGTGATATAACAAAGCCTTTATGTAATTTGTTGTTAAAAGACCACCCGTTTGATTTCAATGAAAATTGCCAAAATGCTTTTAACAACTTGAAAGAGAAATTAGTGGAGGCCCCAATCTTGCAATCGCCAAATTGGTCTTTACCTTTTGAAATAATGTGCGATGCAAGTGATTATGCGGTAGGGGCCGTGTTGGTACAACGGGTTGACAAGAAACCCGTTGCCATATACTACGCAAGTAAGACTCTTTCGGATGCGCAATTGAATTACACAACCACCGAAAAAGAGTACTTGCGGTGGTATATGCATTGGATAAATTTCGGTCTTATATATGGGGTAGTAAAGTGATTATTTACTCGGATCACACTGCAGTTAGGTACCTCATGGAGAAAAAAGATGCAAAGCCGAGGTTAATCCGATGGGTGTTGTTGCTCCAAGAGTTTGATTTGGAGATACGGGACAAGAAGGGCATTGAGAACGTGGTAGCGGACCACTTGTCCCGCTTGATGGTTGAAGAGGATCCGAAAGCTTTAGAAATCAATGAGTCCTTCCTAGATGAGCATATAATGAAATTGGATAAATTGCCATGGTATGCTAACATTGTCAATTATCTTGTTACAGGTGATATGCCGGCACATTGGGATAGACGGAAAAGGCAACACTTCATGTCCCAAATCAAATACTATCGGTTGGAAGAACCGCATTTGTGGAAGGAGTGTGCGGATCAAGTTATAAGGAGATGCATTGATGACGAAGAGATTCCGAGCGTGTTGCAGCATCTACACTCGTTTGCATGTGGTGGTCACTTTAGTGGTCACAAAACGGGTCACAAAGTGTTGAATAGTGGCCTTTATTGGCCTACTATCTTCAAAGATGCAAATGAATTTGCCAAAAATTGCATAGAGTGTCAAAAATTAGGGGGTATCTCAAAAAGGGATGAGATGCCCATGCAACCAATCCTTGTAATCGATGTCTTCGATGTATGGGGTATTGATTTCATGGGCCCATTCCCCAATTCCTATGGCAATTTGTATATCTTGGTGGTCGTTGACTATGTGTCAAAATGGGTCGAAGCAATAGCCACCAAGACAAACGACCATTCCGTAGTATGTAATTTTGTCCAAACCAATATTTTCTCAAGGTTTGGGATTCCTCGTGTCATTATAAGTGACGGAGGATCCCATTTTAAAAATTTTCGGTTTGGAAAACTTCTTAAGCGGTTTGGTGTTGACCATAGGATTGCCACCCCCTATCACCCGCAAACAAGCGGGCAAGTTGAGGTGTCAAATAGGCAAATCAAAGAGATTTTGCAAAAGACTGTGCGGGCGGACCGTAAGGATTGGTCAATTAAGTTGAACGATGCTTTATGGGCCTACCGTACGGCACACAAGACACCCATTGGCACTACACCTTACCGGTTGGTTTACGGTAAAAACTGCCATTTACTGGTTGAACTTGTGCACAAATCGTTATGGGCTAGTAAAGAGGTTAATGTGCAATATGATGATGCAGGTAAAGAACGGAAGCTCAAATTATATGAGTTGGAGGAGCTACGGGAGATGGCATATGAATACGCGTCTAAGTACAAGGATGGGATGAAAAGAGTGCATGATGCCAAGTTGAGAAAGAAAGAGTTTGAAGTGGGTCAAAAGGTGTGGCTCTACAATTCGAAGCTCAAATTCTTTCCCGGAAAGCTTCGAAGCAAATGGATGGGACCCTATGTTGTCACCCGGGTCGGACAATTGGGTGATGTTACTATCGAGGACCCGAAGGACGGGGTACGACAAACGGTAAATGGTCATCGGCTAAAACCGTTTCTCGATGGTAACGAGAAAGTGGATGAAAACAAGGAATCGGTAAGCTTTGTGGTAAGTTTCCCGGTTTACGAGGTCGAATGAAAAGGACCGGTAACATTTGGTGTAAAGTTATGTATAATTATTTAATTGTTTGCGTATTTGGATGTTAATCGTTTCCGTTTCATACTAACCTCTCTTGATTGTGTGAAGTTCGGGCACTCCAAACGGGTCATGAAGATACAAGGTATGTTTTAGACTTAGTTATGTGCATTGAGGACAATACACGATTTTTTTTGGGGGATGGTAGGGCCGTTGACGGTTGTTGCGTTTAAAAAAAATAAAATAAATAAATAAATAACACCCGTCGGCGACGGGGTGATGTCCGTCCCGGACGGGCTTTAGATTTGACCCGTCGCCACCTGTTTTCCGTATCCAGACATTTAAGCCGTCGCCACCACTCCCATTTTCCCTTGCCCGTCGGCGACGGGGTGGGACCCGTCGGCGACGGGTTGTCAATTCTCTTCCGACGCCAGCTCGTGTCAGCATGTTTAGAAACGCCTCCAACCTCTCCAAACCTCATCACAACATATACCAAACTCGGTTTTGACCACATAATCACCCCACATTCCTTACCTATTAGTTAAGACCTCATAATTTCCCTGCTCTCTCTCTCCTCACCTATACATCTTCTCCATCTTCTTCATCCTTTACTCTCAAAACCCTAAAACCTTCAAGCTTTCATAACATGCTCAATTCCATCAACTGATTTTGAGTCCATCTTGGGTAATTTTTCAAGAAGAACAAAACCCCCAACACGGTTTCCTTCAATTCTTGCTATTTTGCGAGATTTCTGGGCGGATACTTAGGGGTTTTTGAAAGGGTGTTCGTCAATTTACTTGCTTTACATCTTTTCACAGTTTTTCTAGTTCCAACAACACAAAGGTATGGACTCTCTCTAATCTTATGCTTGATTATCATATATGTAATGTTTTTCTTCCGAAGTTTTAAACTTTTTAGTTTAAGAGTAGGTTGTTTAGACAATGCGTGTTGATCTAGCATGATTTTGAGTAAGATTAGTTGTTGTTGATGGAATTGAGCATGTTTTAACTAGAGTGAAGTAAGTACACTGTTATGCACATGATTGAACATGAAAGTGATGTTGAATACATTGTTGAAATTATAAGAAGTTGTAAGATTAACAAGGAAATTAATAAGTTCATGATAAAATTTGCGACTTTGAAAGTATAAAAACGCGATTTTACTTTCACTTGTTAATTAAAAATTTCAACATCACACCTCATGTTCAAAGTTTGGGAGTTTAATGAAGGTTGAATTTATATTGATGTTTGCTTGTTTGTGATTGTAGTTATGGCGGGTGGCAAGAGACAAAAAACTACAGGCCAAGCATCATCATCAGGGGTCGGTTCTTCTTCCAGTTTAATACCGAAGAAGTGGGAGCAACTAAGCTCCGTAGAGGAGAACGATGCAAGATTATACAGACAGGATTGGGAGTGGGCGAAGTTTAGGGATAGCCAAAGTGCTAAAATTTGGGATGACGAGAAGAACAAACCGTTGTCGGGTTATCAAGACAGGAAGTTAGAGGCTAAGTTGTGGAAATGGAAGATGGTGAACGGTGTGAACACTTCAGTTCCAACAAGGGTAATATGTGAACGGGTTGTGAACGTAGAAGAATTTCGTCAGATCAGGATTGTGCAGATGTTTGAACGTCTAGGATGGGAAAGTGTCCTTGATTGGTGTGAAGATAATACCTCCAGGATATACTTAGCGGAAGTATGTGAATGGTTATCTACCTTGAAGCTCGTGAACAAGAATGAATCTCCATCACAGTGGAAGTTGGTGGGAAAGACTACTCGAGGGAACATGACAATGTCCTTCGAGACGATGAATCGTATTGCTCGTTTCGACTCCTTGGGAATACAAGCATATGATTACCCATCCATCGAACATTTTTTGGATAATCATTTGAACAACAACGATGCCGAGCAACTGTTAGATATTATCTTACCGTTCAACAAAGGGGGAGAATTGAAAAGAAAGCAAATGTCGCTTGAGGGAAAGATTCTTCAAGGGATTTCTGTTGAGAACATCTTGGCGAGGTTTGGTGATCATGGAGGTGTTAGAGTGAGTGACTGTAGGGTGGTGCACGCCTTGCTTTATGGAACCCCAACGTTGTCATGGCGCCATATAGTAATGATGAACACTTGGGCTACTAGGGAGTCGTCCCAGAGGCGTTTTATTCCGTACGCACGCCTCATTAGCGCCATGATTGTGCAACAAAATTGTTTACCCCTGGAATCACTATGGGTTTCTAAGCCGGTGGAGGAATTTAATTTGGCGTACATGAGGAAGAATTGGAAGATAGAAGTTAAGTTCTCGGGAAATAGGTACATTGTGACCGATGATTTGGGCAACAAGTATGAGATCCGTACTTCTGGAGCACCACCAGTAGAGGAAGAAGATGAAGAAATGGGGGAGGAAGAAGAGGAAGTTGAACCCTCCGGTGCACAAAGACCAAGGCAACGGTACATGCAGCCACATAGGGAAATTAACGCAGATGTGGCGGGTTTTGTGACCATGAGACGGGTGCCTTCCTACAAGAATTTTGATCGGGGGCAACATGAGCTATATGACAATGTCTCCGCTTGTATAGGTGAAGGAAGGGAGTACAATCGAAGAAGGGAAACTTGGGAGGGGTCCCATGGATCCTCAATGCAAGAATATTGGGCAGCTCAAGAAGCCCATAGGGAAAGAATGAACAAGTTTATGGAAGAACAAGAACTGTTCCAAGCGATGCAAAGATCACACATGGAACAGTTGGCAAAAATGCAGGAGGATGAGGCTGCCCGAAGACGGGCATGGGAAGAAGTAGCGACAGCGCGTCAACAGGAAGAAAGAGAATTGAACCGACGCCGTTGGAGTGCCTTGTACGTCTCTCAACAAATGGCGATTAATAACACCAAAGTGCTCCATGATCAGGAGCGACACCAAAGAGACTACCAAGCTGGCCTCCCATATGCTGAGCACTCGGGGTGGACAAATTACTCCGAACTTCCTCACCCGCAAGGCCCATCCGACCCGACTCCGCATTGGCCCGAAGCGGTAGGGTCTAGCTTTGTCCCGATCCCGTACCAACCACCGCCTTAAGGGGAGCAAAGTCCCCTCGATAACTATAGGGAGATGTTCGAGGCCCTCACTGGTTATCCTTACCAACCTAACCAGCCAATGGATCCAAACGAGCGATATCAGCGGTAGAGGTATGGTATATTTTATGTTGTTGTTGTTGTATATTTTGTTCCTTTATTTCTTGTCGTTTTTATTTAATTTATGCCTAGATAAATGAACTTTGTGGGTGTGTTCTCTATATAACCCTCACGAGACCTCTCGTCCTCCCAAGCTATTGGGGGGTTTAAAAGGGCTTGTTGCATAAGCTAAATGCAACCGTGATTCCTACGAAAGTGAGTTAGGTTTGTTGTTGTTGTAAAATATTTTCCACATAAAATCGAAGTAAAATAATGCATGGCTTGGTAATGTGTTCATAAAAAGGGAAGAACTACGTAACTAACAAATTTTGATAGTTGTGAGAAGCATGCTTCTACACAAGGATTAGAATTTGTAGGTATAACATGTTCGCGGGACAACCATTTTTATGAAGAGTCAAAGGACGTGAGCATCAAGCGAAAAAAAATCAGGTGCATGTGTTTCTTTGTACTTGGATTCTTAGTTAGGAATAAGTGGATTGTAATGTGTATTTTAATTTCCAGGGTGAAAAGTTGGGAAGGTTAGTCGTGTCACATCCCTTGTGCATTTTTAAAACTCTAGTTCTTACACATTGAGGACAATATGTACTTCAAGTGTGGGGATGGGGGAGTAGTAAAAATTTTCGATTTTTACCCATGCATTTAAACACTACACATTGAGGACAATGTTTGCCTCAAGTGTGGGGATGGGGGAAAATTTCAAAAAAAAATTTCAAAAATTTTCTTGTTTCAAAGGCGATCTTAAAAGCACAAGTAACTAAGTCAACGAGGGATGACACAACCCATTTGGTCTTTTGTCATGGTCAAGTTCGAATTAATAACATAACGGGTATTTAGCGGATGGTTATTTGGGAATAATCCGCCTAAGAAACTAGTATATCATGCATATCACATATCATACCCTTATACATGAGGTTTGAGCCACTTTTATATCATAGAGCTACATTTACATGTTTCTTTGTTGAGTGGACCATTAGTCGCGTATTGTAGAACTTGCAACTTTTGATACGTTCGAGACCACAGACCGAATACAAGCACGAGAATGATTAAGGCATTAGGTAAACCTTTTCCTTTTACACCATTTTTATATCCTTACCCAAAAATTATCCCCTAGTAGCCAACTTTGAGCCTAATCCTTTCGTTTGATCACCCTATAGCCTATAGCCTTAAACCTTTTCTTTTTAAACCCGTGTGATGGAAATTCGATTATAGGAGTCGTATTTGTATAGTTATTCTTGATTGTTTGCATTGTTGCGAAAAAAAAAACACAGAAAATATTATGAAAAAGAATTGAAAATTGTTGAAGAAAAACACAAAAAGAAGTGTTAGTAGTTGTCGAATAAAAGGGTGAAAGATTATTGCCCGTAGTTGATGTTTATATTTAGTTTTGTTTAATTTAGTGGTTTGTAATAAAAATCGAATTTTCATCGCCATAGCCACTTTAAAATGTCCTATTCCCTACCCTTAGCCTAGCCCCGTTACAACCCTTCAAAGACCTTTTGACTTGTGCTTAGTATTTGTGTTCGGTGGTGGAGAATGATTGAGTTGCAAGCCTTTGCGGGTACGTGTTCTAATCGGTTTTGAGCGATTAATTGTTGAAGTGCTAATACATTATACACGTTAGCCAATTTTAAGCCGAGTGGAGAGCACATTGTGAGGGATATGCATGAGTTGTTAGTTTTACGGGCAGGTTAATCTTGGATAACCATTAGTATATGTGATTATTCACTTAACCGGTAAATATGTGAATTTGTAAAGAGTTTGAACTTTTGTATGACAATAGACCTTAACCTCTGTCTCGGGAATGGGATGTGTATTCGTTGTTCGACCCACGTGAAAGTGAAAAATAGATTTGCTTGAGGGCAAGCAAAAGACAAGTGTGGGGATGTGATACGTGGTTGTAAACCGGTGCTCGTTATTGTTTAACTTGACGTTTTTACGTAAGTTTTAGTTTCGAATAGCCTACTTTTAATCAAGAATGTGTTTTGAAGGTTTGATGGAGTTTAAGGAGCTTTTCGGGAGCTTTACGGGTCACCGGGCCGAAAACCAGAGCACCGGGATGCGTTACGGATCAACCGAGAGTGCAAGGAGCGAAAAAATGAGAATTGAGTTTCAAGAGGCCGTCGCCGACGGGTCTAGGGCAGTCCCGGACGGGCTCTAGAAACACCCGTCGGCCAGAAACACCCGTATCCAGGTGCATAACCCGTCGGCAGAACATGCAGTTTTGGGGACCCGTCGGCGACGGGGTCAGGCCCGTCGGCGACGGGTAGTGGATTCTCAAAACGCGAATTTCGTTAATTTGAAGGCTAAGCTCGATTTTGATTGGTGTTCTTTCATTCAAGACAGGGGTTACACTCACTTGGGAGTTTGAATCTCAAGCTTGGAGCCTAATTCACCTAACAATTCATCTCGAATTCCATCTATCACTACATCTCTAACCCGAATCAAGAATCAACCACCATCATTCATCACAATCTTGATTCCCAACCCTAGCCATCAATCCATTTATCCATCCACCCATCATCATCCATCACCAACCTTCATCATTCACCAATCCTCCAGTCAAGCTTCAAGATGACTCCATCTGCATTCCAAACATCCGGTGATCAAGTTGCATCAACCATGAGCGGCTAATCATCTCGGTTTCACCCCGGTGTAGGTAGTTGTTAATTTTAGGGTTTCAATTTGTTCTTGTTTCATCTTAGTGACAATTTGTATTTGGTTTTTGAAACTCTTGACAATAGTATTACATTTGTTACGAATTCGTGAATTGTCGAGCGATGTTAAAAGTTATGACTTTGCGAAACGGTGATATGTAATTGTACACCGTCATTGTTAGGATTTACTTGTGTTGATTACAAAGTGTCTTTTTGTCCGTTCTTCGGGGCGTTGATAATTAGTAGCACCTAAGTCACGGTACACTAAATCCGTTAATCAAATGCATTTGAGTTGAAACTAAAACTTGTAGAAATCCTAGGTTAGCAATTACCGAAACCGGGTGTGATTCCTTTTTATCATTATTGTTCTAGTATCCAATTTTCTTGCAATCGTTAGTTAGTAGTTGTTAATTAATTAATCCAATTTCAGTAGTTCAAATTCACATCTTTCTACTAAACAAAAACACAAAAGTATCTGGCAAGCTTCATAATTGTGACAATTCTTTATAATTCAGTCAAATCCATACACAAACCACATACTCTTCGTGGTTCGACCCCTTGCTACCACTAGCTATTTGTTAAGGGTAATTAGGGCATATAAATCTTATCTTTGACCGGAGCGCGACACTCCGATCACATGTGTCACATTATTTCTCATGTTTTCATTTAATTCAATTATCAACATGCAAATTAGATGTGTGGTTTATGTGTTATGTATTTTGTTACGTATCTGTTACACGTTACTTGTTACTCGCTTTGTGTCACAGTTTCACATTATGGATCCACTGGTCAACCGGTTCCCAATGGCCATGGGTTAAACTTGGTATTGCCACCATTGTTTCGCATTGTGTCACATGTTTCGCTGTTGGTTTTATTTATTTCTTGTTGATGATATTATTGGTGAATTGTCTCATTTACATTTAAATTGCATGCTAACATATTTTAAACAAATTATTTTATTTAAACTTAGATTTACTCAAAAACTTTTGTTGACCCAAAATTATTTTACACATGATACAGGTGATCAGGTTTAAAGTGACGAGGATGAGGACACATAGGAAATTACCTTAGACAATAAACTGGATTTTATTTTAATGTTTGATGTCTTGATTTTTGTATTGATTATTTGGATGTTTATTTGTGTAACACCTCGAAAATTCATGTCCAATAAAATAAAGACACGTGTCATGTGAGACAAACGTATCAGGAACCCGGATCAAATAAAGATGTATGGTAGGATTTATAAGGGGCGACATGTTATTAAATTACCTCTGAGCGACCCAAGGGCAACATGTTATTAAAATACCTCTATTGACCCAAGTTATAAATCCCAAGATCCTCGAGTCGTCTTGATAAACATCTGATACATATTTAGCCGGTTGTTTCTAAAAAAAAAATCCAATTTTGTATGGAAGAATTGAATTCTTTGAATTGTTATTACAACCCTCGGTAGATAAATTTTGGGTTAAAGGAATTACACTTGAAATATAATTCATGTCCAACCCTCAAGAGAATCCAAGATGAATTCTTGGAAATTCCGTCATTTCAAGCTTGCCACAAAGATCCAAATGTGAAAGTTCATACAAGGCATGCAAAAGCCTGCCCATATGGTCCCCTACTGCAGAGCATGCATGAGAATTCGTCACTATACAATTGCATGGACAATTTTTCAAAATTGACAAATGTCGGGATCTAAAAACGCGGTTACGGACCGTATGGCTTTAAGCTTACGGTCCGCAAGGAGCATATCTGGGCGCATCAGATCAGGGTCGGTTACGGACCGAATCCGTATAATCATACGGTCCGCAAGGGGTGGATACGGACCACAAGGCATTCTGCTTACGGTCCGTAAGGCTGTCGCTGGCAGCAAGTTTTGGACAGCTGCATGTCCTTCAGGTTACACCGCCTTATTAGTGTGGTATTTGAATTCAGGGGCTTGGTAGGCAGTATATAGCCACATAGGGGCACCTGGGATCATCTCACAACAATTGTAGAGTTATTTGGCTAGATCTTGTGACATTGGGTGCACTATATAAGAGCTTGAAGTTGTGAACTTGGGAATTGCTCATTTTCAAATTTATTCAAGCATCTTTGGAGCTTCTATGGACAGCAATCAAGTTTCTCTTAAGTCCCTAATCATACTTAGGACCATTGTAAGTAATCCTAATCATTCTTAATTAAGTTTAGCTTAGTTAATTAGCTAAAAGTCAAATCGTCGTAATTAAGGTTTGACTTTGAGATTAGTCAATAATTGCTCAGTCAAATCTCGAATTAAAAGTACCTATAAGTAGGTAATTATGTGGGTAACAAACCCTCAAAAGGGCATTTTCAGATTCCCACTCTAACTATGTTAATTGTCGAGTCAAAGCTTACCTTAAAAAGTCAACAGAATGCTTATTTTTGAATTAATGCATAATTAGCAATGTAGGATACATGCAACCTGTTTGATCATTAATATAACTTGGTAATTAATGTAAGAACATGTTCCAACATGTTCAACTCGACAATTTTCAGTTTAGGCTCGGTTTAGAACCGAAAGTCGCATAGTTTGACATCTGCTTTAACTTTCAGTTCTGACCCGTTTAAGCCAAGTTTAGGATTGCCTTAGAGCTTCTTTTGGACCTATATACATGTTAGGATAACCCTCTGTGATTATACAACTTGGTTCATTAGATATCCGATTCACCTGCATGTTTCCGTTAAATGCTTATATGTTGACCATTATGCCCAAATGACCTTAAAATATGATTTTTGAAAATATAAAAGGGTAGACACCTTAGCTACTGATTTATAAGTTTGCACCTAAAATTTGAGATCAGTTTGAGGTATAGATTAAGAGTTATGCTCATTAGCGTAATTAGAAGCTTCTTTAGTAATTAAATGGCGTAAATTGCATATAGCCTATCTAAACCCAAATTTTTATACAAAACTTTGTACCTACTGTTATAAAATAATATTTTGGGATTTTTAGAAATTTTTATTTAATTTTAGGCTGAGCATAACTTAGTGTTCTAAGCTTAATTCGGCTAATGCCGGTTTTGCCCTTTTGGGCTATAAAATGAGTTTTATAAATTCTATTGACCCAAAACTTTTTCTACTGATCTAATATGTTAAATAAAGTATTTTGAGCCTTCTGGAATTTTAAAAATATCAGCTTTCTATACCAAACCCGGAAATGGCTCCAAATCGCCTTTTTAAGCGTTTTTAACGCATAGTATGTACTAGAACCTTTTTAAGCAAATGGGGTTGAAACCTACTGATGTATTCAGTAAATTTTTATATTCTAACAGTAGGCAAATATTTTAAACTCAGAATTCCAGTTTTGACCTTTTAGGCTTATGTGAAATTACCAAAAATGCCCCTACGGAGCATAGTATGGTTATAAGTAATAAATTTCACATATATATGATACCCTACTGTTATAACTTATTAAATTAAGTGTATTTACTGATTTAATCCGACCTGTAACCCAGGTTATTATTTAAACTCTTTTACACCCTTTAAAATGACCAAAATGCCCTTATGAGGCATAGTTTGGGTTTAAAACCATTTGGGGCATAATGGAAGGTATCTTACTAATATCACAACATGTTTAAGGCATATTAACTTAGAAAACTAGTATATGACTCTTATGGTTACTCGTTACGCACTTTACGCGTTCGAATCGGCTTATGTAACTAGTTTACCCATTTTAGCCGAAACGGGTTAAACCATATCATTTCTGTCTGAAAATCCAGAATGTGATTAAGTTACCCATATTAAACAAGTATGCAAGCTTGTCGGGTCAAAACCACATTCTAAAACGGTCTTCGCCTTATCGTGCGTTTAAACCGTAATCTTCATTTAAAACTAACCGGTCTAAGCTTAGGCTAAATTAAAAGACCCGTTAGAAATCTAATAGGTTATTAAAACCTTCATTCCAGATATAGGAGCCCAGTAAAAGCTATCTGTACTTGCTGATTTGATACGGCTGGGATTAAATTTATATTTAGCTCAGGTAATACATTTAACTTATTTTCCCTTATACGGGCTTGGGGTACGGTATATAAAATACCGCTTGGTTGGGTAATTGACCTTAACCAGTCGGAGGTTAAGTGTTGTCAAAACGACCCGTTTGAAAATGTTGTTTTGTTTGTTTAACGCCTTTGGGGGTTTAATGACCATGTCCCGGATATCCTTGGCATCATTCGAAGAATGGCCATGACCTTAGTACACGGGTGTAGGCGTACACCCGTAGTGCATTCAAATCAATAAAGTATAATCGTCGGTACGAGAGAAGTCTCGCGGCAGAACTATACTAAGTGGTGTGTCTATTAATCTTTAACCCGGCACGACCCGGACAACTGAACGCATAACAAACATGTAATTCTTTTACAAGATTATAAGCAAATAATTATCCCAAGTTATAAAAAGTTTTGTGCCGCGGGCATTCAAATCAATTTTAAACCTTTTCAAAATGAGTCAGTTAAATTGTATTTACCAGTGTAAACTGACGTATTTTCCAAAAAGGCTAAGTGCAGGTACTACGCGTAATAGGCTGGCCACTCCTTAGCATCAATAAAAGTCTCGCAAGCTTAGGATGCATGAAGTCTGTTGAATAAAAGTTTCCTCTTTGTTTGATCCGCCTGTGGATCTATTTCAACTGTTGTGATACTGAATATCACAATTTTATTTGGTTGAAATAAATCTATCTTTTGCTTCCGCTGTGCATTTGTATTTTTGTATTGTTTGACTATGACGATATCAACTACGTCACTAATTCCCCACCGGGCCCACCGGTGAAACGTGGAAAACAGGGGTGTGACAATTTGTTTGTGTGACATCGTTTAATTTGACATGATTAAATATTGAACTTTTAATAGTTGCCATGAGTTATGGACAATCAACTCCCTCTGACCAATAATTTACCACAGATCGGGGTGTGACACTTGCATGCCAATATTCCCGACATAGTGCAAGAGATGGAGAACCATGTAATAGGAGTTGTAGAAACCATGATGACTAGCAAGATGGATGAATTGAAAGAGTTGATTGAAGAAGTCCAAGTCGGATCAATGAGGGATGCATGTCAGTGCACTTACAAGGAGTTTGTGGCATGTAAGCCATTGCCGTATAATGGAGAGATCGATCCCATTGAATGTCAAAGGTGGATTTCTAGTATGGAAGGTGTGTTTAGTCGAAGTCATTGTGTCACACCCTGATTTCCCTATGGGCCCGGACTTATGGCATATGACAAATTGATACAGATATTCACAATAACACAGCGAAAGTCTTGGAATTATAAAATAATTATTACAAATTATAAGTGTCCAAAGTTCAAAATATTATATAGACCGAAAGTGTATAAAGATCCACAGGCGGATCGGATAAACAACCGAATACATAAACAGACTACTAGGCTTCTTGCATGGAGTTGCAAATTCCACTTAAGCAATTACTGGCCAGCTTCCAGCCTATTTACATACTTTGCAACCTGCGCTTAGTCTTTTGAAGATACGTCAGTTTACACTGGTAAATACAAATAACCGAACATTTTGAAAATATTTCAAAATCATTTTTATGTACACAATGGGACACATATGTTTTCATAAATAACTTGGGATAAAATATGTCTCTTGTTATCAGTATTATATGCTTGTCAATATATATGAGGCCCGGAACTAAACTCCGATAACATGATTAACCGACACGCCACTTTAGCCTATAAAAGGGTATCCCCATAAAGGGTAAGAAAATATTTTGTTATAGCATTAGCATCTGTCAGGTGTATACCTACACCCCGTGCTTAAGTCGTGGTCATTTGCAATTAAATAAGTCGAGGATATCCAGGACACGGTCGCACTAATCCACAATGTTTAAGTTATCAAGCAAAACAAAGTAAAACAGGTTATTCGGATTTTTAGACACAATCCGTCATTGATCCCATACCCGACCAATCGGTAATAATTTACCGTATCCCAAGCCCGTATAGGGAAAATAGATTAAGAGTATTTACCTGGCTTAAATCTTACAATCCAAGATATATATATATATATACATATACATATATATATATATATATATATATATATATATATATATATAAGGGAAGATTCATTTGAGTATACTATTGTTCATTTGAGTGGTTAAATCTTAACCACTCATTTTTTCAAACATATGTGTGTAGTGTAGTCTGAACCTACACAACCAGACTAGGGACCTGATTAGGAACCTGCACCACCTGTTGCATAACCTATAAAACCAGGTTACACCAACTCCATGTAGGTATGTAACCCGTATTTGATCAGTGACTGGTTAGGAACCTGCACAACCCTTATGGACCCTACACAACCAGACTATAATAGCTATATCTGTGTATGCTGGTTAGAATGTAAGGTATGAACCCTTCCCCAAACCTGAGGTAACGAACCAACACCACCTGGGGCTTCTCTGAATTAATAGAATCCCCTACATGGTTTGTTATGTGATTTGTTTGAAAATATCAAGTATGTTGTAATGTGCAAGACTGTTGTGTCACTGATTCGTTGATATGGTAAATGGATAAAAGTTTCATACAAGGTACAATGTGTATGCTTTTCTTTATCATGGTGTATGGAACGCGGTTGTGATGTGCTATTATATTTTGTGTATCGTAGAACTTGAACTAGTGGGTCAGATGTTTTATATGGCAATTAATTGGCGTTTCCGAAACAATTTGTAGGCCGCGTTAACAAGTAAACCCAGTGTTGTCGGGGCAGGAACATGAATGCATACCTTTGCTGGGAGTTTCTTTGTGACATGCCACATACAAAGTCGGTGTGTTGATTCTGTGAACACTGAGGAAACAACCTGTTTCATGGCGGCATCCTGATCCGTTAAGACTAATCGTGGCTGTTTGACATGGGCTTTAAGGAATGAATCCAATAACCACGTGAACGACTCAATGGTTTCGTTGTAAAGCAACCCAGCCCCAAACGTAACACATCTTTGGTGGTTGTCAACACTGGTGAACGGAACAAATATCATCTTATATCTGCACACAAAAAATACGTATGAGTACACTAATGTCCAATACACGTAACTTTTATAATAATAATATGTAAAACTTACTTGTTTGTATCATACGTAGCGTCAAAAGCTACCACATCACCAAAACAATTGTAGTTACATCTACATATATCATCCGCCCAAAAAAGTGATCTTAGCTCACCATCGACTATGGTGTGATTGAAATAAAAGTTTTCCATATGAAGCATGTTGCCATTCAACTTATCAATAACCATTTGTGCATCTTTGTCACCAATAAACTCTCTGATGTCACGAGCAAAGTTCTTGTGATCAACTCTAGTTCCTCTTACCATATGTTGACCACGCTTCAATGAGGTTTGCATCCGGTGAGATACAGTTGCCTCGAATCCAGAAGTTTGAGCTTTGTGAATAAACTCCTGCTCTGTAAATGTTAATTGCCTTCTACCTCTTGTTAAATCCATATTGTCCACATCAACAAGACCGTGGTTGGTGCTGATTGAACTTATAAACAATGTAGACTTCCGAACCTTTCACTAGTTTAAACTTGATACATGCCTTACAATTAGTGACCTTAAAATTGCTGTTACGTTGCTTGGATGTTGATGATTCGACATCCATGGTGTCACCAGAAGTAGGGTTCGGGTTACCGGATCTGCTGCATACGATGTACCTGTGTGTTATGCTACCTTTATACCTTGCAACCATCGATAACCTAATATCAAAACCGGCCCTTTTCCGCATAGGCTTGGTACATGCTAACAACGTCTTCCCATCTCTGAAACACCATTCCAATAACAGGTGTTTCGTTTGTAGGCACACTAGGGATCAAATACTTGGTCCCAGTTGGGGAGTGATAATAGTTGCGTGCTACAGACTCATCTAAATTAAAATGTTACGAGAACCGAGGACAACATAATTATTAACAAGACATATAGACTTACCAAAAAACATATGGTTGGACAAACTTACCTTGCTGGTTTGTGATAGGTACGACACTAGATTCTGCATTCAATATTGTATGAAAGCGTTAATGAATGATTAAAAATCATAATGCGTTGTGGAAAGCTACAGGACAATGTACCATAAAAAACAAACATTCAAAACACACTTTACCATACTATAAACCAATTTTCATATCAATTTGAGCACGTAGAAAAATCTAACTGTTCTAACTGTGTAGGACACTTTATTGGCGTGAGAACGACCGCCTACAATTGGTCTAGATCAAACATATCTGATTGGATTAGCTAATGGTTGTTAATATAACTGTGAAGGTTATACTAGATTACTTGGCATTCTAATCCACATATTGAAAAAAAACTAACTGATATGGTATTAATATAACTGGATACTACACAAAAAAGTAAAACTAAACCGCCAGTATAAATTCTACGCCTAATGATATATCCGAATTCTGACCTACATCATTTGATTCGCTGATGGTGTGTATGTAAATATTGTATTTTCCAAGCCAAAACATGATTCCGATTAACACCGCATAAAACATGTTAAAAAAACTATAAAAATTTCACACATAACTACAACCCCCTGAATGCGTTCGGTAAATAAAGATAAAAAATAATGTTAATCAAACCTTCATTAGTGTATCCAGATTGAGTACTTGGGTCTTCATGGGTCGACATATTTGCGCAGGATTGTTAATACTAAAACTATACTATGAGCTCTGTTGATGCGATGTTTGGTATAAAAAAAACCACCAAAGCAGATTTATATAAGGTTGGGAACACCCTAAAACTCAGTATTAAAAGGAAACCATTCGTATAATCCCCCTAATTGTACCACCCAAAAATCACAGTTGTTTGAATGTCAGAATTAATTGAAAAAAGCTTGAATTAACACCCGAAAATCATGGTTGTTTGTATTATTTACCTGGACAAAAAAGATCCTTAAATGCTGAATCCAAAAAATACCAAATCGCTGCTCCTATTTCATATTGATACAGCTTTGAGCATGAAGACTATAAAATCAGTAGTAGAATAGGATGATTGAATGCAAAATTAACGGGTTTGTATGATATCAAATCACATGTAAATTTCCTAGTAGAGCTATCATCTTCTTATATGAATCAATAGGTGGATGGAAAAATAAATGAGAAATCGCAGGAGATCATAAAAAAAGATCGGATGCCTTTTTTTTTCAATTATAAAATCATAGGAAATTAAATGATGAGCAAAATAGGAAAAGATAATAATAAATGATTGTTTTAAATTACTATAGTACCCTTATAAAATAAGTGAATCTTATTGGTTGATTTTGTTCTTTTTATTCCCATGTTAATATTTCTTCTCAAATGAACTTCCCACTATATATATATATATATATATATATATATATATATATATAGGGAGGTTCATTTGAGAAGAAAACTAAATTGAGAAGAAAAAGAATAAAGGGTACAATTGTAAAACATTAAATAATTTTTCTTTCATCTCATTTATTATTATTTTTTATTAATTAATTAGTCATAAAGACTATCATCCTCCACATTAAAATTTTTGCCTAGACACACCATAATTTATCCTACACGTTTTTGAAATTTATCCTACACATACTGAAATTTATCTTACACAACTCGTAATTCATCCTACACACCTCATAATTTATTCTACACTTTAAATTAAATTTTTTCTTCTTTGAAAAAATATATATTTTTTTTAAAATAAGTTACAAATTTAATTTAGTTAGCTATTAAAAAGGAAGACTAACAATTAATGATCTATCTAATTTTACCAATATACTCTTACACCCATATTAAATACAAAAATTAAATGAAGTAAAATGAAGCATTCTTATTGGTTGAAGTTTGTTCTTTTTTATTCTTACAAAAAATTTCTTCTCATTTGAACCATCCACTATATATATATATATATATATATATATATATATATATATAAGCACAACCGTTCAAACAAAACAACTAGCAAGGTTGCAATTTACCGGACGCCATAGTCTGGAATGAATGGTATAATAACCAATTAGAATGTTAAAGGGTCTTATTCAAGTCATAGACTTGGACCAGTTAACAATAATATAAAGAAAACGGTACGGTATGCTAGATTAAGCGGCGACCAGATTGAATGTAGTTTAAACCCTCACAAGTACTAAGACTTGTATAATATGTGTCACACCCCAACTGATGGCGGAAACATCGAAGTGAGACGAAAACGAGATTGCAAGAGACTTCATAACACTAATGTGACAAGTATTTAAATAATAAATTTCATTTCATTATTAAAAGAATCATTTACATTGTTTGAAATCAAATAAAACAAGATAAAACGAATGAATTACAATACAACAAGTATTAGAGTTTAAAGTGCGTTTCTAGGCATCCTACTAAGTTCCATGGATCGACATCATCATCATCCTGCAACATGTTTAAAAGTATAGTTAAATACAAAAGTATTGGCGAGTACACAAGTTTTAGATACATAGCATAAGTATAAAAGAATTTCTCAAATCCAATAAGGCAATTTTGTATACAAGGTTGAACTAGCATGCATAACCAAAAGTCAAACTCGAGTGTCCACAAGTATAATGTGCATCCCTCGCCACCGAAGTGAATGAGACCGTTATGTATAATAATGTGCATCCCTCAACATCGAAGTGACCGAGACCGTAAAATGTTTGTCACGGCCCTCGTACCCGGTTTGACCCGGTCCAAGAGCCGCGGGACAGAAAATCCCGTGGTATTTATTTTTACAGCGGAAGTCTTAACAGGATCGTTTTAAACTTGAAAAATGCCCGAGTATTATTTATTTACACTTCGGGATAAACCCCGTAAATATCATAATTTCATTATTTTACAAACATGTTTATTTATTTATTTGAGCCACCACTTCAAGCTTGATAGTGCTCCGTAGCACGTGTACTTAATTCAGTAGGTCACCTGAAACATGTTGTAAAAAGGTTTTGTCAGCGGGGAAATACTGAGTGAATCATTCATTTTGATAAAATGACACATAGTTATAATTTACAGCATAAGAGCGATTACTATGGCAGTATCTTATTTTATATCTGGCCTTGCCACCCGTGTGACGATGGTCATACCACTATTGGGTCCAGTCACCCGATTAGTGACGTTTTGTCACTGTTAGGTCTTATTAGCCTAACCCATGTTAGGGCTTATTGCCTAACCGTGAGAAATTAGTAATGTGCACAATACCCCACTAGCCAGCGGTTAAGATAACCACGACTTAATCCCTGTAATTATAACCTTTGAAAATAATTTGAGGTATTGTAAAACAGTTGATAAAAGAGAATGACTCACATTGCAGATTTATCGAGCAAGGTATAAGCCTACTGATTAGCCTTGATTAAACCTAATTTAATAATAATGCACACACAACGGGTTAGTAACTTAATACACCAGTTACGTCAATTCACGAGATCAAACCCTCACAATGATTAACAAGTGCAGTACATAATAATTCAATCGGATTCACAACGAATAACAGAGCATAGTCCGAATTCGAACAACACTCAAATATTCAAGTCGAAATCACGACGAATAATCAAAGTAGAAGCTCAATTTGAGCAGCACTCGGACAATCGTTGGATAGTTATAATCGATCGGACGTTGAATCGTAATAGCGATCGAGTTAATACCCTGATTGCGGCAGCACTTCGTGATTATGTGTGTGTGTTTTTTGGACTGTCTTCACTATAACTCGACGTACACAGCGTTTCTGAGCGTCGTTTCAACTCCCAGATTCAAGTCCCAATGTCTGCTATTTATACTGATTTTTGGTTTGGCTTACGGACCGTAAGCCTTATCCCTTACGGTCCGTAAGGGAAACAGTCTAATTATAAGGCGGCTAAGTTCGGGACTAGGCTTGCTGACTTGAACAATTCCACCAATTAGAGTTAAACAACGAGTTTTGAGGATAATTATTCAACTAGGTTTTGCCCCCCTTGAGTTTTAGGGGCCCTGATCCTGATTCCGATTGTTCTGAAAATTTTAGGGCTAATGCAGAATTACTTGGGTGTCTCAATTAGGGTTTTCTTACTGACTAATTATCATCCTAATTATTGATTTTTGTGAGAGTTGTTACAATGTTACCTTAACAATACCCCGTCGGGTGGTGTGCTACTCCTATAGCGCTATATTTGTTAAGGTGGGCTAGCTAAGTTAATGACAAATAGCATGTATGTGTTCTAGCATGAAACCTAAGCATAACAAATCGCATTGAGTAAACATGTTACACCCAAAAGTGCGTTAAAGCAAAAAAGGGTCAAGTGTACTCACAATATTGCACACGCTTTCCGATTATCCGTGTATTGATGAGTTATTGAGAATAGGAGAATGAATGTGTTTGGTGTTGGAGTTTACGGAGTGTTTTAGGTTCGGAATTAAGAATTTAAATTGCAAAAAGTATGTATACGAAAGTATTATCTAGTTCTAAGTACTTGTTTATGACACTATGTTACGTGTGGTTTCATGGGTCCCAAATTTCCCATTAGAATCAATAACAAGTGACTTAGAATCTTAGATATAATGGCCTAAGTTTGTGACGAATAATCAAGACCCGATTACCATCACAAAATCAGCCATGTTCTTATGTATGTATGTATATATATTTGTATAGTTATAATATCATCTAAAACTAATTCCATCATAGATAATCATGTAGCATCATGTATGTCAAGAATGGAGGTTCAAACCTCATTATGTGATTCACCACTACACAAACCATCACAAGGATGGTTCGGAGGGTTATGAATAACAAGAAATAAATCTAACTAACATAAGCTCAAGTGACCAAGTTCATCATATGAAAGATGATGACTTGTGCTTGCCTTCATCATTTGATTTTATCATGTATAAACAGAAATATAAGAGTTTTAAAATCATAACTTAGATGGTAATCACCTCAACACAAACCCACAACCATAGACTTGGTTGTGAGCTTGGTGGGCACAAGATTCCACCAAGTTATTAACAAGAATATGAACATACAAGATTATAAAAACAAAACAGAAAGTTTACACACTTTGTACCTCAAATGTGGTGAGGTTTCACCTTAGTTAGCCCAAGGAAACTCGTGAAAACCTTCCTAGAGGTTATCCAAGTGTTTTAGAAGAAGAAACAAGAATAAAATAGTTGAAGAAGTGAGCTAGAACTCACTTTGAATCTCATAAACTTTCTGCTCATAAATCAGGGAATTTAGAGGATTTTGGAGTGAATTTGGGAGTGTTTAGAGGGTTTGTAAAGTGGAAATGAAGCTTAGAAGTGTTGTTTATATAGGGAGGGATTAGGGTTAATAGTTGGGTGTGATATAAATGCAAGTTAGGTGGGTAAGAAACACAAAATGGACCAATGGGATGAATCTGCGCGTTTTTCTACGGATTGATACTCCAGGCGGGTTGCGCAAGGTGACCTGGTGGCTGCCGCGAGTCGCCTCCGCAGTCTATCAGACCAACTTTTATTTTTTTTGTCATTTCCAGTCCTTAGGGTTTGGTATTTGCACATAATTAAGGTATTTTTTTGTAATAATAACATACAACTAGATGGAATATGAATATAAAGTATGGTTTAAGTGTTGTGGGAATGTATTTGAGCATTTGAACATATAATAAGTTGTATGAGACACAAAAAGGAATAATTATGTAACATGAGCATGTGTTTTACGATCGTTTGCTTGCAAGTCAAGCACGCGATTACGAGAGTGAAGAACAAGGGTCAAGTATGTATATGACTCGGATGTGAATTAAGTACGATTAATCGCAGTATAAATTAAACAAAATTGGTTGAGTTTTATCACGATTAAAGTTACAATTTATGAATTCGGAAGTGAATTACAATTTAGGAGGTGCCCTCATAAGGGATTATCACCTACCTTATTACGATCACGTAGCCATGTTCAATTTGAACAATGGCTAGACCATAATGGTCATAACTGAAAGTCAAAGCAAAAGTCAATTTGCTTGACTTTCGGCTAATTACTTAGCCTACAAAAAAAGAACTGAGAAGGAACACTTACAAGTGTTCTAGGATGAAGCTTGAACTCAGAGGAGGCCTCTATGAAGAAGCAACTCCAGTAGAGAGAGTAGAGAGAAAGAATTTGAAATGGTGCAAGGAACAAAGTGCAACTTATGGTGCTATTTATACATGAATGAGGGAAGTGATATCAAGCCAGGTGTTAAGGAGTGTTCTAGGATGTTTCCAGGTGTTCAATGAGGTGTTAGAAGCTGCACAAAAGTGGAAAAATGCGAGATACATGGCAGCATTGAAGACTGCCTTGGGAGCAAACAAACTGCCAGCTGCAGACCCCTTACGGACCGTAAGGGGTGATGGCTTACGGTCCGTAAGCCATTAAAGTGCCCATAGTTTTCAACTGCTTACGGTCCGTAAGCATATAAGGCTTACGGTCTGTAACCGCTTGCCAGCAACTATATTTTAATTACCTTACGATTCGTAAGGCTTTAAGCCTTGCGGTCCGTAAGGGTCACTCAGAGGCCAAACTAATTGGCATGTTGACATAAATGGTCCCTCCACAATCATTCTTCCACAAATTTTCACATTTAGTCCCTCTCGTCCAAATAGTTGGCATATTTGAGAGTTTATTGGACACGTGTTGCCATATCATTCGATAAAATTTCAGAGGTGTTACACATTGTGAGAAAGAGGATGAAGTCATGTTTACTATGGGCCAACTATAACAACATGCTAAAGATTGGTGGGATGCATACAATAAGGAGTTAGGTAAAGAGAAGGTTAAGAGCTTGACATGGGCGAAATTCAAAGAACCCCTTTTTGAAGTATCATTGTCCACAGTCGGCTATATATAGAATTCAAGAAGACTTATTACGTCTTCGACAAAAAAAGAAAACTATTGACGAAATCACTAGCATTTTTCTTAAGAAGATGAAATTTTGTCAAGAATTGCCTGGGACAGAAAGAATGAAGAGCAATAGGTACCATGATATGTTAAGCGTTGAGTTCAGGGGTTCTTCTCTCCATCGAAGTCTGAAACGTTGAATGAATTGGTAAACTGGGCAAGTATTGGGTTATGTAAGATCTGCTGATAATGAAAGCTAAAACCTAATGGAACCATCTTCCCTGCCTGTTGGAATAAGTTGATGTACAAACCAGAGTCCAGAAGTCCCCCCTTGAAAGCTTTCCAAACAACCATCAAATTAATGAAACAAAACTACAGCATCATAATAAATGGAAACAAAGTACAAAGTGTTGGATTGATAAAGTGATGGTCAACAATATAATAGCTAAGGTCAACAAGTCAAAGCTGAAGACCAGAGACCAAGTCAACACAAGACCAGAAGTACTGGATTCCAAAAGTACTGGAATCCTTTCGCATTTTTGGGATCCTAACTGTTTCCCCTTGTTTTAGCGGTAGTTAAATGTAAAAATATTTTCTCTAACTGTCCAGCAATCCTGTTAACTGCTGTTAGTTACATCATTTAATAGTTTTTTTAGGGTCCCTTTCATGGTGAAGTCACCGACAGTTCTCTCCCTAACATATAGTTTTTCTCAGAATGTGATATGCAACTACGAGAGTTGAAAAGTAGAACTTAGAGAGAGACAGAGAGAGAGAGTGCACATGGTGAGGGGGAGTCTGATGTACTTTTGATTGTACTAAAACATTGAGAATAGTATGAAATTATTATGCAATCATTCCTAAATCCATTTATGTTAAATTGATGTGTTTATTATCATTGTTTGATTGAATTTCTAAATTTATTCAACTATTTTATCAAAAACACACACTGCACACACTCTCAGATCCAACAATTGGTATCAGATCCAGTTACACTGAATTGACTTCACCGTTAATTTAGAAGATAAACTAACTCATATTGCTAACTGATTGAGTGATCAAAGGACTAGAGAAGAATTAGACCAATCAAAACATTAAGTTATTTTTGATACTCTGTTTTCTGTGAAAACCTCAGTAGAATCCAGAGAGATGTCAATCACTCAAGATCGTCACAATACCGGATCAGCAAACAAGCCTCCGATGCTTGTTCGCTATGAATTTAAGATATGACAACGAAGGATGTGTCCACTACCTATCCCAGCAAAACACTGGTTGTTGGAGGTCAGTGGTTTATGGTCCTTATGTTCCTTCTGTACCAAGTGCTAAAAACCAAACGTTAATGTCCATAAGAAACCCACTGATTATTCTGAGCAATATTTCCAGAAACCGGAGATCGATGCTAAGGCATCCGAAATACTCGCCATGACCTTACCCAATGAAATCTATGCTGGATTGCTCCATAATGAGAATGCCAAAGAATTGTGGGATGACTTGAACGAACCGTTTGGTGGCACGGATGAAGTTTAGGAGAACATTAGAGAAATTTTGAACTAGCAATATGAAACATTCACCTATGTCAACAATATGAAACCTCGTATATTGTCGTCTGAAGCACAAGCAGGTGTGTTTATGGTCGTCTCACGCCTAAGCACACTTTTTTAAACCAAAAACTTAATTGAAAAAAAAACCAACGTTCATCCAATTCATGGACCAACCATGTTACTCGTGTGCAAAAATTGGATTATCTGTTTACTTTTTCATAGTTAGGAACCAACATTAAAATTTTTGCAAAACACATGAATAAACCGTGTACTTAGTCTTTTGAAATCACCATCCAGACATTACGCAGATTAATTTACACTTCACTTAGTGAATTTGTTTAGTTTCGATTAATAACCAAAAAATTATCACTAACACTAAAAGGATGTAAACTTTTGTTAAACAACACTTTCTTCAAACAACCTCTAAAAGGATGTAAACTTTTGTTAAACTAACACTTTCTTCAAACAACAATCATAAGTTAAAGTTAAAGAAACAATTATATAAAGTTAAAGAAGAAAAATGGAGTGGGGTAGATAACGTAGGGACCATTATTGCAACTCAGCCAAAGAAGAGTGAAAGATAGAGGCGGTTCTCACGGAAGCAGAGGGATGGAGTTAACCTGCATCGGCGGCCTGAACTCAGGTACATAATATTACTATCATTTTCTCTCTGATATAATTCATTTCAAATCTCTTAATATCTCTATATCTATAGATCTGTATATCAACAAGCACCATCGCTATGGGATCGCCGGATTCTGGTTACGCTTCATCGAATGAAGGCGGTGCTCCGGCGAATTCTCCGCCGCACAAGCCAGATCTACAACCTTCTTCTGGTATTCTTCTTGTTGTTTTCGGTTTTTATTGTTGTTCGATCTATAACGTCCTCGATCTACTTATTTTGCCCTAATTTTGTATGTGTTTTACTGTTGTTGTTTATTGGGATGAACCGTTAGGCTTCCGTAGAATTAGAGACGTTGTGTTTGTTGAAATGTTTTCAGATTTAGGTTTTGATGACAGTTATGTTATTCAGGTGTGCAATAAATGTACGGAGATTATATGAAGAAAGTGTGTGTAGTTAAGATATACGCATTAATGAAATTAAATGTTAGGTTAGTTTCGAATAATTGCTTCTCAGATTCGTTTTTTTTTGTATAGGCTAGTGTTGAATTATTGATTAGATTAGTTAGTAGCATTACTGCACATGTATGTGAAGGGGATGCTGGTCTTTGTGACCTTGATGCTCATAAATTTTGTATACAAATATCCTGTCTGCTTAACTTTTAGAGCTAATAATTACACTAGATTTAACTGCTAAAGGATTCTGGATCGTTCTATTGTGTAATACCGGTAATTCAAGCTACTCAGCTAACTATACAAACCACAGAATGTTTTAGACGAATAAGGTTTGGGCTTTGATCCTCCTGCAAAGTCCTAATACACAAAATTTCAGCAGGTGTTTGCTACAATAGTAATACGAGGTAGGATAGGAAATTGAAATTTTGGAAATTTTTTTGAGAAATAAATTGATCAGATCCATTGGACCAAGATTTTGAGGAATTACATAATAAACAAGCAAAACAATAAGAATAAAACATCACAGAGTATAAATTATGGTGCAGATTCTCCTTTTCTTTTATTTTTATGGGTCTCTATCTTCATGCTCAAGGTGCTTACATATACACAAGTCATATATTTTATTATTGGATCTGTTAGTAATAACATATAACTTCATGTTGAAGACCCCATAGAGACTACATATCTGAGGTTTCTTGCATCAAATGCTGAAGCTGGTTCAGTCATTGGGAAGGGTGGAACGACAATTTCTGATTTCCAGTCACGGTCTAATGCACGAATCCAGCTGTCGCGCAACTATGAGTATTTTCCAGGAACATCTGATAGGGTTATTATGGTGTCTGGAACAGTTGAGGAAGTTCTCGAGGCTGTTGAACTTATCCTAACTAAGTTGGTTAATGAGGTAATCTTTGTTAAACACTTGCATCTGCTAGTCTGCATTACTGAACTTTAAAGAATATTGTTTATCAGTTTTATGCTGAAGATGGTGAAGAGGCTGAACCAAGATCAAAAGTTCGACTAATAGTACCCAATAGCTCTTGTGGTGGACTCATTGGTAAGGGTGGATCCATGATAAGGTAAAATGCTGCTCACCACGTTTGATTTGTCTAATGCCATCTATTTAACGTTTTTGACGACTTTCAGTTTTGTCCCTTTTGTTTTACAGGTCCTTCATTGAAGAATCTGGAGCTAACATCAAGATCTCTGCTCAGGATAACACCTATATTGGATTAAATGATAGGTTGGTAACAATAATTGGTACCCTACCACAGTTGGGCCAAGCCATTAGTCTGATTCTACAGAAGTTGTCTGATGATGGGTACTATGTACAGTCCATTGGCCCCACATTTCCGTATGCTGGTATGCTTTTTTTCTTCTTAAATCCATTTTTATTTTTCGTCTTTCGTTGAGAGCTGCTTGTAAAGGTGAACATCATCAGAAATGCTACACATCACACTTTGTTATAAATATGATCACATAAAAAAAGCTGACATATTGAAAGTTAAACTAGATGTTAGTATTATTATGTTATTATTAGTATAAGGGTCTTACCATCTTAGTGTTAATGTTGTAAACTAAGTTTATGGGTCAAAGTGTCATTGTAAATACTTAGGGGTCTAGATTGTGAGGGTCGTAAGTTTTAGGGTAAAACCATTGTAGTGCAGTCGTTGTGAACTTGTGATTGAAGTGGTTCGTCATTATAAAGGCGTCATTTCATAATGTATATACAGGGTATGTCGAACAAATTGAGTCTGTGATGTACATATATAGAATATCATCTTGTTCTTAATTTATATCAGTTTTTGAGCGAGAAGTGCTCTTGATTTCCAACATGATAGCAATAATCTATATCTATATTTTTCTAATAAAGTGATATTGGAGATTATATGTTTGTATGTATTAAAAACACACTTTTGGAACTTTCAATCCGTTTCCTTTTTAACCAGTTTTTTTTTTACTCATACCCATTTAGAGATTAATTCTAACCCAAATCAATCCACGTATAAGTAGACGGGTCAAATTTCCGCCTATAAATGTGGTCTACAGACACTGTGTTCTCTTTTGCTTAAAAGTTACTTTTTGGTTTGCTTATTTTATTTCCGTTTGTCTGTTGTGCAGCGCCTTACAACGTCCCTAATTATGGACCACCTGGGGTCGGTGGAAAGTTTCAAAACAACCGCTTTCAGAACAATAAGGTTATCAACTTTCTAACAACTTTGCTGTCTCACATTCCTCCAATCGTCTATTTTCCGGGACTTGTGACTCAATACTATAAGTATTAGACGGTCAAACTTTTAAAAGTTGACCAAGTAATTCTTTGAAAGCAACCATTTTTATCATGTGTATTTGTATAACTGATTACTAATGCTGTTGTTTACATAGTTGAATGTACTGAACACTTGCTGGTGTTTTGCAGGAAGATATGAGTAACCCGGTGACGCTAGGTGTTGCAGATGAGCATATAGGGCTTGTTGTGGGCCGTGGTGGTAGGAATATCATGGAAATCAGTCAGGTAAGTAACCCGGTGACGCTAGGTGTTTACACCCGTTTTTGCTAATCACGTGCATCTTTTCCTATTTTTAAATTCTCTTATTGCAGATTAGTGGAGCTAGGATCAAGATTTCTGAAAGAGGTGATTTCATACCTGGGACATATGATAGGTATGCGTTTTTTTAGTATCTTCAATCCCCTCATCCTGCAAAAAAAAAAAAAAAAAAAAACCCTTAGGTAGCGTTTGGTATGCTGGAATGAGAGGTGGAATGGAATGGACCATTGCCAGGGAATGAAGAAAAGAGTGTTTGGTTGGTCGATGGAATGGAACCGCCCATTCCAAAATGCATTCCATTACTTCAAAATCATTCATCCGCGCCCCCCCCCCCCCTGTTTTTTTTCCATTCCATTCCCTCTTCACCCTTCATTAACAACACTACAACCCACCACCATTGCCACCCACCACCACCATCCATCGCAGTCTGCCGTCGTCATCCACCGCCACCTGCCGACGTCACCCACCTACGTCACCGCTACCATTGCCGCCAGCTCTAACCACCGCCCACCGCCACCACAGACGGCACCTCCACCACCGCCCCCACCCACCACCGCCGATACAACTACCACCTATCACAACCCACCATCATCGCCCACCACTGACCACTGCCATCCAATTTTATTCCTTCGTCTTTTCTTGCCAACCAAACAACAAAAAGTAACGATTCATTACATTCTCACATAGTAACCAAACAAGACATGGAATGATAATGATCCATTCCATTACCTCATCCATTCCATTCCACCGTCCATTCCGTTACCTCATACCAAACATACCATTATAAGATTAACATCTAATGTGATTTTTTAGTTAATAATTAGAGTAAAATGCCATTTCGTTTCTGAGGTTTGGCTAGTTTTGTGACTTTAGTCCAAGGTTTGTTTTTCCGCATCCTGATCCAAAAGGTTTAAATCTTGCCATTTTCATCCAGCTCGTTATCTCCACCCATATTTCTTCGTTAAGTGAGAGGTATTTTCATCTTTTTTGCTGACTTAAAGGGCAATTCGGTCTTTTTCACTTTATGTAAAAAGACCGAATACCGCTAAAAATACCGAATTGCTCTTTAAGTTAACAAAAAAGACGAAAATACCTCTTAACGGAGAAAAATGGATGGGGTTAACGAGCGAGATGAAAATGGCAAGATTTCAAACTATTCGGATCCAGATGGTGAAAAACAAACCTTTGGACGAGAGTAGCAAAACTAGCCAAACCTCGGGGAAAATGGCATTTTACTCTAATAATTATTATTGCAAGCGCTTTCCTCGTAAGTATACTGACAATTTGATATTTGACCACCATGTCCATAATGGCTACATATCCCAGGCACCCCGGCCCCCACATAGAACTGCCCCTGACTACACCTGACTTGTAGCCCGTTTGACACGTTCAAAGAAATAGTTGTATATTATTCCAATAGATAAATAATGCAACTTCTATCATTTGCAGGAAAGTAACAATCACGGGTTCCCAAAGGGCAATCCGTGTAGCAGAGGCGATGATAATGCACAAGGTTTCTTCAGCTTCGGCTCCACCTCCAGATGTAACTCCCGATCAACTTCCTGTCGAGAATCTGTCAATCAATTAAAAACTGAGATAACTGGTTGCAACATTTCGTCTAGTATTTTTATTTTGTTTTCATTTTAAATTCCTATATCATATGTAATGGAGTAGAAAGACAGAGTGAAGCGGAATCAACATACGAGCGGGCCATCTTATAAAAAAAGCACACAAGAAGAAACATAGATTTTTGCAAGAGGCTGTTGTAGAAGGTTTAAAATTGTTGGAGCTATTATGTTATGTTATAATTGGATATTTATACTCGATTAGCATGTTCGTTAAATCATTCCTTTTTCTTTTAGTTGCAAAGTGAGGTATTGATTGGTTGTTAAAACGGGCTTGCCTTCACGGGTTTGCTGATTGTACCCGACACAAACATGGGTCGTGTATGTGTATTTACTGGGTAAGAAGAGCACGACCCATTTAACCTGAATATTTAATATTTTTTTCTTTAATGTTACCGGTCTAAAATTATAAATTTATCGTAAAAACCATATGTATTTATAAAATAATCATGTTCAAACTACGCAATTCATCCAAAGATGATATGAACTACGTTATGTATAATACTTTTAAAAATAATTGGGTTAAACCATTGTAATAGTTTGGTGACGTAGGTTAGATCTGTTTAACTAAACATGTTTCTAAATCTCTGGACCCGTTTCGATTGAAGTTAAATTCATAAATCTCGGAGTCTAAATCTCGTGTTTGGATTAAACTTAATCTATTAATTTCGTGTTAAGTTGATGCATTGGCGGAGCTTCTCATGGGCCATGGGGGTCCCTGACTCCCCTGTTTTTTCGTATCGTAGTGTACTTTTTAGCGAATTTCTTTTAGTGTAGAATATTGGATTTTGAGAGCCTCTCTCCGATTTTTCGTTCAAGATCCGCCAATGAGTATGAGTTGATGTATTAAGCTCACATTTGCATACAAAAAGTATTCAAAAAGGAAAAGACAACTAATGCTTAAAATGATCTTAAAATTTATTTCAATTTACTCATATTTCACCGTCACTAGAAATCAGAAAAATTCAATTTAAAATAAGGTGGTCAATGTTTGACATTTGCTTATATCTTGTCTTTCAAATCTGATAAGATTCTTGATGTTTTAGGCTTATGTATCATATATTTTTCCATTAAGACCACCTATCTATATATAAAACTACTTTAGAAAAACATCTTACTTGCGTTAAATCTGGTAAAAAAAACAAGTTTAATAATACCAAACATGACATCTATTTAGAAAATAAACGAAAACTATTGGTTACTTTTCGTGTTAGTAAAATAAAACAACTTGGTGGTTACAAAATTTAGAGGATAATTTTGTTTTGGCAAATTGAAAATAAATAATCTCACCTAACTTAATTGGGCCGATAATAATCTCAAGTCAGTTATTGGCCGATAATAATTCGAACTGGTCAATTATTATTTTTTTTTTTGTAAAATAGTTCGCCGTTAAAATAGCTTAACGGAGTTAAGTTTTTTTCCGAATTACAAACCGATATTTTAGGGCTTTTGATCAGAACGAGGATACAAGTCGATTGATGTAAAACTTACCTTGAAATACTGCCCCAACCCACAAAAACAATGCTTTTATTCGGGTGTTTAAACTTTCAATTAACAAAAATCAAGCAATTTCGAGCACAATTTCGAGGTAAGTTTTACATCAATCGACTCGTATCCTCGTTCTGATCAAAAGCCCAAAAACATCGGTTTGTAATTCGAAAAAAAAACTTAACTCCGTTAAGCTATTTTAACGGCGGACTATTTTACAAAAAAAATTGACCAGTTCGGATTATTATCGGCCAATAACTGACTTGGAATTATTATCGTCCAAATTGAGTTAGGTGGGATTATTTATTTTCAATTCGCCTTTTGTTTTTGCTCTGATTTGGCATAAAGGAAGGTAAAGATATATTATTGAGTTTATTTGGGTATGAAGGTTAGAAAGTAATCTTGATCATTCATTAAGTAATTAAGGGTTTAGATTAAATGGGTTGAATTGATCAAAACAAGAGACACGTGAATTTTCATTAACGGTATTCTAGTCCTTCCAAGTCAATAGTTTCTCTTTTCTCCAATCCCCCTCGTTTTTTAAAATGTTAATAACTCTTTCATACGATATTATTTTTTTAATAAAAAAAGCACCATAAAAATGAGTGTTTTTTTTTTTTAAATCTTTGAAACGAGTATACTATTGCGATACTTTTGAATTTTCTTTTTTTGAAAAACCAGATGCGTAAAACGCAATGGATAGAACAACACACTATAACCCATGTTCTAAAACGCAATGGGGTTTCACATGGTCGTGTTTACGTTTTAACATGATCTTGCCTCTGTTCTAACATAATCATGTTTCTGTTTTAGCATAATCATATTCTTTGCACTTAAGTTCTAAAACGTAAACTCCAGGTCTAAAACGTAATTGGTTTCACATGGTCATGTTTTCGTTTTAACATGGTTATGCCTTTGTTTTAACATGGTCATGCCTCTGTTCCAACATGATCATGCCTCTGTTTTAGCATGATCAATTATTTCACTCCAGAATGGAGTTTTAACATGGTCATGTCTTTGTTCCAACATGATTATGCTTCTATTTTAACATGATCATGTTTTTTGATGTTCTTTTACACTCCAATTCTAAAATACAATTAAACACAAAATCAAGATTTTGCACTTGCAGATTCTAAAAAGTAATGGAGTTTTAACATGGTCATGTTTATGTTTTAACACGGTCATACTTTTGTTCCAATATGACCATGCTTCTATTTTATCATGATCATGTTCTTTGCACTCCAGATTTTTCAGGTTAACTCCGTTATCTTTAACATGATTTAAAACATTCTTTATAGCATTTCACTTCACATTTGTTGGTTAAGTATGTCAGTTAGTACACGAACACTCACGTAACAATAATTCGGGGAATTAACCGAATCACCAAACTGCACACAAGTCTGAGCCCGAACGTTGGTGAAACATGGATATAGTATTGCGAACATAGAAATATTAATATAAATGAATGTAATTATATGTTATTTGATTACATGGATTACTTGTTAGTTATTTCTCGTAATTGCGAACAATGTGCGTTTTTGTGTGATCTAGCACTATAAAAATATTTTTTTTATAAACAAACTAGTGGGCTTTATTTTTATAGACTTGGGCTATTAAAAATTAGTAAAAAATGGTTTTGTGGGCTTGTATTAGCTAGAAATAGGGGTGTACAAAAAATCCGCATCCAAACAATAATTTGAAACCGATCCGACGGAGAAACCGGATACAATCCGATAAGATCCGCCGGATCCAATCCGATTTGTAAAATTTTTAGCACATTGGATTATTTCCGGATAATCTCTAACCGGATCCGAACCGGTTTTTTTAGGATCGGATAAAATCCGGATTTTCCCGTTTTGCACTAAATCCCACAACCACGTTAATATAGACATATAGCTTTTTAATTTTTGGTTCTTTGCATTAAATCCGAATAACACATGGATTTTTTATACTAGCTTCTTTCATATATTTTACATGTTAAGAGCCCAATATGCAACAACTATATATCTTTCTTAAATAATTTTTGACCGTTTGTTCTTTTGCATTTTTTTGGGCAACAACTATATAGTTCTCTAAAATATTTTATGACACAAATCAATGGCTTCGGGTTCAAGTGGTGGTAGTACATGTAGGAACCCGATGCTAAATTTATATAATACTTTAAGAAACGAAAATAGTAAACGGGCTCGGGTAAACACACCAAGTAGCGAGCTAAGGAGGTCTATTGGAACCGACTTTATTTCCACTTTAAAACAAAACGAATTTGAAAACTCGACACTGAACAAGAAATCCGTGAGTATGAAGTAGATCAAGAAGCGACAGCTCCACTATCCGACGAAGAAGAAGCTTACGATGAAGCTTATGAAGAATGAACCAAGTATGAAGACTACTACTATGAAAGACAAAGAAGATGAATACAACGAAGACATTTATGAATTATGTATCAAATAAAAAATACATTTATGGTTTTATTATCTTTTTTCTATGTTTTTAATGAATTGATGTTTTTTTTGACAAATCTTTGTTTTTATGAATTATGTATCAAGTAAAAAATATATTGATGTTCTTTTACGAATATGTGTTTTTTGAGTTTTAAAATATCCGAAATCCGGATGTTTATTGGATTTTTAAAAAATCCGGATTCTCCAATCCGATCCGGATGCTGTGGGATCGACCTTTTGGAACCTTGGATTCGGATAAAATCCGATCCGGATTTTTTTGTAAACGGTTTTGACCGAGAGTTGACTTATCCGGATCGGATAAAATCCGATCCGGTTTTTAAAATTATCCGATTTGTGCACCTCTAGCTAGAAAGGGCCACCAAAAGTTACAAAAACCCACCAAAAGGCTCACCCATGCGTTTTAATTAGTTAAAAAAAAAACATAACCCAGCCCTAACCCCCCATTACATATGGCAGCCCTACCTCCACCATAATTTCGACTTTGTGCCTTCAAAACACCATTACACTTTGGTTTGTTGCTTAGATCTTGCAATTGGTGGCTTTCTTGATCGATTTCAATACCCTTTAACGCTTACAAGTAAGTTTTCTTGATCAGTTTTAATGTTTCTTATGATTTAAAGATTAGGGTTTTGATTAGAAGCATGATCTTGATAGGAAATTGTATTAAATCTGATTTACCATGATATATGCATGCTAGTATAGTGTAAAACAGGTTAGAGATGATCTTATTCACGTTCTGTTAACTGCAGTAAGTGATCAGCTTCTAATCAGAATTTTGTGTCATGTTGTAAAGCTCATATCTCGGCCAAAAAGTAATGAAACTGAGAAGTTTTTGAGTCTAAGATCAAGTTCAAAGAAGTAGGTTTCAAAGCCAACTGGATTCGTATTTTTCCGACGAGTTTTAGCCAGTCAAAAGATTTAAATGAAAACAAAGGTCGAAGCTGTGTTTTTCTTCAGAAATTGCAGTCCATTACGGAAGTCATAACTTGCTCAATAGTTGGAGTTAATACTTGAATTTTTTACATTATGTAGCCCTAGGAGATTATGAAATTCGCCAGCTAGAATTTCATCAATCGTGTCTTTCTATAAATTAAACCGTAAACTGTCATTAGAAATTTGACCTTTCTGTGGAAAAGTATTTTTCATAAATTTTCTACAAGTTTTCAGGACCCAAGAAATTTACCAATCACCTAAACAATCTAAACAATCAGAGCAAAGCAAATAACTTCCCTTACCTTTAAACCAAGCAAAAGGTTTAGCAAAAACATAATAATAATTTCCTCCTAAAATGAACCCAGATAGATAGGTTTATGTGATTAAGAATACTTCATCATCTGGCGAGGGGAGGGGTTCTTCCTAAACAATCACAGCAACAAAGCAAATATAATTAGATGGGTAAACAAAGTATTTAAGAAGACGCAGGACGAATTGGATTTTGAGTTCTTGGGGAACATTAAAGAAAGCCGTGTAGATTTCAGACTTTTTTATTTTTATTTTTTTAAGCAACCGTTCTATATTACAAAGCAATGGCAGGTAGTCGGGCAACAAGTTGCGCCGCCACCCCCTTTTGAATAGAAAAACCAATTCTACTAAATACAAAGTTTGAAACCTTTAGCGACGAAGAATTACTATTAACGACATTTTGAACCCGATTCAAAAACGAAACACCAATAGAAGTGAAGAAGAAATATTACTTTATGGTTTGACTCTTCAAAAGCCTACCATTGTTATACAATTACGATGTCTTTTTTCAAAATCATTATCTTGATCTACATTAAATAGTCACTATGTGTGATAAAAATTAAATTATATTAATATCGATATCGTTTTTTGAAATATTGAAAAAGTTAACTCCCTGTTAATCTTTGAAGGATTTTTTTTAGAGAGGAGTAAACTCTGCCGCCGGTGATGGTGGATATGGTGTTGGTGAGCAGCATAGATTTGTGATTGTGATTTCAGTCAAGGAAACAGATTTGGATCTGACCGACTGGATGAATTTTGTGATTGTGCAGTGGCAGGATGTGGTGGTAGTTAGGGTTCTAGGGTTGGGGATTGGAAAGTTGGGGAAGATGATGCATATATGTAATTATTATTGATTTTATTTATTAAAAACATTTTAAATAAAAGCGTGAAATGACCAAAATATCCTTAATTGATAATTTTAACCTGGTTAGTGTTAAAGGACGAAAGGTATAACGGATTATCCATTGCAATCCTATACAAACATAAAGGACGAAAAGTGTAATTTACACTATAGTTTATGTGAGAGATAACTAACTATTCACTACTCTCAAATTTGTATATAGTGGGTGTTTGGATTAACTTATTTTGGAGCTCTTTTTGACTTATTAACTTCTTAGAAGTTAAAAGGAATTCCAAACACTATGTGAGAAGTTCTTTTATGGTTAAAAGAAACCCCAAACACTTTCTGAGAAGTCCTTTTATGCCTTCAAATGCTTTCAAAAAGGAGAAATTGAGAAGTAACAAATTATGACTTCTCACTCTTGAAAAGGACTTTTAAAAAAGTCACAAGCTAAAAGGAAACCCAAACACCCCCATAGAGTAAATAAATTGTGTACTTTTTTTAAATAAATGAAGATATTTATATAATCTTCAACTATGAATTAATTATCTAATTGTCTATTTGTCTTACATTAACTGTTTCAAACCTTATAATGACTTATCATTGGTCAACGAAAAAGACTTATATTCCGTGGTTTTAACCATCCAATATTGTAAGCTCACTGGTTTTGAATTTAAAAGTCGACATTCTTATGAAAACTGAAGACTTTTAGAGGGGTCAAGGGACAATTGTCCTGGTTTGACTGCAGTTGACCAACCAAGAACCCTACGATCTCTCTGTATTCACACTTTCACACATCCGGTGGCTTCTAGCCTCTAGTTTTTTCTCTCATACGGTCCCTAACTCATCCTATTTTATTCAAATTTATGGATACTAATTTATTTCACAATTTGTTGAAAAGTTTATAAATCTTTTCCTTCATTAGTTTAGCTATTTATGAATACATTACTGTACATGATGTCATGATGTTCTCACTCTTCTTTTAGAATAGAGTAAATTACGTTTTTGGCCCCTGTGGTTATATCACTTTTACTATATTAGCCTAAAATAAGATTTTTTAACATATCTGCCCCCATGGTCTCTATAACTAACCATTTTGGCCCCCAAGTCTAACCAAACCCCCAACTCTGGTTAATTAATTGGCACATGACTTACACATGATGTCTAAAAATGTAATTTCTCCTCTCCCTTTTATAACTTTATAAATAAAACTTTAGATTATTTTTTTTTCACTTCATCTTCTTCCTGATTTTTCACCACTTAGAACAAATAAAAATTGTTGTCTGTATTTCCGCTTCTGTATCTGTATCTATACCTCTCCACATTTCCAATATTACCCCTCTAATCACCCTTTATTTACTCATCCACACCACCCTCATCTCTGCCGTCAACATCACCCACCTCCTCTCCCCCATTCCCAGATCTCTTCGACTTCTCCGACCTCCTCACCACCACCACCGTCACCACCGACCTCTCCGCCAACACTTCCCTCACCCTCCTCGCCGTCCCCAACCCCATCCTCCGCTCCTCCGACCTTCTCCGCCGTAACCCACCCTCCTCCTCCATCGCTGACGTCATCCGCTACCACATCCTTTTACAATACCTCTCCCCCTCCGACCTCCGCCGCTTCCCCGCCTCCAGCAAACTCATCCCGACCCTCTTCCAAACCGCCGGCCGCGCCACCAACGATTTCGGCTACGTCAACATCACATTCAACAATCAAACAAACACCACCGTTGTCAGATCTCCGACAGCTTACTCCCAACAACCCAACTGCATATAACCATCTTTGAAATGTCTGGTCTGAAATTAGGGGTTTGAAGTGGAGATTTTTATGCAAGATTTGTGGATATATGAATGGGTTTGTGAGTATGTACAGAAAGACGAAGAGGATCTGAAAGAAAGTGGTGTTGTGAAGGAGATGAGTGAAGATGAAATCAGGAAGAAGTGAAAAAAAAAAGTTAATATAGGGTTTTATTTATTAAGTCATAAAAGGGGAGGGAAAATTACATTTTTAGATATCATGTGT